>NC_137121.1:31890455-32303445 GCF_949357685.1 Gobio gobio | reverse complement strand
AGGATGATACTGGGAATGCTTTTAGGGTTCCAGTTGTCAGTGATGCTGGGGTGTCAGTAGTCAGCCTAGGTGTAAGAGGTCGGCTGTGGGTCCCTCTCAGCTGTGCGGCGTCTTTTTCCACCTTCACGGTCCGATGCTCCTTTCAGGTAACGCATAACGTTAACCTGGACAGCCTCATCAGTGGCATCCTGGGTTGCCGGGTTCTTCCGGATGGCTCCTGTAGAAAATACAGATCTGTCATTCCATTTGAATGGCATAAGGCCACAAACATCTACTTAAATATACAACAAATTTATATATATTACTTTGAATAATGGTCTTCAGGAACATGTCTCTAAAACATGCTTTATCCCCTACACCCGTCCAGGTTGTATTCATTGAAAGGTGATTAGAGAAGATACTCTGAAGCATTCGCCACACGGTTGTCTTTAGGTCCCTCCCACATTTGATTGCCAAAAACCGAAGCTGAAAATACAAAAAAGTGTTACAAATTACATATCTCTGAAGCTTCATACATAAATATAAAAATGTGACAGGCTGTGGATTCAGACTGTAGAATATGCAGTGTACAATCTTAAATTTTACTTTTTAGATTACCCTAAAGCATTATAAACAAAACCAGCACACTTACAAATCGTTCCTGGAGCTCTTTATCCTGCCTCATACTGTTGTCAAGCAACGCCAAATCTTCCTGGGTGTCTAGGGGGAGTAACAGACCCCCTGGCAGGGATAACTCTCCAACAGACACATTGGCACTGAAATGTTGCAGCATAGTGTCCATTTTGTTGTCCATGCTACGCACAACATCGCCAAACTCTCCAAGACGTCGCAGCATTAGGGTCTGATCTGCACCTACAGGGGTTCACAGAATAAAAGAATAAAGCAGTCAGTCCTGGTCCCTCAACTACTAAACTATGACATTTACATCTAGGTCTACTACATGTACAGGTGGCCCCAGTGGGAATTAAACCAACAACCACAGGTGTTGTTTGCAAGTTGTACCTGATTGCCCAGTACGAGCAAACGTCGTCAACATAGTCCCAATTTGCTTCACCTGCTCTTGAAGTGAGCCGCTGCCATCCGAAGCTACAAAATGAAAGGCATTTGGAAATTTTGGACCTATATCACAGTCAAAAAAGTCAAATTTAAGAAAGAGTGCATGTTCTCACCTGCTCGTGCATTGCCTTCCCTCAGGGCTTGGATCTCCTCCCTCAGGGCTTGGTTCTCCTCCCTCAGGGCTTGGATCTCATCCTGGGGTCTCTGGAAATCTACATAAAAAAAAAAAAAAGAATAATAAATTATAATTATAATAATAATAATATAATATATATATATATAAATAAAACAACTAAAAGGCACGATTTTCCATACTGTTAAAATGTGTACATACCTCCAGCGTTTTCACCCTTATGCTGCCAGGGTAAATTTGCTGCTGGGGGTGTAAAGCTTAGTACTTGACGAGCTGGGGGAGCAAACATAACAGCTTTAATTTCACTGCAGAAATTGCATATTCAGTAATGAAACAATAATTGAACTGTGCAAAGCTAATGGAATGTACAACACACCTCGACACCTTTCATCCAGAAACGGCTGGGGAGAGTAACCCATCAAGTGTCCTAATGAAAAACAGATTATGGATCAAAGGATTCCTCATCTTAAATACAAGCAATAGTTTCAAAGACAAAAAACATCACTTACTTGTACTCAAACTCTTGGGTCTGTGAAGTGGAGTCTGGGTTACTGGGGAGAAACCTGGTTCAGAGAAAGAGGAAACAGAAATTTGAAAATCTAACAACGTGTATAGTTTAGTGGCAGATCTCAAATCAAGCATCACAGCAATACATACTACATACCAACGCTGAAGTCTACAGATGGCTCAACATTTTCGGAAATTGATGCAACTTCTGGAGCATCGGGCAGCACTGAAACAGTGTTACTCGGAACAATGTTTTCACAGCTCAAAAGAGGTTGCCGAAACGACAGCACTGCTGGTGCATCTGGAAGACTAGACTCCTCTTCATCAGAAGAGGCTTGGGGTCTGTACTTGGAATTTGATATTCTCTTTCGCTTTCCCTTCTTGTCATCGTCTGTCGTTTCAATGCTGGAACCTGTTTGGAAGCGCACCAAATATCTCTTCGCCTCTTGCCAAGATTCTAGAACAGGGAATAATGAATGAAAGAGTCAGTTATCCACCATAAACTGACAAAGCAATTACACAGATGAAATGCAGGAAAAACAAATGCACAAGTCAGATCCATTTACCTGCTCCCTTCATGAACTTAAAGTTATGTTTCTCCCAGGTGCTGTGTGGAGGCGTGCAGCGGATGGCTAAATTGTTGCCTTTTTCTTTTTTGCGGAGGTTGAATGGGGGCCAATAGCACATGCCCTCACTGAGCCACACTTGCGGAACCACTGCAAATGGCAGATCCTCCTCATCAATAAACTGAACAATGGCAAACAGCATCTAAAATAGAAGAAAAATTAGCATAAAGTCTACATTTTTATTAATTTTCAGGCAAAATCAATAACATTACAATTCTCACCCCTTCAAAAAAGCAGTAATTTTTTATGAGTGGATCAACGGAAAACCAGCCTTTCCATCCGGACAAGGAAGAAGATAATATTTCTTCTGCACATTTGCTGTATGCGTAAAGCGGAGTGTATCTGATAGGCCCGATAAATGAAAAATGCCTAGCTTGGAGGATTCCACAGGGTAAGTAAAGAAATCGACCATGTTCCGGAACCTCTTGTAGATGACAAAAGTGTTGTCCATTTCATCAACGACGACATTCTGTATAACAACTATGTCCTTATTTTCCAACAGGACACAATTGTCTCCCTCTGAACGTTTCACAACAAAGTCTTGAAAGTAACACTCCTCATACTGCTTTTTCACAGAAAGACCGTTGAGGAGTGGTCCATGGTTGTGCTCTCTCAAGGACCTTGTTTTGGAAATGTTTGTTCTTCTGTGCTGACTTCTCTCCGACAATCGGCGAACAACCTGCTCCAATGGTTGTGTAGGCTTGCGCAACAGTTTCTTCAGGCGCCCAAGGAAGTTTTCAAATGGGAAGCATGAGATGTTATCAAGGACACCATACTTTTTGGCATCTTGGCTGAGGTGCACTAATCCATGCATGTTGTATGTCACATGTTCTTTCCCATAAAGCTTGCTGCAGTGATCAACAAAGAGAACCAATATTCTGTGTGCATAGTCTGCTAGGTCAGCACACAGGGACACATTCAGTAGGATGGTGATGCCAACTGAAAGCAGCATGAAGTTGTTGTACACTTGAATTGGTACAAGGCCTTTTAAGCTGACTGGTCCAGTGTACAAGAGGAACTGCCTGAATTCTGTAGCTTTCCAACGCTCAACATCTTCCATGGATCGTTGCTTCCTGTTGAACTCGCACGGAACATGAGGTGTGAAGGTCAGAAGTACTCTGGAGAGCTCTTTTACCATGCTGGGCGAAAATCTTGTCAGCCGCCGTCCCTTTAGCCAAAGATGCAACAACTTTCTTGTCACTCCAAGGCATACCAGATGCATATAATCCAGTGGGAACTGGGTGACCAAACCAACAGACAACGATGCCAATGGCGTTTCTCCACACTGATGACTGTCATCAGAAAGTTCGTCACGGACTGCATTGTCTAATCTTAGAGTAGCATCTGTTTGAGGAAAGGTCATCCTGTTCTCATAGTGGACCCCCTTTTGAACACACTTGTCACACCCATAATATCCACTGTGACCTTTCACATTTCTAACAAGTGCACGAGCAGGGGCGTCACAGATGAATGTTGATATTTTGAAAGGAAGTGCTCTCCCTTCAAACAGAACTCCTTCCGCTTCAAGTCGCTGTGCCTCTTCAACAAAAGGATTCAAAAAGTGAAGGCTGGTTGGCTTCTTCTTCCCATAATAGAGACCAATGACAAATGGAAGTTTGTTTTGCTGGACATTACTCACGTATTGCTCAATTAAACCAAGAACTGGCCAGAACTGGGCATTTGAGCTTTTGAAAAGTGGAAGTCCATCAACATTAACTTGCATTGAAACTGACGTCAACTTCTGCAATTCAGGAGACACTAACAACTGCAATAGTACTCCACTTTCAATTCCAGAGTGATGGTACACACCACCTGAGAGTTCTGTTGTTTTAACACAAGTCACTGTTCTCAGAAGGGTTCTTGGGTCTTTAGGAAGGGTTGGATGATCCTTGGACAAAATGGTTAAAAGCTTACCAAGTGCCACATGGGGGATCATGTTGTCAATAGCCCACCCTGCCAGTTGTGTCCTTAGGCAATCATCTTCACTATCTTCTGTGCTTGAGGAAAATTCACCAGATTCATATACCTCATCAACAGTTATTTCCTGTGCTTCAGGGGTTACTGTTTGTCCATGGCTTGTTGTGGCCATTCCATGTTCATTAACAGGAGGATTTACTTGGTCAAAGTCCGGAATAACAGCAAGTAGAGCATTGTTTGCAGCTGCAATTTCCTGTTTGTCCCTCTCAACTCCTTTCAATATTCGTCTCCTTTTAGCCCAGTAACTAGACATTGTGACTAACAATGCATTTACCTTAAAAGCCGAAACGATTGTCCAAAAGTAGGTCTCTTGGGTGAAGATAACCGTTTATGCTCTGGTCAAGGTATCTGCAAAACAATGTGAACAAAACCGCATTGTTAACGTTATATACAGAATATACAGTAGCTATGCTGTGGGGGGGGGAAACTGGTCAGGCAAATGTGGAACAGTAAAATGTATTAATTCAGTGTAGTGATTCAAGTAAACTACATTGTCCTCAAAAATAAAAAGTACAGCAGTTCAGATAAATAACTCAAGAAGAACAGTAGCAACACCGCACGTTAGCTAACACTTGCTAGCCACTATAACTACATTGTGAACTGACCTAGCAGCATGCTTGTTCGGCCTAACAGAATGATGTATATAGGTTATTTAAATGATTTTGTTTTGTTAGAAAACACCAAAAGTTATACTTAGTCTTTCTAGGTGTAAAGCGTTGGCTACCTACTGTAGCTAGTTACATTTCTAACATGTACTAGCAACATTGCTTAACCTCAGTGTGTAACATTTCTCTAAGGCAAAACAGCGCGTGTTAGCTAACACTTGCTAGCCACTCTTGCTACTGGACAAGCAGCATGTTATTTTTTCTGTGCTTCAGGGGTTACTGTTTGTCCATGGCTTGTTGTAGCCATTCCATGTTCATTAACAGGAGGATTTACTTGGTCAAAGTCCGGAATAACAGCAAGTAGAGCATCGTTTGCAGCTGCAATTTCCTGTTTGTCCATCTCAACTCCTTTCAATATTCTTCTCCTTTTAGCCCAGTAACTAGACATTGTGACTAACAATGCATTTACCTTAAAAGCCGAAACGATTGTCCAAAAGTAGGTCTCTTGGGTGAAGATAACCGTTTATGCTCTGGTCAAGGTATCTGCAAAACAATGTGAACAAAACCGCATTGTTAACGTTATATACAGAATATACAGTAGCTATGCTGTGGGGGGGGGAAACTGGTCAGGCAAATGTGGAACAGTAAAATGTATTAATTCAGTGTAGTGATTCAAGTAAACTACATTGTCCTCAAAAATAAAAAGTACAGCAGTTCAGATAAATAACTCAAGAAGAACAGTAGCAACACCGCACGTTAGCTAACACTTGCTAGCCACTATAACTACATTGTGAACTGACCTAGCAGCATGCTTGTTCGGCCTAACAGAATGATGTATATAGGTTATTTAAATGATTTTGTTTTGTTAGAAAACACCAAAAGTTATACTTAGTCTTTCTAGGTGTAAAGCGTTGGCTACCTACTGTAGCTAGTTACATTTCTAACATGTACTAGCAACATTGCTTAACCTCAGTGTGTAACATTTCTCTAAGGCAAAACAGCGCGTGTTAGCTAACACTTGCTAGCCACTCTTGCTACTGGACAAGCAGCATGTTATTTTTTCTGTGCTTCAGGGGTTACTGTTTGTCCATGGCTTGTTGTAGCCATTCCATGTTCATTAACAGGAGGATTTACTTGGTCAAAGTCCGGAATAACAGCAAGTAGAGCATCGTTTGCAGCTGCAATTTCCTGTTTGTCCATCTCAACTCCTTTCAATATTCTTCTCCTTTTAGCCCAGTAACTAGACATTGTGACTAACAATGCATTTACCTTAAAAGCCGAAACGATTGTCCAACAGTAGGTCTCTTGGGTGAAGATAACCGTTTATGCTCTAGTCAAGGTATCTGCAAAAAAATTTGAACAAAACCGCATTGTTAACGTTATATACAGAATATACAGTAGCTATGCTGTGGGGGAAAAACCTGGTCAGGCAAATGTGGAACAGTAAAATGTATTCATTCAGTGTAGTGATTCAAGTAAACTACATTGTCCTCAAACATAAAAAGTACAGCAGTTCAGATAAATAACTCAAGAAGAACAGTAGCAACACCGCACGTTAGCTAACACTTGCTAGCCACTGTAACTACATTGTGAACTGACCTAGCAGCATGCTTGTTCGGACTAACAAAATCATTTAAATAACCTATATACATCATTCTGTTTTGTTAGAAAACACCAAAAGTTATACTTAGTCTTTCTAGGTGTAAAGCTTTAGCTACCTACTGTAGCTAGTTACATTTCTAACATGTACTAGTAACATTTCTCTACGGCAAAACAGCGCGTGTTAGCTAACACTTGCTAGCCACTCTTGCTACTGGACAAGCAGCATGTAATTTTTTTCTAAGAAAACACCAAACGTTAAACTTAAGTCTTTCTAGATGTAAAGCTTTGGCTAACTTACCTACAGTAGCTAGATACATTTCAACATGACTGAACTCAGTGTGTAAAAAAGGCAAAACAGCACGTGTTAGCTAACACTGGATTGTGCACTACACTGGCAGCGTGCGTGTCGGAACAAACAAATTAAAAACAACCTACTGGTATATACATCATTCTGTTTAGTTAGAAAACAACAAGTTATTCTGATCACTCTTTGTCGTAAAGATTTCGCTATCTACTGCTGGGTCTACATTACCACATAAGGGGCAGAATTGTCCATACAAGAAGTTCAGGGACTTGTTACGTATTCGACCAAAACTAACTTAAAACACATACTGTACTCACACTCGTATAAACATATGTATCTTAGTTTCTTCCAGGCATTGAGTTTTTTTTCCCCTTCTTCTATGTAGCTTCTTCAGAAAGTTAATAGTAACATTAACAATAGGCAACTATGTAAACAAGCCTACTTTAGCTTGACCAACGTTAGTTGGGCAAGAAAATAGATGACTAAGATAAACTAAAAACTATGTAAAAAAATGAACATAATATTGCGTTACACAAAAAGGAAACATGTACTTACTTAAACGCTCGTAGTCGATGAAATTTTCTGATCTTCTCTCTTCAAATACTAAAACCGTGTGATGAGTGGACGGCCGCTGTTGGTGAATCTGTTTCATGTGAACTCACGCAGGGTAACTTCTTCCGGTTTGTCTTCCGTCTTTTTTAGGTATACTGCCCCTCTCGGCCGGTGGAGGTACTTCTCTTTTTGTTTTTATTTAAATTAGTACATTTATAGACAAGTACAATACAAAAAGTACAATGAGAGAAAAATAAAAATAATAAAGCATTGTGGTACAGTTCCGAATATGTAGAACAAAGAATAACAACAACAAATGTAACACTGTATATAAAATAAATAATAAAAATAAGAATTCTGAGATAGAAAATACTTTATAATATTAAGGCAGTCACATGAAATTGAAAAGCTTTCAGGTTTCTGTTTTTGTAAGCTTTTTGTTTTGCGACCTCATGTTTGAAAGGGTTTCAAAGTATATTGTAAAAATCAGCTTTATAAGAGGTAATATTAGAGGGCTTCTTTTGAGTTATTCTTGCTTTATGAATGTAGAATTTTTCCAAAATAATTAAATAATTAATAATATATTTTTGTTTTTCAGAAAAATATGGGTTTTGAAAAAGTAAAATGTCATGAAGTTCTAAGTTCAAATTTTTTTTTATGTCTATTTTAAAGTCAGTCCAAAAAGAAATAGAAAAAGGGCAATACAAAAATAAAAGTGTTCAATATCCTAAAATTAACTTTCAAACTTTCTTAACCCTCCTATTATGCTAAAAAAGAAAAGAAAAAAGTATTACATCCATTATGGGTCAAATTGACCAACACTGTTTAAACACACTCGACATGCAAATAATCAAGTGAAAATTTAAATGTAATTTCCTAAACCTAACCTTATCATGGAATCAAGAGTCAAGAATCTGTTATAAACCCTAATGGCTTTGGAGCAAAAAAAAACTAATATTTGATATAATTCACATATAGGCTATTATGATTTTATAATCGCTTCAAATGTGAGAACTAGTTAAAATGCTGTCAGTTCCACTCTATTTCCCAACAAGCCAAACCAACGTGGCTGGTCGATTTTGAGAGTAGAAATCCTTGTATTTCAAAGCGGCTTGCCGCCAGCCGGCCGCGGTCCATTAGGCGGAGGCAACCGCCAGAGAAAATGAAGCCGGCGGCCCGCCGGCTAGTCGGCCGCGGCATCTCGCAAGAAATGGGAGTGACGTATTCGGCGGCAAACGTTTCATCACCGCCAGCGGGACGCACCTATAGCCGACAGCTTAGAGCCGGCGGCAAAAAGAAGCCGTGCCGATATTTTTTGCTATCTGGGACAATACAATGTGCAATATAACATGAGGGAATTGAGGAGCCTTGAGGAAATACAAATCTTCAAAAACTCCTTTTAAAATGAGACAAGTTGGCGAAACCTTGTGGGAAAAAAGCCCCACCTTTACTCAAAATGTGAGTGGGAAAGTTAAGATAATGGACCTGAAACTTTTGGGGGCGGTGATTCAGGGGAGGGACAAAGGGGCAGACGTGTCCATGCATCCCGCCTTTTCTGCCCAATTAAATGCCTTCTAACCATTCACAGCCAATCAGAGGGAGCTTATCCAGACCTTTGAAATTACCATGAGGTTCAAATAAATACCCAGTGCAGATCCACTGAGAGCCGAACATTCCCGAGCAGCAGATTCTGACTTAAACACCCACAAGCAGAGCGCCTTATTGTCATGGTAATAAGATGATGTAAGCCAGAGAACTGTGGTAAACGCCCCCAATCAATACGATAAAATTGGCATCAAACTTTTGTTTAGCTTTATTGACTTTATTGATCGTCTCGATGGCACATCACGCACGCAAACAAGTTCTCCAGATGGCAACAGACAGTGAGGAAGAATTCGCCTTTTCCTCAGAGTCAGAAGACGACGAAGGGGATGAAGACCTGCATTTTGAGGACACGTTTTCTGACGAGTAAGCCATTTATTATATTAAAAAGCCATTTATTACATCATATTACGTATTTGCACCATGCAGAAAGTAATTAACCCTAAAATGTCCTCTCTTGCATTTGTTTATAGTTTAAATATAGGCCTATTAATTGGATCACTTACAAATCAAAACTTAAATGTTTCGAGAAATAAATACATTTTCTGGCCCCTGCATTTCTGTTTATTTTGTAAATATATAACGAATATGCATAAGTTACATTTACTTTTCACAATACAGATTGTTTCAAAGCAGCTTCCCATAAGCAGGAAGCCAATAGTGTCATTATACAGCTCGAGTTAGTTCAGTTCATTAACTGTAAAATATATTAGTTGTACATACACACTGTTAGACATTTCTGTAATTTGTACAGTTATTTACTATATATCACCCAGTATAATACTGTAAATTCTCTTTACAGTAAATAACTGCAATTCCCGTTGCATCATGGGTATTTTCTATGACGTCAAACACCAAATACAGTGATTTCCTGTATTTTTAAAAAATAAAGTATAATACTGTATTTACCACAACGGCCTCTTTGGCACAATTGGGATCGACAGGATTTGCTTTAGATTTAAATTAGGAAACATCAGTGCAGCGTTGAAAGTTTCACCCGAGGAGAGAGCTCACGGTTCCAGAGAACATATGAGCTGTGTCCGGACACCCTGCGAAGATTTTTTCATCCCCCGTGAGAACGGCAAACAAGCAAGGTAAGTGTGATTTGTACTAGCCGCGGTTGTCTGCACCCCAATTTTTGCTTGTCAGCATTGGTGCTAAAAACTGAGGTAAACCTAACGTTTTATTTAAAAAAAAAAAAAGTAACTTAGTTTATTGAATTAGATTAGGAACCCGTGCAGCGTTGTAAGTTTTGCCCGAGGAGAGAGCTCACAGTCCGGACAACATACTTTACAGAACGTTAGGTTATCATTTGCTTAAACTTTGCTGCTAAAAACTGAGGTAAACCTAACGTTTTATTTAAAAAAAATGAGTTTATTGAATTCATGGGCGTCGGAAGCAAAAAAAAATGTGGGTGGGTCCTCAGAAATTTTTACTGGAGTAGATGCCAATTACATTAAGTACAAATATACAGCTTTACTTGGTAAACGTATAGGTCGGAAAGAGACATTTATGTAAATCAATCGCCATTTCATTGAGAGCGACAGTAGTGTAGGGGTAAGACGCACGGCATCTAGTTTTGACACAAATCGACCCGCGGTTCGAGTCCGGCTTTCGCCGAAATCAATCTTCTCCGTTTTCCCATCACATATCAAATCGGAAAGGCATTTATTTTCAATACAAATTAAGAAAATATTAGAAAAGTGGAAATAAAGCGTCTAATATGTGTTTAATAATAAGTGTTTATCGATTAGGATTAGGTAAACAGACATGTGCTGAATGTTAGAGACGATAAAAGTGAGTGGGTCCATTGATCGTAAAAAGTGGGTGGGTCTTGTCCCACCTACATACAATGGTTCCGACGCCCATGATTGAATTATATATATATTATTATTATATATATATTATATAATTAGATTAGGAACCAGTGCAGCGAGCGTCGTAAGTTTTGCCCGAGGAGAGAGCTCACGGCCCGGACAACATACTTTACATAACGTTAGGTTATCATTTGCTTCAGCTTTTGGTACTAAAACTGAGGTAACGTAAACCTAACGTTTTATTTTTAAAAAGACTTAACGTTAGTGAGTTTATTGAATTAACTTTACCAATACAATGAAGATTTTGTTTATCGAGCATATTAAGCGTACATTAGGACGACGCTAGTTAGTAAATTAACGTTGGCCACTAACGTTGCAAAAATAACGTCGTTAACAAGCAACGTTTACATTTGGATTGACATTATTTATTTTACATTTTAGATAAGAATACCAGGAGCCTGCCTGTGCTGTGCGACACTGGAACTCATACAACGGTAAGTAACGTTACCCCTCTTTGTTTCTCCACATATTCCTGTTAATTCAAAGTTTTTCTTGTATGTTTTAGTCGGGTCTGTTTAACTGAATCACAAAATTATTTATTTTTTTCACCTTTTTTTAGCTGTAACTAGCCATGTACCATGTTTTTTCATAAATTATATTATACTAAAATAATCCAAAACTGTGTTTGTCCAGGACTGACAGAATATAATTTTATTTTCTGGAATTTAAGCAGTCCTGGACAATTTTTGGATGATTTTGGCAGATTAAATATAATTTATGAAAAAAAACATGGCAAAACTTTAGAATAATGTTGTTCAAGTGCAAACCTGAATACATTTCTGAACACAAAAGAAGATGAAGAATGTTGTAACCTAACAGATTGAGGCACCATTCACTTCTATAGTAATTTTTTCCTACTATGGAAGTGAATGGTGCCTCAAAATTGTCTGGTTACAAACATTCTTTAAAAGGTTTAGAACAACTGGGCGAGTAAATGACAGAATTTACTCTTTTTTTTTTTTTTGGTGAACTATCCGTTTAATGACGGACCATTATTCTAAAGTGTTACCAAAAACATTTAAAGCAAAGGCACTAAGGGTGATGAAATTTAAAATATCTTTATTCTCTTAATTTTCTCTTGCTTTAAGTTTTTTTTTCGTGAGGAAAAACCCAGAGGAGGGAACAAGATGCACCACCAAAACCGGAGTGAGTCGGAAGACCAGGGAAGTTGTTAACAGGAAGACAACTGTAATCAACAACAGAGTGTCATCCTTCCATCGCCACCTAATGGAGTTTGAATATAAAAACTTGGACAAGGTGAGACACTTTTTTAATAGGATATGTAATGTACACAGACACTTACGCTGCATTCACACAGGGCGTAATGCCGGTTAGAAATTTTGTCTGACTTGAGGAAGCGCCGACTCCACGTGACAGTGACGTATGGCATCAAAGCACCGCGAGAGCAATTCGAGAGCAGTCGGCTAATACAGCCGGTGCAGTTTCTCCAGAGCGACTGCACAGACTTTGATTATGACATAGCTGTTCCACGATTGGCCAGATTCTCCGCATGACAGCGATCACATGTGTTTCGTGTTTATTCTAAAACCTTCAGTTCCTCTAATGCGCACAAATCTGTTTTTTATAACTGTTAAACCTCTTTTCATGTAGTTGCGATGTTATGATGTCATGTTTATCAAAATAAAACAGATGAAAATGTAGACCCTACTTCATTGATAGTTTAGGCTTGTATGTTAACTTTATTCTTGTACAAACACACGCTGTATTAAGCAGTGCATAAAGTATTACATGACAAAAAATGTCTCTGAAACATCTGTGTATTGACAAATATTGCATTTATTTCACTTCAGCTGATAAAGTGTGCAAACACAGTGCAAGCATCACTGCGGGAAGCAGAAAGTGTCTGACTTTACGTCGCCGTTTGCAGCTCCTCCCCGCCTGCATGCGGCTACTCTCGCCGGTTGGTTGCATCCAGTCACAGCTGATGTCCAACACACCTTTCAACTTCTGCCGCTTGCAACGTGAGTGAAGCGACGCGACGGAACCCACAATTCAGTTCAGCAACGCATGACGTCAACCATTCAAAGTAAATGAGAAGCGTTAACGCCGGTGCGAATGTAGCATTAAGTTTGAGGATACCTTACTAAAGCTAATGCAGTATACATGTAATCCATCCTTCAATAAAAGGTTACATTGTTGTTTTTGATTAAATAGTTTGTGAAATCATGTTGAGGTGATTCAGTAATATTACTTTTTTGGAGCATGTAGTTTTTGCTGCTGCTACTATTATGTACTGATAGTTTTCTTTAGTTTTTTACTCAATATCAATTTTGTTAAGCTAAATTACAGAGACACCTCTCTAATATGCAATCAGGTTCAGCATCACTACAAAGTACATTCTTCAAAATATTCATAACATTGAATCACCAGCTAAAACAAAAAAAAATAATTTCACATCTTCATGAAGGCATTGCAGGACTGGATTAGACTAGACAGCATACGTTGAGCTAGGTGTACCTCAAAGTGTTAACTGTCTATAAAATACTATTTTACCATTATGATGAATTGTAATGGGATTATTATTTTTTATTAAATTCCAACAGTGTAAAAAGTTTGTGTATACTCAAATTGTATGACTAACTTCATATCATTCTTATCTAGAGGGACTTCTTGCCATAATGGAGCAGAATCCTGGTTCCTGTTTGAAATCATCCATTGTGGAAGATGGCACAGATCGGTACAGACATGAAACTTGTGTTTGTGTTGTGTTGTGATAACTTGTTTCAGAATTAATTTGCTCTTTGCTTATATTTTATTTATGTATATGTGTATTTTGCACCAAAGTTACAGTATTCTTCAACCAACTATTTACAGTATTCTACCAACTATTTTCTGCAGAGTTTTTTAAATTGTAGCTCAAACAATAGTGTGGGGCGCTAGCAAGGTCATGGGTTCAATTCCCAGGGAAAGCAAGAACTGACAAAATGTAAAATGTGTATCTCGAATGCAATGCAAGTCGCTTTGGATAAAAGCGTCTGCCAAATGCGTAAATGTAAATAAAATGTAAAATAAGTGATATTGAATGCACTCTGATCACTTTTATACATGATTTTCTGAAAATAAGATGTGATTCGAGGATGTTTTAAAGTGAACTTTTTCCACACATTTACATGTTTAAGTTAAAGCACTTAAATGTTTTAAATAAAGAATTTTATATTTCATAATAATTGTGTCTGTTTGGATTACTTCTGTAGGATAGATTAATGTAAGAATTAATGTAATTCAGTAAATATTAATGATTGAATAGGATTAGGATTAATGCACTGTTAACCAAGGTTTACAGTAACGGTACTGTATTACAAAATTACAGTAACATGTAGTTACTGTAAACTGAAATGCGGTTATTGTACTGTAAATCTTAAATACAGTAACTTACTGGCAACAGTGTTGCCAGTAAGTTACTGTAAAATCTCTTATAAATGTCTAACAGTGCAGAACTTGTTACTTGTAAGTACTATGACAAACTCCTGTACACTCAAGAGAGTAGTGTTTTACAATTGTGTGTAGTTTGGTATGTACGTGGCTAATTAAAAAAGTAACAGTTTGTGTGAAGAGTTACTAAGCAAGAACAATTTGACAAGAGTTAAAATGGTTTTTAATTAAATGTTTGCTTTGGGCAATATGTGTGACGTTTTGCATCTTGTGTCCACGTTTTGTGTATAGAGTTTTGAGAAATGGAGACATAATTTAAGAAATTGTTTAAGCAATTTTAAAAATATGTAATGTCAAAATTTACCCTAAAATTTTCCTTAAAACAATGCAAATATAGTGTTGGTAGCACTATCGACAGAACACCAGTGTGTACTGTAAAATACTGCCTCATCAACAGAGCTCCAATATCTGATTGGGTGTAAATGTTGTCAATGTGCATAACATAAGGTTGTCGATGCCCCATCAACAGGCATAAAGCGCACCAATAATAATAAAGTGATTATGAAACACTTATG
The DNA here is from genome assembly GCF_949357685.1 of Gobio gobio. Taxonomy (NCBI): domain Eukaryota; kingdom Metazoa; phylum Chordata; class Actinopteri; order Cypriniformes; family Gobionidae; genus Gobio; species Gobio gobio. The sequence continues at coordinate 32,288,636 of NC_137121.1, read as the reverse complement.
CATGCACTGTATGCCACATCGGACAACCTAAGCTAAAAAATGTTTATTAATATTTGTGCTTGTATCTTTTCTTTTCTTAGGAATGTGGTTCCTTCACATGCACCTCTCACAAGGGCGGCACACAAGCGTCGTTTAGTTTTCAACACAGTTGAGAATCTTAATGAGTAAGTGTGCATTTACCTGTCATTTTACAACTGAGAGTTTAATTTCAATTACATGCTGTGAAATGTGTGGGCAATATATCAGTTTTAGTAGTTGATAGTGCTGTTTTTTGGGCCACATTTGAGTCTTGCTGACTCGCACTCCCCTATTAGTTTTTTCAAACTATTTTTTTCAGAGAGCGCCGTGTCAAATCTGTGCAACAACACAAACAATCAGGCTGCCAGGGCACAGGCAAAGGGTCGCAAATACAGTTGGACAGATGTCAGTGTTGATGAGCTGTACCGCTACATTGGACTTGTTTTCTACATGGCCACGGTGAAGATGAGCTCCATCGTTGACTACTGGCGGCAGGACAGTCTTTTCTCTGTGCCTCTTCCTGTCACAGTTATGTCAAGGGACCGATACCGCACCATTTCATGGAATTTGCACATCAGTCACCCAGATGCAGACAAGGAAAATGACAAAAAGAGGGGCACAGCTGAACATGACCGACTGTTCAGGGTCAAGCCCCTCATGGACACTATCCGTCTTGCCTGCAAAGCCTTCTATCATCCTAGAAAACATTTAACTGTGAAGGAAAGACTGGTGGCATGCAGATCAAATGCAGGAATGACACGGTTCTTGAAACCCAAGCCAACAAAGCTGGGCTTCAAGTTTTTTGTCCTTACTGACTCGTCAAATGGATATACTGTGGACTTAAATGTGTACACGGGCAAGAACAGCTTTCCCATCGGCCATGGGCTTTCTTATAATGCTGTGATGTCTCTTCTGGACAAGAAAGTTTTGGGCTCTGGCTACCATGTGTACATGGATGATTTCTACACAAGTCCAAAGCTCTTAACAGACTTGTTCGCTATGAAGTTTGGTGCTTGTGGGACTTACAGAGACTATAGGAAGGACTTCCCACGGAGTGCATCTAATTCACTGACCAAAAAGTCCACCAGGGGATCCATCAGGTGGATTCGGGATGGGCCTCTTGTGTGTGTGAAGTGGATGGACAAACAAGAGGTGTCTGTTTGTTCCACCATCCATGCTGCTTACACAGGAGAACGTGTGCAACGAAAAGTGAGAGCACAAGAAACATGGAAGACAAAGACTTTTCCATGTCCTGCACCTGTGACCGCGTACAACCACCACATGTCGGGTGTTGACCTGTCCGATCAGCTGTTGCAGTACTACACCGCACAGCACAAAACCATGAAGTGGTACAGAAAAGTCTTTCTACACTTCTTGGATGTTGCTGCTGCCAACGCTTTCATATTACACAAGGAGCTACACGGCAACATGACGCACAAAGCATTTATGGAACAGCTTATTGCTGAGCTCTGTGGTGTGTCCCAGAAAGTAGCACCAAAACACTCCAGTAGTGGCCATGTGCCGGTTCCAGGAGCTGAGCTGACCTCAAATGTCAGAAACATTGCCACTGCTGGTCGCCGCATATGTGTGTATTGCAAATCAGTGCGTGGCAAGAAGCAGCAAACACCTTGGAAATGCCAGGAATGTGACGTTCACTTGTGTCTTCAGTTGAACAGGAACTGTTTCCAGGAATGGCACCAATTTCTGTGAGTGTGTTCAAACCTGGGTGCACAAAAAGTTGCCTTTTAATCACACACCCTTTTTTTATTAGATTTTATTGTAAATATTGTGCACTATATTTGTAAATAAACAAAACAAAAAAGTCTCCATTCTCACACATCTTTAATTTTCATATTAATAGAGCCATTAGGGAACGGCTCAATATCTATATATTTATGACCACTGGCACTGTCTTGCTACTAACTTTCTAAAAAGTACAATCTGGGCTGAATACAGTGTAGTGAGACATTTGCCTTGTAGTATAAAAAGTTGAAATAAGCACACCATGTTAGGGCATGTCCAATGTCTTCACACAGAGAGCACCTTAGATTGGGTTTTAAATATGTGATGGGAGATTGGGGCTTCATGGTAAGGCAAAGAGGAGACAAAAATCCTTACCAGTTTAAGCATCCTGTTCAGATGCTGTCAGTCACCCAGTGTACAAGAGTCTGAAAAGACAGACAAAGGAAATCTAATTATAGGTAATCCTCTTAATTCGGTGCATTTTCAGGATGTTTTTGCAGATTTTTATCAATATTACAGGGAATGGGTTAATTTCTCAGGAAAACTGTAACTGCTATACACAATAAAGAACTTCCTCAATTTCCCAGTGTACGATTTCTTAAGTTAAACAACTATTTTAATTTTCTTTCTTTTTTCAGTACAGTTCTGATTGGTCTGCTTTTTAACCAGAGGTCATCACTTAGGATGATCGTAGATGTGGTAGCTTTGCATCCGTTAGGAGTTAATGTAATAGAGGTCGATTCATGGAAGCTTTTAATAGTCTGAATACAAGCAAACACACACACATATTCACACCTAAAGACAATTTAATATCTCCAATATCCAAATTAACCAACACACTTGCCACAATGAAAAACAGAAAAGATCAAACGGGTAAACAGAACAAATCAACAATCAATACCTGGAAGAGAAAGAAATATGTGAATCACAACATTAGAAACTTGGATTAGAGGCAAAAAGCTTTTGAAATTCAGACAAAATACAAAGGTAAAATAAACAAATTAAAAAGGGAGAATTTACAGACTTCTACATGCTTTGTAAGTGGGCAAACCGGCAAAATCGGCAATGTATCAAATACTTGTTCTCCCCACTGTAATTATCATACATGATTTCAGTCAATATTACATTATCTCTGCATATACGAACCATATATGATTTCAGTCAATGACTTAAACACATTTGTGATGGAAACACTTTTATTTCAACACAACATGAAACACACTCAAATTATACTCCACATGAGTAATTTACAATTCCTGTAAATATAAAGTATTAATTCCTGTAAATTCTGTATATATCACTATATTTCAGACAAATAAAATCAGAGTTGTATACAAAAATTTCCTCACTCTTCAAAGCTTTATAATGGAAGTGATTCAAGATTTTGATGGCCATAAAAGTGCATCTATCCGTCATAAAAGTAATCCATCTGCAGGAGGTTAATAAAGGCCTTCTGAAGCGAAGCCATGCATTTTTTGTAAGAAAAATATTATAAATAAATTACAATAAAGTTTCATTTATTAACATTAGTTAAGGTCTTACAGCTCACATTACATAAACTTCTTCAACACTTCATAGTGCTAGTGCCAGTTCAACAAAAGCAGAAGAAGCAGGTTAACCTACTGTTGAAATGTTGGTTGCACTTACTGTGCTTTTATTGAAAATGTATTGAATATTGAAAATGAGAGGAGAAAAGGTTAACTTCCTGTTAATTCAACCTAAACTGTTGGTTGCACTTTATTCAAATGAATGCATTTTCCATTAATTGTTGTTTACTTGTTTGTTTATATCCATTATTAATTGATACCTGATTCCCTTACAAGAAACAACAGGAATCTAGGAAACTTCACCTGCACTGACCAGTATCCAGATATTAATTTCAGTCACACAATTTTTGGCTAAAAAGTTACTGAATCGATTTCAAGTCACTGAATCGTTTCGGATCGTATCGTTCTAAATGAACCAATATCGTCCTTGAATCGTATCAACAACCTCAAATCGTGATACGAATCAAATCGTTGTTAAAACGAATCGTTACACCCCTAATAAATATTAATGAAGTTTGACACAGGAAACGTTAAATATTAGATCTTTTTTTTTTTTTTTTTTATCATATGTACAAGTTATGGTGTGGTAGGATAGTTTTTTTTTTGTTGTCATTAGTGTTTTGTATTATTGATGTTTTATTTGTCATTTTGTGATATATTACAGTATTGTCTTTCAATAGAGTTTATAGGCTTTTCCTCATATATCCTGACTGAAATAATGTGTTTATGACAGCAAACAGTCAGAATAAAGTGAGATGATCTGCTGATGATCCTGACTGTCTTGTTGAATGAGTGTTGATAGTCTGAGGCTCATCAATATTAACAGAGCTGCTGAAAAGACTCTTTGTTTCATCTCAATAGTTCCTGGTTTCACCAAATTTATTATGATGATGTCTTTCAGATCTCCTGTAAATGGACACTTAAAGCTAATTGCATTGGTGTAATTGTTTCTTGTGTGTATGCTTTCAACTGTTTTTCTTACCATTTTTTATATTTGGAAGAATTTAAATTAAGTTATCTAAATTTCTACATATTGTAGAATGTTTTTTATTGATTAGAACTGAATTGAGTGTAATCTATGAGAATATTACCAAATAAATTAGACTATTATATTTGTCTCAAGGCAGAGGTCTAAGAGAAACAAAGCATGAGCCTGAAATCGTGAGGAATCTATGAGGTGTGTAGATGTTAGAGACTGGACTCTGGAGTTGCTTTTGCAGAAGCGCTCGGCTTTGTTAGATAATAAAGTTTCTTGGATATTCAAATATTTTCTGGCATCAGAACTTCAAGAGTGATTTTTAAAGAAGTGACAGACTCCACAACAATATTTGCCTATATTTGTGAATAATGTTAGGGTTATGAGTTGAATGAGCATCAGTTACTTTAAGATACTTTAAGACTGTTAAGGTTTAATTTCTCTCCGTCATGCCTGTGTGTAATATGTTGTTGTCATCCATCCATTAAAGATTACTACAAAAATAACTTCTTCATAAGATTACTACAAAAATAACTTCTTAGTATTTTTTTATTTTACCTTTTACTCTCAATGCACTGGCACAACATCAGAGCTCGAGGGAGCAGCAACAAGTGAATGAAAAATCAACTTGACTTTTTTTACATTTAGGGTATAAAACAGTCAGTATCTAGCCTGGGAAAACCCAGACAACTTCCGGCAAATTTAGATTTGCTCTGCAAGTAGTCTGGCAAAGACCCCATTCAAACCCATTTCTAATCCCTAGAAATCGCGGCACCAATCAGAAACGTTGGGGCGGGCTTTACACGATGACGACAGCGCAGCGACATTGAAGCAGATTTGCCGCGTCTGTTTTAAGCGATTTAAAACTTTTCTTTTTCGTTAAAACCCGAGCAAAGAACAACACTCGAAGCCTTCATATCTAAAAAAGATGTTATCGCTGTCTTACCGACTGGATTCGGCAAAAGTCTGATATACCAGCTTGGCCCTTTGGTGGCTAAACGAATGGGTTATTATTGTTAGCGAGAGCCCTCTGGTAGTGTTAATGTTTTACAAAATAGTTTTAAGTCCTTTTCAGGCGAGAATGTAGTTGTTTAAAGCTCAAATATGTGGTTTATTTATAAAGAGAGCGCCTTTTTTAAAATTTGATCTGCCGTTTTCGGAGTTGTGAGCTCCAGTGGTTCAGCGGCGCTCAATCGATCATTAAGCCCGCCGAGAGGCGCCTTTCCTCGGCCAGTCCTTCTGCCGTCTGCCGCTTGCTTTGATGTCTCTGTAGTGGTTAAACATAAGATATGATTCGTCTCGTCTTGTGTAGATCTAACGGCTGATCGTTGCTCTAATTAATCTATAATTTGTTCCCTAGGCAGATCGTTTTGTCTGAGGGCAAAGTGAAGTTTCATAACTTTATATTTTTACGATATTAAACTTTACCGTTGTTGTCTCCTAGCGCTGACTTTGACTCAATTGCTTTATTTATTGTATAGCTTCTTATACCTTTTACTTATACTTTTATAATCAATCAACATTGCTCCATTTCGCATAATTCTCGCACTTTTGATTCCGCCTATCATTTTATTTATTGCCTTGGTAAGTTGTATCGGGTTCCACTCACCAAACGATGATCCTTCTTACATTTAGTCATTTAGCAGACGCTTTTATCCAAAGCGACTTACAAATGAGAGCAAAAGAAGCAACTAGAACAGTCAAGGGCAACAGTATGCAAGCGCTGTAACAAGTCTCAGTTAATCTAGCACAGAACACACAGGACAGATTTTTTTTTTTAAAAACTTATAAATAAATTAGACAGACAGAAAATGAATAGAATGATAGGTGCTATTCTTGATTGGTCAGGTGCTGCAGGAAGAGATGTGTCTTTAGGTGTTTTTTGAAAATGGCTACAGACTCGGCCGCACGAATTGAGATAGGCAGGTCATTCCACCAGGTGGGAACGGTCCAGGAAAAGGTCAGTGAGAGCGATTTCATGCCTCTTTGGTATGGCACCACGAGGCGTCGTTCACTGGCAGAACGTAAGTTCCTGGAGGGTGTGTAAGTCTGAACGAGCGAGTTTAGGTATATTGGTGCAGAGCAAGTGGTTGCTTTGAAGGCGAGCACCAGTGCCTTGAATCTGATGCGAGCGGCTATTGGTAGCCAGTACAGACTGATGAAGAGGGGCGTGACATGCGCTCTCTTCGGTTCATTAAAGACCACCCTCGCCGCTGCATTCTGGATCAGTTGCAAGGGTTTGATAGTGCATGCCGGAAGGCCCGCTAGAAGAGCATTACAGTAGTCCAGTCTGGAGAGAACAAGAGCTTGGACCAGGAGTTGTGTGGCCTGCTCTGATAGGAAGGGTCTAATCTTCCTAATGTTGTATAATGCAAATCTGCAGGACCGGTTTGTTGCAGTGATGTGGTCAGTGAATTTTAGCTGATCATCAATCACAACTCCAAGGTTCCTGGCTGTCCTGGACGGAGATATGGTTGATGATCCTAGCTGAATGGAGAGATTGTGGTGAAGTGCTGGGTTGGCAGAGACCACAAGCAGTTCTGTCTTTGCAAGGTTGAGTTGCAGGTGATGTTCCTTCATCCAGGCTGAAATGTCTGTTAGACAGGCAGCGATACGCACACCAACCATGGGATCATCTGGTTGAAATGAGAAGTAGAGTTGAGTGTCGTCGGCATAGCAGTGATAGGAAAAGCCATGTTTCTGAATGACAGATCCCAGTGATGACATGTAGATGGAGAAGAGGAGTGGTCCAAGCATTGAGCCCTGGGGAACTCCAGTAGCTAGATGATGTGACTTAGACACTTCACCTCTCCATGACACCCAGAAGGACCTACCTGAGATGTAAGACTTGAACCACTGGAGAGCAGTTCCTGAGATGCCCATCTTCATCTTCATTCTTCTTGTGCTAATTTAATTAACACTTTATGTTCTTCCATTTGTTTCCCTGTTTCTACTGCATTTCTTCCCATATTGTGATCACTATCAGTCTCTTCACTATTTGAAATTGCCTTGATCTGCCAATGTCGTCTGCATTTTCTTTTATTGTTTGCTCCTACCGTACTCCATTCTTCATTTTTCTCGCTACCTAAGTCCATTCTTCCTGATCCACTATCAAATCCGTCACTTCCTTCTGCCATCTCCTGTCCATTCACAGTCCAGTTGTTGCCTAGAACCGCCTACAGCCACCTTCCGACCCATCCACAAGATCTGCTGCTCTGGCTCTCCCTGCTTCCTGATTCAAACAGCAGACTTCCAGTCCTGCACACACACTCCACCCACCACGGACAAGAGCTGTGTCCCAAAGTGAAGGGCGCGCACTTCGAAGGCCACATTTAAAGTGCGAATGCGTCACAGCAGCGTAACTCAAGTGTAGCCTGGCGCAACCGCTTGAACTTGAAGTAAACAAAACGTTTAGGGCATTCGTGGTAGAGCAACCTGGCAAGATAAACTGTAATTTCCCAACTTTAACTTGCATAAGTGTTATTTATTTCTCAACCATTCTCTCAAGAAGAGGAATCAGTCCATTCCCTAATTTTCGCTCTTTCTTTCTTTTTTCTTTTATCTCTCTTATTTCTGCACTTTCAAATTAGATCTGGGCGAGGCTGTTTTTTCGTCCCACTCCCGCAATAGGATCTATTCCGCACCGCACCCTCCCGCTCGCGCTTCAAATTCAGTCCGTGCTCACGCGCTATAAATTATTTTAATTCCCGACCCGACCGATCCAGCTAAATTTAGATTTCATTTCCAGAATCTCTCTTTTAAATGTCCCCTACAGAAAGAGAGAGAGAGAGAGAGAGAGACTGGGGATAATAGAAGTAAAAGGCTATGTTGGCCAAGCAATCATTTATTTATTTTTTCTTATCATAGCCTACTGTACACCGTAGCTAAAATATGTCACAGACAAAAATAGGCTAAATCAAATACGACATCTGTCACTCAAAACTATAAGTGAAAATGCAAATAAACGAAAACTGCTGACTTTACTGCAAAATAAAGTATTTTATATGAATGAATGAATAAATGAATGTCGCTCACTGACGACGGTCCATTATACCGAAAGTCTCCTCCAAAGGCTGAATGTAAAGTCGTGGCCGGGATGCACAGAACAATTTCTCTATATTATTATTGTGTTTTTTTTTATGCAAGTTATTTGTAAATTAAGTAATTGCTGTCTATTGTTCATTTTCGTTAACTTGAAATGTGTAGGCTAAATAAAAGAGAAGTGGTTGTTATGTACATTCTGTTTATTTTTGTAATGCAAGTTATAATTTGTATACAATTAACAAATTCATATGTTCATGCATATATTTTCTTGTCATGTAAATTAAAATGTGTAAATGAAAATAAATTGGTCTATACATTACTTAAAGTACTTTTTACAAATACTCAAAGGCCTACAATAAAAATCAGAAACAACAGAAATTTAAATTAACAGCTGAAACAGAAGAACACATTTCTACACTTTCATTGAGCTGAGCGGGAGACGCTGGTGGAGCTGGACCGGGATGGTAATGCACAATAGAAACCCTGGTAAGGCCTGTGCCAGCGGGACATCATCTTCATCTGGGATGAGTGCATATTTCCACTGTCCGCAGGTTTGCGGTGCTGAATCGGTCGACGGCTGGCATGGCATGTCATAAAAAGTAGCTACAATTGCATCTGAGATGATGTGAGTTGAATAAAAATAAGTAAATAAAGACTTGGACGTAAATATATAAATGTTTAAAATATATTGTAACAGTTACATTTTACATAATAAATAAACAATAGTTGCAACTTAACGATTAAATATTTAACCATATACAGATTTACGTGCTTATGGTCTGGTCTCCCATCATCGCAGGCTTTGAAGCATGTCAAAATCCAATAAAACTCATAAAAAGCAAACAATAAATAAATAAATTCTGCTCCATTTCTCTTTTTAAAATCTCCTCACGAACGTCCGCTGTCAGTCACACATCTGCTACAGCCCATTCAACCACGCTTGGTTCAGTGTTGCCAAGTCTGAAATTGGGAAGCATTTACTGTTCAATTCAAGTCAAGTCAACTTTATTTATATAGCGCTTTTAACAATGTAGATTGTTTCAAAGCAGCTTTACAGTGTTAAACAGGAAAATAATGCAGCATAATTTTATTCAGCTGTATAGCCATTCTGGAAAAAACGCTGATGACATCAGTTCATTTCAATTATCATACAGTGACAGTGTGGGCTTTAGATCAATAATTAGATCAGTAATTTAGTTTAAATGGTTAATTTAGTTTATTAATTAGATTTATTTCGATGTTTAGTTGAAAAATTTAGTGTCCCCAACTGAGCACGCCAAGCCAGAGGCAACAGTGGCAAGGAAACCTAAACCCCATTAGGTGACCTAATGGAGAAAAATAAACCTTGGGAGAAACCAGGCTCAGTCGGGGTGCCAGTTCTCCTCTGGCCAATTAACAAACAGCGTATTATTATTATTATTATTATTATTATTATTATTATTCTGGCAGCTTTACAGCTCAGAGGTCATAACAGATCGGAATATTCGAGGGACCGGGGGCAACATGCTGGAGACGGGTTTATTGAGGATGATGTTGATTAAATAATTATTAAAGTTCAATATTCGAATGATCAGAAGCAACACGCTGGAGACGGGTTTATTGAGGATGACATATCGATTTAAGTATTATTTAATTGTAATATTCGAAAAATCAGAGTCAACACGCCGGAGACGGGTTTATTGAGATGCCGTGTCGATGAGGCATTTGCAGGGGGAGTCTAATCACGGTCTCTGCAGACACTTCAGGGTCATGTGTTGGTCTTCTCTGGGCGCAGGTCCACCATCTGAACTGGATACGGCCCGGATCCAGCTGACTGCAGTAAACCTCGGGATAAAACAGAGAAACTATCATAAACGTAGATGCCATTCTTCTGATGATATAACGAGTACATCAGGTGTTATGGGAAGTGTTCCCGGTTGATGTGGGTTGTTTTGTTTGTAGCCTATAGTCCACAGGTGTAAGTTGTCTTTACTTTAGCAATATTTGTACTGGGCGCCACCCGCGTTTTGGCATATGCTGGCCCATTTTGGCCGTGATTCCGCTACTTTTGATTAGCAATTGGAGGGGTTTTGTTGTGCAGACCTGGCAACCCTGTCCCTCGGTTCGAAGGCATGGCCTGGTCTGGCCTTCGAAGTGCGCACCCTTCACTTTGGGACACAGCTAAGGAGTGCTTCTTCTTCTTCTTCTTTCCGTTTAATGGCCGCTCACTCCTTAGGAGTATTACTGCCACCTACTGTGTACCTTGCGCATATGAGTAATGGATCTGAATTGTGCCAAAAAAAAAAAAAAAAACGGTAAACCCTTTCCAGAAACCCTTTTAACACCCCAGAGGATCCGAGCCCAAGCTTCAGCTGACATTGAGCTCCTCAACCTCCAGGATGTTCAGAGCAACTTGCTCCTCCTTCTCAGGCTCTAGATCCTGTGATCTAGTCCTGTACGCTCTAAAAATGTCATCACCTCCTTAAGCCTCTTTATATCACTCAAACCCTTTCCCAATAAGTCCATGATACTCACTGGCCTATTCTTTATATTACTAAAGAGACCACTACGCTGTTCTTCATATTTACTACACTTAAAACTTCTTAACCCGCATCGGATCGTGGACGGGGGGGTTGACGGAAGTGGGGGGGTGTGTACTTTTATTTACTTTTGTTTTATACAAAATATTCAATCAACTATCACAAACTATGCATCATTTGAAAGCTAAAACACTCAAGATTCATGTTCTGAACTTGTTTTTGCAATAAATACACCAGAGAGGAAAGGGTTAAATGAAATGCTAAAGGACCGTCCATGTAAACATTAGCATAATATCAGCGTTACTCATCTTTCATCTCCTGTCGTTCAGATCAGATCGGACGAATCCAATAAACACCCGCATACATCTCTGTGTAAGAGTCCATTCTTCAAAATGCATCCCACTTTTTAATCCAAAACAACGAAAAAATAGGGCAAAAACTAAAAATCCTCCGTTGTTTGCAAGAGAGTTTTGAGTTAGTGTGATCAATCATGTCCATTTTCAATGAAATATCGATTCTATTCCGTGTCTGGCAAACTCCCCCTGCTAGAATAGCTTCTCCCACGTGCAATGGTTCAACCCAGAGCCATAGAGAGAGAGAGTTGCGACAACGGAAGTTCAAAACGCTTGATAGTCACGTGATTCATGTAGACCTCGAATAGTTCCAGGAAGTGCTTTGACGGGCAATTCAAATTGATAGTCACAGTGACAGAACTGCGCTTTTTGGTAATTAATAGTCAATAAATGCATTGATTTTCAATAATTTTATTACACATCGACATGTGTATGTAGCATGAGTATGTAGTTACAGCGATGTTGTTTTTAAAATATATATTTTTTAATGATGAATAATCTACACAAGCAGGCTTTAAAGGGGTCATAGAATGGTACATGCACTTTTACAAGTTGATTATACGGAAATGTGTGTTGGCAGTGCCTGTACACAACCATCCTATAATGATAAAAATACATCCAGTGTTTTTTTTTTAATATCCTTATATATTTTCCCCTGTCTCAAATCAAGCCGTCTGACCGTGTGACGTTACACGGTGTACGCCCCTCCTAAGATTGTTGATTGACAGCAGCGTTTCAACACAGACCCGCCCTGAGCGAGCTGTCATCAATCCGCCATTGTTGATACGCTGGAGCAGAATGGTGTGGTTGGAGCGATTGTGGTGTTGTGTTTTATTAACCTTTATATTAATCTTTGCAAATCGCTTGCACGCTTTACGATGAAAGAGGCTTAAGTTTACAGGGTAAGTTACATTACGGCATGCTTTCTGTGTATGACGTTCTCAATATAATTCATAATCCCACGTTTATAATGAACAACGCGTTATGTTTGTTATTACAAACTGTGTACTCGGGTGATGAAGTTAACGTGGTAACACTACACTAAGCTTACTTTTGTACATGGTTTATAACGGTGTCTGTTACTGATTAAGAAGTAATGTAAAAAAAAAAATCTTATAACATAACATCAATCTGTCAATGAACTAACACATCAGTAAACGCAACTACACTACTCTGCCAGTACAAAGATAGATCAAAGTAACATGACGTTAACCAACCATTCAGAAACGTCCTGTTCGAACTTCGATGGGTTCGTCATCTGTTCCTGGTCGGACTCCGGTTCAAATTGATAAGGTTGCTCAGATGTGTCCTCAGAGACTCCCGTTGCCATTATTTCTCGAAAATATACCCTCAAATGTTGTCAAGGCAACACTCCACGTGTGTTGTGGTGTTGTGTCGGGTCGAACCGAACGCCCCACAGAGCAGAGGGGGCGGGGTGAGCAAAGCTCATTATCATTTAAAGTCACATACACTGAAATGACTTGCTGAAAACTGAGTTGGTTTTGACCAGGTAAAATGAGTGTTTTCTTACAATACTAATGAGAATTTTTAATTAAAGTATATTACAAACTTTTCATTTAGACACTAAAGAATCATATTAACTTGTACAAAAATGTCATTCTATGACCCCTTTAATGTACAAGTTATTTTGATTAAAATGTGCTGATCATTTAAAATCTTACTGATTAAACGTCTTACCTTTTAAAAGTGCATCACAAACGGTCTGTTCTGCTGTTCTCTATGGCGCGGCTGCTACTTCCGGGAACTATTGAGAGTCTCCGCGAGCCGCCATTGCTGTAAAAAAAAACGTTCCATTGGAGTCTATGGAGTTGTCGCAACTCTCTCTCTATAGCCGCGTTTCCACCGCAGGAACTTTACCCCGGAACCAGGAACTTTGGGGGGGAACTCGGTGTGTTTCGACCGCAGGAACCAGGGTCTAAATGAAGTTCCGGGTAAATATTTCCCCCTCCAAACGGCCCTGCTTGCGAGGTGGGACTTTTGAAAAGTTCCCGAACTTTCGGGGGTGGGACTTGGGCGCTGAACATGCTGATTGGTTGAGCTCTCGCAGCTATTTTTTTTTTCCACCGCCATATTTACGAGTCTTTTGCGAGGTGAGTTCTGTGGGTTTTGCGTTCAGTAAATATTTTTTTTTGCAACAATGGAGTTCAACAATAAATTCGACCGATGGACCGACGACGAGGTTCAGGCTTTATTGAGCATATATGCGGAGGAGGACATCCAGCGGGAACTGGAAACGGCGACCCGTAATGAAAAGGTATACCTGAAGATATCGGCTCGGTTCCAGTCACACTGGAAAACAGTGCAGAGAGAAGTTGAAGAAATTAAGACAAGATTACAAGAAATTAAAGGATCATAACAACCGGAGCGGTTCCGACCGGCGTATCAACAAGTGGTATGACCGCCTGGACGCGTTGCTGGGACACAGACCGTCCTTTTCTAGGGCAGCGGTAACGAAAGACTCGGCTAGTGCGTTGTTGGAAACCATCCAGGAATCCGAGTGGGTTGAAGGTAAATATATCATCTTGGTATCATCTATTAAACTCGTTGCAGTGTTTAAACACGTTGCAGTAACTTTTTTCAACGTGCTTTTCCAGACATAACGGGTGGCCCTGATGAATTGCAGGCAACGGAGACCAGCGTGTTTCCCCCCGCGGTCACTAGTACGTTATAAAGCTGACAAAAATGTGTATATATTTAAAAACTGATGTGTAATCCTTAATGGTTTTGTTGTTTTTAATTGTAAACTTAAATTGCCCATGATAAAATTTGCACACTGGGCATTGTTCAAGCTGGCCAAACAATTGTTCATTATTTGTAGTGAAAACACTTTAAATAATTAATTGATGGTTTCTATTGTTTCATGGTTGCCTTGTGTATTAATTTCCATGTGTTTCTGTGCAAGTTTTCTACTTAGGGAAAAGGAAAAAGGACTGTGACTTTTTTGATGCACTGAGGGACATGGGCCGGGCCGTCCTGCAGCATGGACAAGAACAGCCTGACCAATATATTCAGCTGTTACTGGATAGCCAGGCCGAGGAGAGATGAGGAGGCAAGAGCTGGCATTCCACCAGTCAGAAGCGGAAGAAAGCAGAGGGACTTTCAGACCGGGTTTCTGTCTGTTCTTGGACAGTTTGTCCAGTCGTTCAAGAAGTAGCCACAATGACCAGCCGCTTGAATGAAGCATTTGCACTACCACACTTGTACTTTATATATTGTACATGTTGGCACAGCTCTTGGAAAGGTTACTGAAAAATACACTTTTTTTTTATATTGTTGTTTTCACATTTTATATTTTCATTTTATTGTTCTAGTAATTTATTTGTCTTTGCACACTTTTATTTTAATTTTGTAAGAACTAATCTGTCTAAAATAAAGTCAAATGTGTAAAATGTCACTGTGTCTTTAATTTCCACATTCTAACTATATAACCACATTCTAATTGTATTCATATAGTGTAGGAAGCAAATAAAAGGGGTGCTGCTCGCAAGTCTTTCTGAATATGCACATAAACATATCTAGAAAACCCAAATATTATATTTTTAAATGTATAACTATGTGAATGTAGTATAATAACTTATAACCACAACTTAAGTGAAGCCATAAGTGTGGTCCTGCTTCAATTTCGGTGGAAACGCGGCTTATATGGTTCTGGTTCAACCCTCGTCTCTCTCCTTCAATCAGAGACTCTTCTGGGATGCATCATAAGCCGCGTTTCCACCGAAATTACCCGGAACTATTTGTACCAGGAACTTTTTTCCCAGGAACTTTTTCTCCCCCAGACCTGCTACAATCTGCGTTTCCACCGCGGTCTAAAGTACCGGGGAGATTAGGCAAATTAGTCCGGTGACGTGGGAATGCGCGCGACTGCTTCTCCCAGTCACCGACGGACAGTAATCACTTTTGCGCGATACTGTCTGCAACAATAACAAGTGTAGGTGATGCAAGCAGCGCTGCTTTTGCTGATTATGTACACACATTACCAACACTGCTTATTTAAACGTGCACTTTCACCTGGTTTGACCATTTTAATGCAAAATGGGATGATGGGCAATCCAAAATCTGAATGTGTTGTAATAGCTCAATTCCAAAACAAAACATTTTCTATAAAAGGATAATGAGGTTTCAGTCATTCATGACAGATGTGTGAAAAGTTAATTGAATGAAAACAATAGACTGAATTAAGCGGTTGAAAGATTAGGTACTAGACTGCAAGTATTTTATTTTTTATCACAATAACATCTCTTAACATTCACAAAACAAAACAAAAATCACATGACTAGTATTACAATATGCTTCATTAAATGCATAATATTAGAGACTTCTTCCTCAAATTTGAAATGAAGCAGGACCACACTTATGGCTTCACTTAAGTTGTGGTTATAAGTTATTATACTACATTCACATAGTTATACATTTAAAAATATAATATTTGGGTTTTCTAGATATGTTTATGTGCATATTCAGAAAGACTTGCGAGCAGCAGCCCTTTTATTTGCTTCCTACACTATATGAATACAATTAGAATGTGGTTATATAGTTAGAATGTGGAAATTAAAGACAGTGACATTTTACACATTTTACTTTATTTTAGACAGATTAGTTCTTACAAAATTAAAATAAAAGTGTGCAAAGACAAATAAATTACTAGAACAATAAAATGAAAATATAAAATGTGAAAACAACAATATAAAAAAAGTGTATTTTTCAGTAACCTGTCCAAGAGCTGTGCCAACACGTACAATATATAAAGTACAAATGTGGTAGTGCAAATGCTTCATTCAAGCGGCTGGTCATTGTGGCTACTTCTTGAACGACTGGACAAACTGTCCAAGAACAGACAGAAACCCGGTCTGAAAGTCCCTCTGCTGCCGTCTGCTTTCTTCCGCTTCTGACTGGTGGAATGCCAGCTCTTGCCTCCTCATCTCTCCTCGGCCTGGCTCTCCAGTAACAGCTGAATATATTGGTCAGTTCTTGTCCATGCTGCAGGGTTAGCATCCTCCATGTCCCTCAGTGCATCAAGAAAGTCACAGTCCCTTTTCCTTTTCTCTAAGTAGAAAAATTGCACAGAAACACATGGAAATTAATACACAAGGCAACCATGAAACAATAGAAACCATCAATTAATTATTTAAAGTGTTTTCACTACAAATAATGAACAATTGTTTGCCCAGCTTGAACAATGCCCAGTGTGCAATTTTTATCATGGGCAATTTAAGTTTACAATTAAAAACAACAAAACCATTAAGGATTACACATCAGTTTTTAAATATATACACATTTTTGTCAGCTTTATAACGTACTGGTGACCGCGGGGGAAAACACGCTGGTCTCCGTTGCCTGCGATTCATCAGGGCCACTCGTTACACCTGGAAAAGCACGTTGAAAAAAGTTACTGCAACGTGTTTAAACACTGCAACGAGTTTAATAGATGATACCAAGATGATATATTTAACTTACCTTCAACCCACTCGGATTCCTGGATGGTTTCCAATAACGCACTAGCCGAGTCTTTCGTTACCGCTGCGCCAGAAAAGGACGGTCTGTGTCCCAGCAACGCGTCCAGGCGGTCATACCACTTGTTGATACGCCGGTCGGAACCGCTCCGGTTGTTATGATCCTTTAATTTCTTGTAATCTTGTCTAATTTCTTCAACTTCTCTCTGCACTGTTTTCCAGTGTGACTGGAACCGAGTCGATATCTTCAGTTATACCTTTTCATTGCGGGTCGCCGTTTCCAGTTCCCGCTGGATGTCCTCCTCCGCATATATGCTCAATAAAGCCTGAACCTCGTCGTCGGTCCATCGGTCGAATTTTTTGTTGAACTCCATTGTTGCAAAAAAAATATTTACTGAACGCAAAACCCACGGAACCCACCTCGCAAAAGACTTGTAAATATGGCGGTGGAAAAAAAAATAGCTGCGAGAGCTCAACCAATCAGCATGTTCAGCGCCCAAGTCCCACCCCCGAAAGTTCGGGAACTTTTGAAAAGTCCCACCTCGCAAGCAGGGCCGTTTGGAGGGGGAAATATTTACCCGGAACTTCATTTAGACCCTGGTTCCTGCGGTCGAAACACACCGAGTTCCCCCCCAAAGTTCCTGGTTCCGGGGTAAAGTTCCTGCGGTGGAAACGCGATAGAGGAAGTGCCTTACAGGCTTGGTGAGCTGTCAATCATTGCGCCCATGGTTTTCGTTGGATAAAGGCACTCGGTGCCCAGCCAATGCCTTCCCAACAAAGGTTTGATTGATGGACTTAGTAACCAATCAAAAGGCATTATCTTGCGCAGTTTGCGTAAGTAGGCTTTGGTGAATACTGTTTGTGCGCTGGCTGCGCGTTCTCCATGGCGCAACTGCAGTGGAGCGCGCAGTCTCTCACTGACGCTTCCCATCAGCTAAATGAGTTTTTTACACTTTGTAATCTCTGTAAATAGTTGCTTTAGTTTTTCAGTAACTGTTTATCCATTATAATTAGTAGTATATTGCAGTTTATTGCAGATTTATTTGAATGAAAAACTACTCTTTACAATAGCAAATGTTCTGAAATAAATGGCCTTTTTGAAATGACGCCTAGACTTTTCTTGACATAAAAGCTCACAGAAGCTACATTACTGAGAGAATCATTCTCATATTTGAATCATGACATGATTAGACATTCAGTTTTATATTTAAGTTATTTTCAGGCTCTTAACATTAAATTATAATATTTTTTTCCCTAAGTGAAAACAAAAAACGTGAGTCACTTACATGTATATTTACATGTATATTACTCTGTTCCCATATTACTTTGAGTTATTATGACTCTTGGGTAGCAATATTTCAAGTGTCTAGTTTAAAATAAGACCAGGTTTATGAATATAGACCATAGGGTTTAAGAGCTGCAGACATTTTCATTTGGGTATATCGTTTTCAAAGAATTCCTAAAAAATGGGGCGCTTGTTAAGAGGTTAAAAAGCACATGTTCTACTGTTTCAACACCATCACATTCATCACACATACCATTCTCATGCTTCCCCATTAATGCCAGTGTTGAGTTTAACCCTGTATGACCCATCCTTAGTCTAGAAATAATTACTTCTTCCTTTCTATGTCTTCCATAGCACAATTTTTTATTCCTCACTGCTTTTACAATATTATAATACCACCTACCTGTACTGCTACTTTCCCATCTTTGTTGCCATATTCTTATTACTTCTCTATTAATTATTGATCTAACTTCATTTCTTCCTAAAGGTATCTTAATATCTATCAGATCTTTCCCTAACGCTTCTTTTGCCAATTTATCCGCTGTTTCATTTCCTACTATCCCAATATGTGCCGGCACCCAACAAAAGTATACAATTATACCCTCTACGTTAAGCCTATATAATAATGTATAAATTTCAACCAGCAGGTCTTTTCTGTCTGTTTTTGTTAACAATATACTTTTAAGTGCTGATGCAGAATCTGAGCAGATTACAGTCGGCATCCTATTTGGCTTAATCTGCTCTAACCACTGCAATGCTACTATTATAGCAGTTAGTTCTGTTGAATATACAGACAATTTGTCACTCAGCCTTAAACTTATTTTCGTCTCAAATTCACGAGTTCACACTTACATATAATTTATGGAGAGTAATTTAACTGCGTATTTGGCGTGCTGTCCGGGGGGAGGGCTTCGAGCTCGGAATTTGGCCCGAACCCAGAGTACCCCCCGTATATGTAAGTGGCTGATAAAATAAAAGTGTGGAGAAGGGGTGGTGGAGGGATGCTAGAAAACTGTCAATGAATGGAGGTAAGACTGCTGCGTGTATATATACCTCTTACTGTTGATTAGCTGAGTGCTCTCCACCTGTGTCAATTATCTGAACGTGCTCCTCCCGAACTATGTTTATAAAACATTATTTTTGGAATGTATACTCCTACTCCCACTTTTTGTTCGACTGGGTGTTTAGATCCATCTGAATAGATCTTTATACAAGAATAAAAAATTTCTCTCATGAAACCATTGATATCATAACTATTAGTATATCTTTCTTCTGCTTTTTCCCGATCCTCAAGCAGTCTCAATTCAACATTAGGTTCAGGAATATTCCATACTGATACCCCATTTAATGGTATATTGGGACAAATAGCTACATTTTCCAGTCCACATTCTTTAACCCAATGTTTATACTTCCATCCAAAACTATTCCCATTATCCTTTTTATATTCCCAACAATCATTTAAAATTACTCGTGTGCGATGACTCTTATTACAACCCTGCAAATTAACCCAGTACATCATTGTGAGTTTTTCTCTCCTCAAGTCTAGTGGCATCTCCCCCATTTCAACCCTGATGGCATCTAAAGGGGTTGACCTTATTGCTCCACTACAGATTCTAAGTGCCCTAGCCTGTATGTTATCCAACTTCTTTAGTACTGATTTTGCTGCAGCTCCATACACCGCACAACCATAATCTAAACTAGACCGTATTAACGCTTGATATACATGTAGTAGTGCACTTTTCCTTGCTCCCCACTCATATTTGGCTATTGACTTCATGCAATTTATTACTCCTTTGCACTTGTTCTCAATTTTCTTAATATGTCCATTCCATGTTAATTTTCCATCAAATATTAAGCCAAGGTATTTAAACTCTGTCACTCTTTCTAATACTTGACCATATAATTTCAAAGTTAATTGTTCCATTTTCCTTTTCTTTGTAAAAACCGTATATTGGGTCTTTAATACTGAAAACTTCAGTCCCCATTCCACTGACCACCTTTCAACTTCGTTTATTGCTTCTGTATTCCTTTAACTACATTCCCTAAGTTCCTACCTCTTTTCCACACTGCACCATCATCTGCATATAATGCCTTCCCCATACTTGGTTTGATTCTTTCAAAAATATCATTAATCATTATATTAAATAGAATTGGACTAATTACGCTTCCTTGTGGAGTCCCATTCAGGATGTCATGCAGTGTTGACATTTCTTCCCCTATTCTAACCTGAAATGTGCGTTTAAACAGAAAATCTAATATCCAGTTATACATTCTTCCCCCTATTCCAATTTTATCTAGCTTAATTAATAATCCCTCCCTCCATAAAGTGTCATATGCCTTTTCAATATCAAAGAAAACAGCAACAAGATATTCTTTCATTATTAAAGCTTTTTTAACCTCGTTTTCAAACAATAGCAAAGCATCCATTGTAGATCTTTTCTTCCTAAACCCACTTTGAGCTGATGATAAAATTCAATTTTTCTCCAAAAAATAATTTAATCTTCTTACTATCAATTTTTCCATCACCTTACATAATGTAGATGTAAGAGCAATTGGCCTATAGCTACTAGATTTCCTTGCATCTTTACCTGGTTTTGCTACTGGTATCACTATTGCATTTTTCCATTCCTTGGGTAATGTGCCTTCATTCCATATCTGATTATATAAATCTAATATTACTTTAACGGCTACGTCCGGTAAGTTTTTTAACATACTATCGCTGATCCTGTCTCTTCCTGGTGTTGTGTCCTTTGAATTGCTGATAGCAATTTTTAGCTCAAAAAGATTAAAATCAACATCCATGTTACTATCAACGTCTTGTTTTTTCCTACAAACATTCTCATACATTTTATTTAACTCTTGTCTTCTTTTTAAAAACGTATCACTCAGGTTTTCTATACTATGAACTTTAGCAAATGCTTTGGCCAAGATTTCTGACTTTTCTTTATCTGTTCTGGCCGCCTTTCCATCTTCCTCAATTACAGGAACTTGCTTATGATTATAAATACAATTCATTTTCCTTATCATTCTCCATACCACATGCATTCCAGTCTCTCTCCCAATTGTGTTACAGAACTCCTGCCATGCCTTTCTTTTTGCACTTTTAATCACCCTTCTTGCAGCTGCCCTTTTTTTCTGATAATCTATCACTGTATCTTGTGTTATTAGCCTTTTTAAAACCCGGAATGCCTTATTCCTTTCTTTAACTGCCACTGTGCATTCTTCAGACCACCATGGAACATTTTTCCTTCTTTTCCCATTGCCTCTTATTAATGGTATAGATAGGTTTGCTGCTGAAATTATTTCACTTACTACTTTATTATATATCTCCTCAATATTCCCTCCTAAATTCATATTTTTGAAATTTTCTTCACACAACACAGAAAACTCCTCCCACTTTGCCTGTTTAAATCCCCACCTTGCACACTGGCTGAAGTTTTGCTTTTGCACTGCACTCTGAATCTCACAAACTACAGGCCAATGATCACTGCCCAAATTATCCTCTTGTACATTCCAAGTGCACTTACCAGCTAATGCAGCTGATGTTACTGTGAGATCTAGACACGACAAGCCGCCTTTAACTATATCCATTCTTGTTGGATTCCCATCATTCAAACATACTAATGAGTGCTCTTCTATAAACTCTTCTACAACTATCCCGTTATTGTCTGTATTCTTACTACCCCATAGACCATTATGTGCATTAAAATCCCCATAATATCACATAATAACTGCACCCTGTGTATCACCCATTACATCTTCTAATATACTATTATTTATTTCTTTGCATGGGTTATAAAAATTTGATATTCTAATTTCTTCATACCTTCCCATTACATCTATACTTACACATTCTACATTATTATTTATATGTATTCTCTTATATACTATACCTTCTTTAATAAATGTTGCACACCCTCCCCCTCTTCCATTTACTCTGTCTTTCCTCTCTACTACATATCCATTGATCTTAAAGTCCAAGGAATTATTTAACCACGTTTCTTGAATGCATATGATGTCTGGTGACTTTTCCATTTCAGTGATATGTTTTTTAAATTCTTGTCCATTTGCTATTAAACTCCTGGCATTCCAATGTAGTAGTAGGAAAGACATCTTAAAGCTAAGAATTATTACTCTGAGTCATACCTATGGCAGCAATTCCTTCCTCTGCTTTCAAGATCCCATGCACCTCCTCTGCTGAAACTCCTGTTAACTTAAAGAGCACCTATCATGGCATTTAAAATGTTCCAAATATTGTTTTAGAAGTCCCCAACAACAGTTTTGCATGCATGCAATGACAAAAAAGACTTTAGTTTTCTTATAATATGCATTTATTTTTACCTGTTTTGACAGCGATTCTCAAATGATTCCTTTAGTGATTCACTTTTCAAAACCCCGCCTTTACGTGACGCTAGTCTGCGGTGATTGGTCCGATGACCCAGTCAGTTGTGATTGGTATAGTCTGTGCAGATATTTTCGGAAACGGAACGCCCATCAAAGTCTTATAGTGACAGTAATTTGTTAATATGTGTCAGGAGTTATGAATATGAAAACCGCGTCTGTACCGTTTGATTGTAATATGAGCCTCAGCTGATCTCATTAAAAAACTCCTCTATTCTCCTCATGAAGAATCGCGACAAATCAACATCCCTCAGGGCTTTTAGTTCAAAAGTGTGCAGATGAGGAGACATATTGATAGATTCTCATATGTCTGTGTCAAATTTCTAAACAGAGGAGTACTTTTTATTCAATACTTCCTCAAAATGCGCAGATATAGCCTAATCACGAGCGATTGAGTCTCTTATGTGTTGTTTTCAATTCATACTGGCAGCCGGAGGGCGCTCTGTGCACATGTAGTCCATGTACAGACAGACGAAGAAGAACCATGTGCCATAATAGAAGTCCATAATAAAAGCTTCCTGAGATCGCGAAACATACATTTGATGACTAATAAACACTCAATCGCGACGATGTATGGTTTGTCTTCAAGCCACTTAGTCTTCAAATGCTCATCCTTGGGCAGATTAAAAAAGTTTGCTTTTGAGTCACACTTCAGAACACAGCGTCTCGTCGCCATGACGTTTTCTAGTTTTGCAGACGCCACAGTTGCAGCATTTAATCTCTGCGCCCTCCTCACACTTGCCATACTCACACTCTAAGAAATAAATCCGTAAAATAACAGAAAAAGTACTGGCAGCTCATTACCCGGACTTTGTCCCGTAATTAAAAAACTGAAATTTTCTGTTAATTCACGGTGTGCCCACAGTAAATAAAACAGAAATCTTCTGTCATTTAATGGTATATCTATAGTAAAAAACAGGACACTTTCTGTCATTTAATGGTGTATCTATGGTAAAAAAAAGAACACTTTCTGTCATTTAATGGTGTATCTATAGTAAAAAACAGGACACTTTCTGTCATTTAATGGTGTATCTATGGTAAAAAAAAGGACACTTTCTGTCATTTAATGGTGTATCTATAGTAAAACAAAATTTTGTTCTCTAAGCTGAAATAAATGCTCTTACATAAAATGGTAAATATTAATTCATTTTTTTATTATTCATTCATATCCAATATTTTGTCAAACCACTGTTGTATTAAACAGTAAAGTAGTGTAGATAAAACAACAACATTGGGACATCTCTAAAAAAATATATTTTTTTTAATCATTGTTTTAGATAGTCACTAGTTTGGGTCAAAATGACCAATTTCATAGTTAAACATAACTGAAACGCACATAAACATTTTCTTTTAAGAATGACACTTGTTGTCCAGAATAGCAATGAAACAAACCCAACCCAGTTCATGAACAGAGTGTCAATTAAGTGAGAAAAAGTGATACATGCAGCTACTGTGTGAAAAACAACCAATATGCTGCCAAAAAACATGTTTGTACTATAACAGTTTGTTGTATCACAGTAAATGGAATGAACTATTAAGAACAAAACATTATTTAATAATTCCAACGTTTTGAGTGCCTAGTTGGTGATGTGAGTACAATAGCATGCCTGTTGAGACTGAGACACACAAACACACCACACTCCTTTCTCTCGGTTCCAGATGCTACTTCTATGGCTGTAAAACAAAAACAAAATATTAATTAGCAAATGGATCTTGCTGAGGTGCTTCAAATAGCATTGAACATGTATCCCAAGAAATTAACTTGGAACATAAATGGCATTTCCTATCCTCTTTATCTTTGACTTTAGTGAAATTAAGCCAAGCCTTCCACTGCATCGCACATTCAGCCATCCTAGCAAACAACCAACTGACCAAATGAGAAATGAAGCAAGCAAGGGTGTAGGACAGCCTGCATGATAGAAGGAAAATCTGCGATGTGAAATAACATTGATATATTGAGATGACAATATGACTTGCCATAAATAAACAAACACTAAAAGGTGAGCATATTAGCTCCGTGGTTGTTTTTAAATTCAGAATAGGACTAGAATTTCATATTTTAATTATAACTTGCTAGAGCAGCAACAATAAAGTTTACAACAGCAAAGTCACTATACAAACTCAATATCTGACATCACAATACTGGGCAACATTTGCAAAAGAATGAAGACCTCGGGCATCAGTCCTTCCTCCTCCTCTCTCTCTGCTCTTATTTCCTGCCTGCAGGTAACGTTACCTGGTAGAGAGAAGTGGTCGGTTTGTCTCAGCCAGCAGCTGAGTTTACAGAGCTGTGCCAAAAGTTTTAAACAGAATAAGACAGTGTGAGTAACAAAGGAGTTTGTGTAATGATGACCTTTAAATCTTCCAAGGATTCTGGAAGTCACTCAGGTCCGACAGGAATCTAAGCAGTTTTGGTGGAATGTTGTACTGTTTTGTGCCCTTTTTTTCTGCTTTAGACCCACGTTCTGGATTGATACCCAGCAGGCTCCTGTGTCAACACAAAAAATGTATCATGTCACTTTGGCATGGCATTGCAAAACTAAGAATACTATATAAAATGGACAAATAACTTAGTCAAAACATAGGCCTACCTCTGGATAAATTCCAGAGTCAGGGCTGCTCCCTTGGGGTACATGATGTTCAGCACGTAGAAGAGGCTGAACACATAGCTGACAGCAACCAGAGAACAGCTGATGATGTGGTTTACTGTGACTTCATCCACTGATATTTTGTATCTTCCTTCATCTGCAAAACATGTAAATAACGACAATAAATTTTTTTAATCAATGAAACAAATATACAACATTTTAAAATATTTAAGAGCAGACATGGATATCCTTACCCACAACTATGATGCACGGGTTGCATGGCAGTTCTGCTAAGGCATCCTGTGAGAGGTGAAGACACAGACATATCTTAATCACAAAATGTTGTTTTTCTGTGGAATTTCCCTGCAATGCTCAGGACCGTGTATTGGCAGTGGTAACATTGGTATCAGTGCGTTACTACCTTCCCTACCTACTAAACCAAATTCCAATAAAATTATGAGTTTATGCTGTGTGCTTACTTCTTCGTTTAGCAGCAGCACCTTTGGCTCCTCCGCAAAGTACTCCATCAAGCCCTGGAGGAGTTTTATTGGATCTGTAGTAACTCCCGTGATTCCCTTGCTCACAAGAAACTCGGTGATGGTCTTGCCCTTCTCCTCAATTTGGTTTACAAGTTTGGTTTGGACATAAAATCCCAGCAATTTCTCTGTGTGGTCAAGAAGACAGGTGGCTTCAAAGAGGTATGGCCATTCTTCCATGAGTTTGAGTACATTGTCTACGGTATTCAGAGTGATGCGCTGGGCGCAGTATGTTTCAGCCATTAATCTTTTAATGTCACTCTCAGGTAAAACATTTCCTTTAAAGGCATCTTGCAGCTTTTTCTTTTTTTCCTCATGGCTGTCAAAGTCATTTGGGGACTCGGGTTGCCACTGACGACAGCCGTAACGGTCAGATGATTTGCATTTCTTCTTTGGTCTCCTTTCATTGGATGTGCTGAAAGCATATTGTCGTCTGATGTTCTCGACTCGATTCTCCATTTGCATAACAAGGGAGGCAAAACCTTGACCCACTACATTTGTGCCACATTTATCCAAAAAGGAATCAGGGTATCTCTCAACCAGCTGTTGTGCAACTTGTTTCAGCTTGTTTCTGCCTGGTCTGGTGTCCTTAACCATCAAGTCTTCCATGATGATCCTGATCATGTGTCTTCTATCTTTTGGTAGTGGCCTCCTCTTCTCCTTCAGCGCATTCATCATTGTAACTGGAAACTTCTGCCATGGGATTTGAAACATCTCTGGATGCGTCACAGTTGGCATCTCTGACAGATCCTTGGTAACACTACAAAGGTTGGGAGTACAGGACACATCGAAGGTGCTCTGAGACACTAGGGGGGAAAAAACAATTAAAAAGTGGACTTCAAAAGGTGAACAATAGCAAACAAAATGTCACTTGTAAGTAAGGCTGGCCGATTAATAAAATTGTAACATTGTATTTTCAATCCCGATTATGAAAACAAGATAATTGTAGCTTTTTTTGCTTTCAATTAAATTATATTTAAAGATCAAGGAAATCCACTGTTAAAAAGTTAAATAAATTCATGTTTCCGAAATCTTTGAGTAATGTTAAATCATCATGATGTCATTATTGACCAATATAATCCTGATTATGATTTTTGCCATAATCGAGCAACCTTACTTGTGAGAGAGAGAAAGAGAAAGATACGGTTCAATGTCTGATCAAGCCCATAACATACCTGAGGAAAATGCACGGATCAGCCGCCTGGACTGTATAGATGATAAAATCCCATCCAAGTCTGCTGCATTTAACAATGTGCAGTCTTCCAGATTGGTGACTCCCACATCTGTCAACTTTGTGATAGTAGTTTCCAGTTGCTCTTCTTCCAGTGAATGAAGTGTGCTTCTGATCTTCTCTCTTACAGACTCCATGGTGGACTGTGTTTAAGAGCAACCAGCAGTCTGCCACCTCTGCTGTAGTGTCTGAGTGGGATGTAATCAAGAAGCTCATCAAGTCCTTTGCAAATAAAAATACCACCCTCACTCTCAACTTCAAAAACACCATGACCTGGATCAAGACTTGCTTTTTTCTGTCTAAGCACAAGAAGCACAGTCTTTTGTTGTTTCACTACAATGCATGCAATCTGGCCGATAATTAACTCTCCAATATTACAGCTCAAAATGACAAGCATGTCATTTACATAGCATGTGCCTCGTACAGTAATTCTGTCTGTCACTACTGCATTTGATGACGTGACATTGAATGCTTTCAATGCACCCTTAATCTGAGTATCATACAACTCTGGGTAAAACCTTGTACAGTCAGACATGATCAACTCAGGCGAGAACACATTTCCTCTGCTTTGGTAGGCCTGCAACAACTGATGTCTCTCTGAAAGGGATTTTGTGATGTTTCTGAAGTTTTTACTAGCCCGAATACACCTCTTCAAATAGCTGTGCTTGCTTTCAAATCTCATTGTCCATGTGCGAATTAATGGCCCAAACTGTAATGTGAGATCTGCATAATGTAAAAGGTAATGATGTTTGGGTCTAAGCTTTTTAAGTGGGAAGAGGAGATGCCTTGTTTCTATGTACTCTTCAATGAGGACCTTCATGTAGGCAGCCTGTGATTCTGACAGTGCGGGAGCACATACAAGCTCAACCACCTGCCTAAGTAGCAGTATGAGTTGCCAAACTTCATCCTTGAGGTCTCTGATCCTGTCATGTAACAGTACTGGCAAGAACCGAAGAAGCCACCAATTTTGAGCAGCATGCCCCCCAAGTTTTGTCCCATTGTTAGGCAGAACATTAGCCTTGTTCTGACTCTCTCCTGTAAAATTAACAATTCTGCTGTTAAGTACATCGTAACTGAACCACTTCCTTGTTTTTACTATGAACTGCAAGTACATGGCCAAATCATAGTCAACTATACCCTCAAATAAATCATGGGCAAGGCAGGGTGGAAGTCCCGGTGCACAAACATGGAAATATGTCAGTTTGTTCAAAACACTGTTTGACTTGATGCCTTTGTGCATGTGCATATCTGGGTTATTTTCCAACTCTGTCAATGATTCTCTATAACTAGCTGGCGTTCTCTCTGTGGCTGTAGAAAGAGGATTTCTTTGAAAATCCTCTTTTCTAATGTGACAGTACCTACAAAAATATTCTGCACAGCTGAAATTTTCCGTAAATCCTCCAAGATAGTGGGACCCAAGATTGTCTCCAATGACACACGCAATACTGCCTCTGAAGGTTTTCCCTTCAATGCAAATGCCAGTTGACTCCAGGTCACGCAAGTCTGACATCAAAATATCAAAAACTCTCTCAGGTCCAAACAGCTTACAGTTCTTCTCCAGACAAAGAAGTACAAGCTGTATTGAGTCAACAGTGGATCGGTTGTGTGCATAGACATTACCCAAAGTGTAATACACAGCGAGAACTTTGTGTTTTTGCCTAGCAGACCCTAGAGGGTTAGCGACTTCAAAAGCATCTTGAAACAACATGATCTGAAGAGCATGCGGATCAGATGCAAACAATTCATTGGATTTAGAGACACAGCCATCTCCAATATCACATAGCTTGCTTTCGTCGCCATGAATAGGATTTAAAATTTGATGCCGTACACTTTCATTGCTCAAGACAGCTTTTAAGCTTTCTAAAATGGGAACATAATGAAAATGTTTTGTCTTGCCTTTGTAATCATGACCTAATGTTATTTGTACTGGTTCTACCAAGTTAAATACTTTCCGGTAATACTGAAGTCTTTTGTGGTGTGTGGTTAAGGTGCCACTACTTGCATGTAGTGTGGCCTGCATAGGACTTTGCTCATACACACGTTTCCCTAGATTTTGTAATGCCTCATCAGGCACACCATATTCCTGGAGACCCTCTGAAACCCTATCCATAGTAAACTCATGCTGCATATCCTGAATTACTCTCATTTCACAAGCTTTCTGTGAGACTTTTAGCTGCATCACCTCCAAAAAATCCACTAGGGCTCCGGCACACTATATTGGTGATTCCTAAAGGTCACTTAGTTACTTGATCTGGCATATGACACCTCAACATTCATTGATGTTTTTTATTATATATATTTGTTTGATTGTTTTTATACAAATAAATGTTACATTTCTATAAAAATGTCATTTGGAACAAACAAATAAGACAATGAATCAAAAAATAAAACTAAACAACAAACATTTATCAAAACTTTTTACAATCTAAACTATTTACAATTTTCACCTATTTACAACTTTTCCCCCTCTTGTTAACAACTATTTACAATCAGAGCTAAACTACAAGTTATGGACACCATGCCAGTAATTGAAGCAGTCTCGTGCTAAACCTATTTTGTTTTGCAATGATGTTTACAGCATAGGGCTAGGTAGATTATCTATGTGTACAATATTATTTTCTAAATATTATTGGCTAAATACTAGAATAAATGTTTCTTTTATGAACTTTGAGCATGAAAATCAAAGTTTGAATGATTAAAATAAGTGTGGTTTTTGTTACAAAGGTGAAAACTCCTGTAATAATAGTTTTTTTGATGCGCACTCTTGTCATATATTAATCCATTACTCTTCCAACATATATTTTTCTGCAAAATCATCAACAAATGTATTCTTGAGTCCTTAACCTTAAGGGATAATGTGTTCGAATTTTAAAGACATGTCTCTATGAGTGTACACACCATTCGGCGTCCGTCCGCGGCGCTCAGCAACGGCTCAGGACAATGTTCAGAGTCCTGCCGCGCCACAGAGCGCCATGTACGTAGTTTTATATTAAATGTACACTTATTTGTGTCAAATCGTCTTTAATGTATACTGACTTCACCCTGTGCTGGAATATACATTTAGTTTTACATTCATTTGCAGAAATCAGCTGCTTTAATTAAAATTGCTAAAGTTATAGGATTTTCAGGTGATATTCCAATTCATTCAGTTAACGGACGCTCTGATAGAGATAAGTTAATGTGTTCGAATTTTAAAGACGTGGCGACGGTGGCGATTACAATACCAAGAAAGCACTAACGTAATGTTACTTCTATGACATTTCAAACTTACCTTTTACACGCAAAGTGGAGCTGGAAATTAAGCTTTTGCTCGTTCACAGCCAGCTTGTTCACATACAGAGGAGACGCGGTGTTTTTTTTTTTTTTTAAACCGCAGTCAAAATCTCCCGCTCCAAAAAAAAATACTGACAATTGTTCCGTAAATTAACAGACCAACTGTCACAAAGAATGGAGAAGCGGGACATGACCAAATAAATGATGATAATTTGCTCTGACCTATTACAAAAACAACTCGCACAAACCTGGTCATCATCTGAGAAAAAAACGCTCTTTAATCTCCCTAACCAAGCGCTGGTTAATAACAGCAGCTCACAAACGTAAATAAGTTAGCTAACGTGAAAGTTAGCAATAGCCAACGGAAATTCAAAACGGTACACACCATGAACCCAGACAATAGAACATTTGAAACTACTGCAAATAAAACAGTCACTTGAATAACGTACATTTTTTCCAAAAATAAATTACTTACTGCTGAAAAGGCAGACCGTTGTTGCAAATTCTTTTTTGACGTTCTGCTTAAAATGTCCGTCTCTGGCCGCAGCAGTTGGCAGTTGCAGCAATGAAAGATCCCATAATGCAATTCGAAACGTAAATAAACAGAAATACACCCGTAAGTGACGTTCTATGGACAATTTCTGTAAAAATATACAGTAATACAACTGTTAATAAACAGATATTTCTTAGAGTGCATGTTCCCCCCCACAGTTTCCACACCGCATTCTTCCTTTACAGAGATTTGCAGTGTGACCCATTCGTTGACATTTATAGCATCTCAAAGGTGGAGGTATGAATTCTCGCACCAAGAAGCTTACAAATCCTAGCTTCACTCTTATGGGCAGATTAGTCCCTTCAAACTGAATCATCACGCTCATACTCTCACACCTTTTGTTATCTTTCCACATCTGCAGTCTTCGCGCAGAGACAACTGTGCCTCCACTTAAACTTCCTTTAATGTCATCCATACTTACACTGAGGGGTACTCCTGAGATAACCCCTCTGCTTCCACTACCGATTTCTGAGCACGTTATTTTCCCTCCTGCCAGCGTTTTCATTTTCAGAATTTTTTGTTTTTGCTTTTCATCCTTACACTTAATCATTATTCTTCCATTATTTAAACAAGCTACAGCTTTCACCACTCCTATCTCTTTCTCAATTGCTTTTGATAGTTTAACAGGATGTGTTTGTTGTTCTGACTGTTTAGCAAAAGTAATTATGACTTTGATTTCTCTTTCCTCCTCCTCTTTATCAGCTTCACTTCTTGTTTGTTTTACTTTAGTACTTATTAATTCACAATCAGATCCATCACCCATACTGCTCTTTTTCTTCCTTTTTTTTATATCGTACTTCCTGATAATCCATTTCTTGATCATTTTCGCCATCCGATGTATCTCCCCACTCTTTCGTCCCTTCCGCCGCCATTTCCCTCGCACCCTTGTTCGTCAGTCCACCGCTAAGGAGTGCTGGGAAGTGTGAACAATATAAAGGGAGTGCTAACAATTTAGGGCCAGGTGCAGTGAATGAGACCGGGAAAGCTGATGAGGGAGTGCAAACAGGTGTGAGGCAGGGAGGATTCTGGGGAATGGAGTCCGGGACAGGAGAGGATTGTGACAGTACCTTGGATATTATACAATTTGCATACATGCAAAATTTTTGGAGACAAAAATACACATTTCAAGATGTTTCCACTTCTGACTTTGCACCAATTCTGTAGAATGGCCCAATATTCTATGTAAATGACACCTTCCCAGCAGTCAATGTATTTAATTTTACAGCTTAACACAATTAATTTGAAAAAAAAAAGAAGCTATAAACGATAATTCTTTAAATAAGAAAGGGGAGAAATAAGACAAAATCATTACAACCTTTATAAATAAAATTAGCTTCAGAAGTCTGATGTCATAATAACTACAGCTGGTCTTATAGGTTTTAAAAATCTGCCTCTGAAATCTGAAAAAGAAAGTATGATATTATTTAAGAACAAGTCAATTCAGTTGTCATAAATACATTCACATTCAATAATGTTAATAAACTAAAAACAATATGATTCACTTTTAAAAAGTTGCTCAACACAAAATATTCAAACTGTCAAATATATAAAAATAACATAAAAATATATAACAATTTTCCATCTTCATCTGCCTTCACTCCTACCGAAGGAGCAAGCAATGTCATCCGCAAGCACTGATGGATGAAGATGCAGGCTGTTACGTCTACAATATTTGACCAAGTCTTGATTAACTCAAGTTAAGTAAGCCATTTTTATACAATGACGGTTCAGACGTGATCACAGTCGAATAGGATGTTGTACAACACAGTACTGACAGAATAAACACACACAACACTGCTAGAGAATTGTGACATTACAAACAACCCCAGATACAATTACGGCAGTGATAAAACTACAATATTACAATAGGAATATAATACTTTACAGTATCAGATCAATGTGCACAGAATATACGGTGTGTGAAAGGTGCAGCACTTTTGGTAGGAACCATGTAAACTATCCATATCCCATGTTATAAAGTGTGCATGTCAAACCCCAGTATTGATATTGAAATTGTTTAAAATGGTTTAAATTGTTGTTTCACCGTTTTAGTTAAAACATATGTTTTACACATTTAACTTCAATACATCAAACCACATCGTTAAAGAATATTTAAGAATTTTTACATGTGTAATCCATTTATATGCATTTTCTATCACAAATATTTCAATAGTTTAATTTCTTCTTAGTCACAAATACTTGTGCAAAATCAAAAGGGGGTTGGGCTTTGGATGGAACTCCAGTGATTGGTTGAAATCGTATCAGATTCTAAACCAATGAGCGACTGGCACTCTAGTTTTAAAGCAGTGTGTGGAGCCATGGGTTTTCTTTTTGTTGATTTCAACTCTATAGGTTGTATTAACGGATTTAAAAAAAAAAAACGAGTGGAAGAGGTAAAACCGGTGGTAAAGCCAGAGCGAAGGCTCAGACGGAGTATTTCACACATACTCCGTCTGCAGTGGTGCGTATGCGGTGCAGGAGTAGCACGCGCTGTTGTGCTTTCATATATGCTGCGTTTGCAGCGTGCAACTTATCCGCGGTTGTATACCACAAACACAGCATTTATTCATTTTTTTTTATTATTTCAAATCCAAAAGTTGTTACTGAACATGGCTTGTCAGAATTGCAACTCTCTTCGTTTACACTTTATAGATGTCACGTTTTAACGTAGTAGCCTACATTTAAACAACGTTTTATTCAATTCATTACTTTATATTTATATAGCCTATACTTTAGCTTACACAAGTGGCAAAACATTTAAATATAACTTATAGCCTATAAACATTTTAAATTAGAAACTTACAATAGGCTGTATGCAAAAACAGCCGACTCGTCTTTTCTTTCGTTTTTAAATCCTTTTAAAAGCAGTTCATAAAGACCTGTTTTCCACCTCCAGGAACGTACGTGCTCTCCATTATTTCAATTTTTTTTAACTAAATGCCAGGTAAGGTGTCGTTTCCTTGCTTTACCCAAAAAAGCCATGTGTTGACTTTGAAACAGAGTAGGCCTATATTTTAAATTATATGCATCTGTGGTAAAATTACTAGATTTTCGCATCAGTATATGTTTATTTTAAAGCGAACAATGTGCTGTCACTTTAATTCCGCAGTGCAGCACAGCAAAAAATAGACTCTGTACGGAAACGATCGCCGGACTGCTGCAGACGCACCGCACCTGGAACGGATTGACAGACAGCATCCGCGTGCAGTGTGAAAGCTGTAATCCGTTAACATGGGTACGGAAAAAAATATGCACCGCAAACGGAGTATGTGTGAAACGGGACTCGCTCCTCCAGGGCAGGACTTCAGTTCCCCGTCGGCCGTGTTCACAGGCTTCTCCGCAAAGGCAACTACGCTCAGCGCGTCGGTGCCGGTGCTCCTGTTTATCTGGCGGCTGTGCTCGAGTATCTTACCGCTGAGATCCTGGAGTTGGCTGGAAACGCCGCTCGGGACAACAAGAAGACCCGCATCATCCCCCGTCACCTGCAGCTGGCGGTGCGCAACGACGAGGAGCTGAACAAACTTCTGGGCGGAGTGACCATCGCTCAGGGCGGCGTGCTGCCCAACATCCAGGCCGTGCTGCTGCCCGAGAAGCCCGCCAAATCCAAATAAACCGATTTAAATTGTTGGGGTAACAGCTTAGGACCCAGGACCAGTAGTGAAAAATGAAGACCAGGAGTCAGATTAATTAAAGAAAATTTTACTGAAGAATAGTTTGCAGTTTCATCAGCAGAAGCCAGCTTCAAGAGGAGTTCGTAGGCCGCACTCCCTCTAACAGTCTCCCCGCCTCCGTCTAACGTACATACAATTTTCTGAACAGTTATACGGTTTTCAAGGTCTAGACACGTCATTACTGCCATGTGGAATGATTCTGATTGGTTCTAACAACATGCAATGTAAGCAACTTTCCACACGTAGACAGATAGGAGCATATATCACTAAAAATGCGTAGACTCCGTGTCGCCCAGGCCCAGATTAATCCTCAATGACCTCGGAGGTCACAGAAAAGACGCCTCAAAGTCTGGAATCGTTTGCCGAAAGGACCATCTCCAATACTGGATCTGCACAGAATCATGAGACGCACACACAAAGTTTCCCAGAAAAACAGTTTCCATCAAGGTCGGGACATCTTAACTAACTATCAACAAAGCTGAATCTGCAAAACATGCTGATACTACATTTAGTACAGAAGTGACTTTATTCTATAAAGAAAGAAAAGTATCAGAGAGGTACATTTCTCCCCAAAAGAGTCACATAGCTGTTACATGGATGACCCCAGGGGTCACCTCAGTAAGACATATAGTTAACACATGCTGATCTCTTCTCACTTCAAACACCAAGGACATTTGCCTGTCTACAATATCCAAAATCACTCATTGAATATAGAGAACTGATTTATCAAATGTAGGGAATGGTTATAACTTGATTATCATTAATTCTTATTTTAATATTGAACATAAAATCATTCTTGAAGGATATGTGTCTGATGAAGAGACAAGTGATGTTTGGCTTGACCCTTGACCCTTCAAAATACTGTTTAAATAATCCAAAGGCTCTTTTAAGAGCCACCCATGTTATCTGATAGAGAGTGCTTTTTGTCAATTTACAAACATAAACTCCTTTGGTTGAGGGAGGGAAATTACGCATAAAAACAGTTAAGTGTGTTGCTATAAACACTTATTGCCTGCATAAACACATGACGAGCCCCTAATAGTGTTGCCACCCAATCCATCTCTAAAATTAAAATAGAGTCTACTAAGATATGATATTGTATTGAATAGAATAGATTATCCGAAATAAAAAGCAGCATCAATCGATCAATGTTACTCTGCGTCTTTTGTCCTTTAGTAGCAGGGCTGCACTCTCAGCAACAATCCACTATTTTACAGGACAGGTGACAACCCTAGTGTGTTTAGTGATTTTATACAGACTGTAATCTGCTTTTGTTCTAATCTGAGGTCTGTACAACCACTGGGAATTAAGGCCAGTATATCAGAACAAATAAATGCAACAATGTGAGTATAAAGACCAGGGAGGTATACAAACTAGTAAAGTGAATAAAACACTTTGAGCGGGAAAATCCTCTGCTTGTCTGAAAAGAGGAAACGCGCAGTCATTGGCTATCAGTCATAAGCACACGTCACATTTCAGCCAATCACAAGCCTCTGCACTCTCGACACTATGAGCTCATGCCGGTAGAACGCTTTAAAGGCAGGCGTGTAGCATAAAAGCAGCATTTCCAGCGCCCAGCGGGACAGAGAGAAGTGAACTACAGCAATGGCAAGAACCAAGCAAACCGCTCGTAAATCCACCGGTGGCAAAGCCCCGAGGAAGCAGCTCGCTACTAAAGCCGCCCGTAAGAGCGCTCCGGCCACCGGCGGCGTCAAGAAGCCTCATCGCTACAGGCCCGGGACCGTGGCTCTGCGAGAGATCCGCCGTTATCAGAAGTCCACCGAGCTGCTGATCCGCAAACTGCCCTTCCAGCGTCTGGTGAGAGAAATCGCTCAGGACTTCAAGACGGATCTGCGCTTCCAGAGCTCCGCCGTCATGGCCCTGCAGGAGTCCAGCGAGGCTTATTTGGTCGGCCTGTTTGAGGACACCAACCTGTGCGCCATCCACGCCAAGAGAGTCACCATCATGCCCAAAGACATTCAGCTGGCCCGCCGCATCCGCGGAGAGCGCGCCTAAACCCGCATCTGCATCAGCCGCTTCAGACCCCAAAGGCTCTTTTAAGAGCCACCAAAACTACACAGAACGAGAACATTTCCTGTTTAACCCTATGAGTAAAAAGTTGCGTTTCATTATCACTTACTGGCTCTTATTTTCATACATCATAAATTACCTTTTACAATGAGAAACATCGAGCGTATAGTGTTTTTATATATGTATATTAGTAAATGTGATGATATTAGTTGTCTATTTTCAAGAGTTCTGAATGGAGACCACAAAGCTAATGTCTTTTATACATTTTTTTTAATGTATTTGGGTGTTTGCCACTTTAATCATCTTCATACAGTCTATCTGATATATATATATATATATATATATATGTCCAACTCTTTTGAATTTGCTCGTCCAGAGTTGATCAAATCTTCAGCTACTCCCTAATAATGGCATGGTCCGTTTTGAAACTTCACATGTTGAAAGCCAAAGAAGAGATTATTCTTATGGTGTAAACTAAAGGGAGACGTACAGTGTAAATCCCAGAGGCCTGACTCATTTATATTTCTGAAATGTCACAAATATATACTGTTATGTATTAAATGAATACATTAATTGTCATTCAGCATCCCGTATAAGGACAAAGGATATATCCACAAAGGACAGGTCCCGTTAGATCAGGGTTGGGGTTAAATCACATGGTTTTGTGCTCGAACTATATAGAGGGGAGGGGCGTGTTGTGCCTTGTGACGTGGTGCTGGTTTCTGTCAGGTCCTGTAAGCAAATATAAACTGCCTCCTTGTAGCGCTTATCCTTCATTAGTTGTACTCATTTGACTGATTAAGTCTGAGATAAACATGTCTGGAAGAGGCAAAGGTGGTAAAGGACTCGGTAAAGGAGGCGCTAAGCGTCATCGTAAAGTTTTGCGCGATAACATCCAGGGAATCACCAAACCCGCCATCCGTCGTCTGGCTCGCCGCGGCGGTGTCAAGCGCATCTCCGGTCTGATCTACGAGGAGACCCGCGGAGTGTTGAAGGTGTTTCTTGAGAACGTGATCCGTGATGCCGTGACCTACACCGAGCACGCCAAGAGAAAGACCGTCACCGCCATGGATGTTGTGTACGCGCTGAAGCGACAGGGACGCACTCTGTACGGCTTTGGAGGTTAAACGCCTGTAATCAAGAGAAACTACAAACCCAACGGCTCTTTTAAGAGCCACCCACACTGTCGTATAAAGAGTTGTCACGTAGTTCTGATAATATTATTCTACCCTTCTGGATATACAATATAGTTCTGATTTAAACCTGAAGTATTTAAATTCTGCAAAGAAAACACTGGAGAGCGTTCACAAAACTTAAGGTGTTTTTCTATAATTGCTTTTGAAGTCACCCCCACTAATCCTAATATATTTTCTAATAATTCTAATGTTTCTTTCACAGAAGTTGACTGTTACAATTTAAAGTTACAGAACCATGCAAAAAAATGTCAGGGGTGAAAGAGGCTTTTTGTGTTTGAGATAATTTATGGTATAAGAAGCGAGTTTAAAGGGTATTTTAATTTTAAGCGGAATGTCTTTTCAAAATTGTATTGAAAGAAAACAAAGAGCGGGGATTGAACAAAGGAAACGGTGTCTGTGGGGGGAGTCCTTCAAACATAAATCGGTAGGCGGGGCTATCAATAAACCACCCGTGATTGGCCCTCGTTCCTCTCCTGATGATTTGAGTTGTCCAATGAAATACGAGTTTATGGGTTTGGCCTATGATATCAGGCAATCAGAAGTTTCTCCTATCACTTTGTAAATTAACATATGGTAGTGTATAAAGGGCTCTGTATCGCGCCTGAACTCATATAGATCCAGTGTCAGCATCATGCCTGAACCAGCAAAGTCCGCGCCCAAGAAGGGCTCCAAGAAGGCCGTCACGAAGACTGCCGGTAAGGGAGGAAAGAAGCGCAGAAAGTCCAGGAAGGAGAGCTACGCCATCTATGTGTACAAAGTCCTGAAGCAGGTTCACCCTGACACCGGCATCTCCTCCAAGGCGATGGGCATTATGAACTCTTTCGTCAACGACATCTTCGAGCGCATCGGCGGTGAGGCGTCTCGTCTGGCGCACTACAACAAGCGCTCCACCATCACCTCTAGAGAGATCCAGACCGCCGTGCGTCTGCTGCTGCCCGGAGAGCTGGCCAAACACGCCGTGTCCGAGGGCACAAAGGCCGTCACCAAGTACACCAGCTCCAAGTAGAATCAACTGAAACTTTCAGCGACCCAAAGGCTCTTTTAAGAGCCACCCATATTCTCATCTGAAGAGCTTTTGTGTTTTTGAAACCATTCATAGTTGTAGTTAAAATAAGCAAAATCAGCTACAAGAAAGTGTAAAGTCGCATTTAAAATTGCATTTGCTACCATAAGAGAAAAAAAAGTTAACGACTTTAATTGTTTGAAGCTTTTGCTTTTTTTTTATATAAAATGTTAAGCTTTACATTCTTGTGATATTCTAATAATAAACTAAACTCAGTGATTTTAAAATATCTAGTCAATGATACAATATATAATTAAACAAAGAATTGTATTTTGTAGACTGTTCATTTTCTGTCTTCCTTCCACAGAAAATTCTTATAGTTAAAATCATAACATCAATGGAAGTCCCTTACTGACCCCCATCAAATATAACGGTCAGATAGTTATCCGATCAGAGGAAATGCACGAAGTGTTTATTATAATTAAGTCTAGTATTATATTTACACTACCCTTCAAATGTTTGGGATCAGTGCAATTTTTTTTAAGGAAACTGATACTTTGGTAAGGATCCATTAAATTGATTCAACAATAAGTGTAGTAATTTGATTTGTAGAGTTTTAAGCACAGTCTTGTTGGTGAATTTCAGTGCAACATCTTTGGCTAAGTGTTGAGGTGTCTTTAACACTCAAAGGTCAAAGAGACTCCCCCCCCCCCCCCTTCCTTTCCTGAAACCCCTTTTACTACTGTAGTTTAACCTGAACATTTTGGGTGAATTTTTTTAATTGGTTTTCAGGGCTGTTTGTGTTTTCTGCTCGGATGCAGTGTTACTTTTTTACTACACATAAAACAAACAGTACATGATATAGGCTTTATACTCGCATTGTCTATTTATTTGTTCTGAAATATTTACCTTATTCCCAGTGGTTGTGTAGGATTAGGATTACAACCACATCACCTTACTCTCTGCAAACGGAGAATGATCTCTTATCAATCTGACACATTACAAGAGCATTGTGTGTTCATGGGTTTCACAGCTTGTGGTGCTACAATTCTGTTTGTAATTGTTGGAACAATCGAATGCATTTGATTGGACTTTTTTGGTGTATATGGTGTTTGTAAATATTAACAAAGAAAAGCGCTCTTAGATAAAATGTGTGGTGCTTAAAGTGTTGCTTGTTACTTGAGACTGACTGATATAGATTTTTTTTTATAACCGATACAATACCGATTATTTGCCTGTTTATGTGCCCGATAACCATATATGGGATATTTATTTATTGTCTATTTGTTTGTTTTTTCTTGTAACAGAACTGAACTGAACAAACTGTTTTATGTAAAACTTTTTAAGCACTGTAATTTTTGCAATTTCACTCCCTCCTTACAC
This sequence comes from Gobio gobio, assembly GCF_949357685.1. Taxonomy (NCBI): domain Eukaryota; kingdom Metazoa; phylum Chordata; class Actinopteri; order Cypriniformes; family Gobionidae; genus Gobio; species Gobio gobio. The sequence goes on along the minus strand of NC_137121.1, from coordinate 32,248,811 downwards.
ACAAAACAAACAGCACTTCTTCATCAATTAATAGAGTCTGAAAGAGTCCAAAAAAATACAGTGCACTGTCACTTAAGTGTCTTTTTAACATCACTGTTGTGGCATCTTTTTATTCATAACAACAGCATTACACAATTTTTACACTTTTTTTTTTAAACGTTTAAAGTTTTAAACGTCCAAGTTTTAACTACACAACATCTTATTTGTGCATATCTCACTTGTGCATTACTAGCTGTTATGTTAAATAAAGTTTATTAATTAATGCAAGTTATTTTACCTTTGAACACTGTTGTTGATCATTTCCCCTCAGACCCAATGCTTTAATGGCGGTCTTGCACGCAATTTATCGGTGAAACCGATATTACGAAAACGACACCCGATTATGGAAAAATGCTTAAATATCAGGAAATATTTTGTGAAACAGATATATCGGTCGATCTCTACTTGTTACCCTCCATGAAGTTACAGGGTAAGTAGGCATACAATAAAAATTAAATTTACAATTAAATGAGATATTATCTGTCAGCGTGTAGTTAACGTTGGTCACTGGAAAAAAAACAAAGTCTTTTTTGTTTCTTTCTCAAATTTTACAGTTGGATTGACATGATTTATTTTACACTTTAGATAAGAATACCAGGAGCCTGCCTGTGCTGTGCGACACTGGAACTCATACAACGGTAAGTAACGTTACAATTTTTGGATGATTTTGGCAGATGAAATATAATTTATGAAAAAAACATGGCAAAACTTTAGAATAATGTTGCTCACGCTGTTCTAAACCTGAATATAATTTCTTTGTTCTTCTGAACACAAAAGAAGATGAAGAATGTTTGTAACCTAACAGATTGAGGCACCTTTCACTTCTATAGTAATTTTTTCCTACTATGGAAGTGAATGGTGCCTCAAAATTGTTTGGTTACAAACATTCTTTTTAAAAGGTTTAGAACAACTTGAGGGCGAGTAAATTACAGAATTTACTTTCTTTTTTTTTTTTTAGGTGAACTATCCGTTTAATGACGGACCATTATTCTAAAGTGTTACCAAAAACATTTAAAGCAAAGGCACTAAGGGTGAAGAAATCTAAAATATCTTTATTCTCTCACTTAATTTTCTCTTGCTTAAAGTTTTTTTCGTGAGGAAAAACCCAGAGGAGGGAACAAGATGCACCACCAAAACCGGAGTGAGTCGTAAGACCGAAGAAGTTGTTAACAGGAAGACAACGGTAATCAACTGTCATCCTTCCTTCGCCACCTAATGGAGTTTGAATGGAAAAACGTGGACTGTTACCCCTTTTCCACCAAGGTAGTGCTAGAGCTAATTCAGAGCCAGAGCTAGTCCCAGTTCATAGTTGGTTCGACTGAGGAGCCTTCTAAGAACCGGTTTGCTTTTCCACGGACTGAGAGCCACAACAGAGCCATGTCTTACTTCACTGTATACGTCTCATCTCTCTCAGCAACGCTAGCGAGGGCAGTGTTGCCAAGTCGTGGTTTTGCCGTGGGCTGTTTTTTCATGTCCGCGGGATGAAGCAACCCCAATTCTGTGATATTTAGCCCCGGGAATCCGAATTTTTGTGCCAAAAAACACATATTTTACCCCCAAATGTGATTTTTACTGGGGAATCCCCCCCTGGAACGCGATTGGGCTTGTTTTGAGTAGCAATTGGGCGGGTTTGTTGTGAAAACCTGGCAACCCTGGGCAGCGGGAAACACAAACACACCAGGCTTGTTCGAGATGCATCGTCACTGCGCAGACCGATCCACGTATGATATTAAAAAAACGCATGAGTGAATCAAAAGCATAAGGAGTCATGTGCTCTCGCTGGACTCGTTGTCATGCGGCGATCGGTCTGCACAGCACCGCTGCGAACAAGCCATCCATCAACAAGCCATCCATCAACAATGCAAACGTTGCGTTACTATTCATTCACATGGCTTTACGATCCTACATCGGCATCAAAACACAACGCAAACACAGCGAATCCAACGCATTCATGTAGTTCGGCGTAATTTGTATAGACGGAGATTACAAACGAGCAGCAGCTGTTAGCTCCATTAGCTGCTATTTCAAACATGGTGGATCTAAAGTTTGTGTTCGTCTTGTTGACCCCGCCCCCAGCGCCTGACGTAATCGGTTCTTACGTCTAGCCCTGTTCTAGCCCAGCAATGTTTTGGTGCTACTTAAGAACCACTTATCCTGGCTCGGAGCTGGGGCTTTGTGTGTGGAAACACAAAGAACCAATTTGAAACTAGGCTCTGGCTCCGATCTATATCACTCAAAAAAATAACTCATTGGACAAACTCAATTTAATTGAGGGCAGGTTTTCCATCCAATAAATATGTGTAGCCCCAACTCATAAAAAACTAATTCACGCAATGAAATGTAATTGAGTTGGTCCAACTCAATTTGGACTAACTTAATTGAGTTGGTCCAACTCAGCTTTAACCAATTTAATTGAGTTGGTCCAACTCAGTTTGAACCAATTTAATTGAGTTGGTCCAACTCCGTTTGAACAAATTTAATTGAGTTGATCCAACTCAGTTTGAACCAATTTAATTGGGTTGGTCCAACTCAATTTTATCAAATACTTAAAATTAAATATACACTTATCAAAAAATGTCATGCTTGTCAAACTTGAATTAAAACATTTAATTGGAAAATCAAATATTATGAAGAAATCCTTCTTTGTACCCCACAGACACAAGACAAATATTGACTGAAATATTTTTTATTTAAAACTCAAACAGGTTTGCAAGTGTTTTACTGTAAAATGTATTTTTTAAACTTGACTATTAATAACACAATGTAATATTAAAAGTTGACCCCTTAATACAAGTAACATACACATTTATGGCTTAATTAATTGTATTACTCGAAACAGACTAAAACCACTAACTAGAAATTCATGTATTGGTTCACTTTAAAAAAAAAAAAACTGTACTTTTTCTGTGCATGTCATTATGTAAACTAATCAATATTGCAAAGTCAAAACAAACTTGACTATTATGTTTTGGGTAACACTTTACAATAAGGTTCGTTAGTTAACTACATTAGTTAACATGAACTAATGACAAACTGCACTTATAAAGCATTTATGTATCTTTGTTAATGTTAATTTCAACATTTACTAATGCATTATTTAAATCTTGTTAACATTACTTAATGCACTGTGAACTAACATTAACAAACCATGAACAGCTGTATTTTTATTAACTAACATTAACAAAGATTAACTAATGCTGAACAGAGGTGTTGTTCATGTTAACTAATGCATTAACTAATGTTAACTAATACAACCTTATTGTAAAGTGTTACCATGTTTTGTATAACTAGAAAAAACTAGAACCACTAAGTAGAAATACATGTATTCGTTCACTTAGTTTTCCATTAAAAAAAAGAAAGAAAAAAAGGTAAGTGTATCAAAAATAAACACATTTGTACTTTTTATGTGTGTATGGTGTGTAAGAATCTCTATGCAATGTGTAAATCCCCATGACGGTGCTTGAAATTTCCTTTTCTGCATCCTCAGTGGCCTGGACAAAAACACAAAACACTCTGGTTAAGCCAAGCTGAATTGTACCCTTTTTATTTCAAAAGTAATCAGCAAACTGCATTGCCTTTAATTTAGAACAGTTCATGTGACTGCAGTGGTTCAACCTTAATATTGTAGAGCGACAATCATTTTTTTGTGTGCCAACAATATCTAGTGATGGGCCAATTTTAAATGTGATTCGGATCTCCTGTCAAGCGGCTAAACTGCTGAAATCACGTGACTTTGGCGCTCTGATTTAGTGATTCGCTTTGTAAGGCTTCAAGAAGCAGTGTTTTAAAATCGGCCCATCACTAGATATTGTTGAAAGTCGTTATTTTGGCACACAAAAAGTATTCCTTTCGCTTCAAAAAAATTACGATAGAACCACTGAACTCACATGAACTATTTCAAATGTGTTTTTAGTATTTTTTGGTGAGCTAACCCTTTAATACTGTGTATGGTTACCTGGATGATCTACGGCTGTTTTTATTTTTTGTGATGGTTCTTCACGAGTCCCTTGTTTACTGAGCGGTTAAACTGCCCAATGTTCTTCAGAAAAATCCTCCAGGTCCTGCACATTCTTCAGTTTTCCAGCATCTTTTGCATATTTTAACCCTTTCCAGCAGTGACTGTATGACTTTGAGATTTTTGAATTTGAAGATCGAGGTCAATTGTACCTAATTTGTCTTCCACGAAACATGTAAGTATCTTCTGTTGCTTCCGAAGGGCAGTACTAAATGAAAAAAAATTATATTTAAACAAAATAAGAAAAATTTAATCCTGTTCAAATGATACAGTCCCTGCTGGAGAGGGTTCAAATATGCAAAAGATGCTGGAAAACTGAAGAATGTGCAGGACCTGGAGGATGAATTGTATCAATTCATATGTATATAGCCTACTGTACATAAGGAAAAATAAGTTTGCCTGTTTAGCACTATTTTAAACTTTTCTTGGGTTAAATTATATTAGCTTGCATTCATTAATATTCACTTATATAAGTATAATTAAAAATATTAGGATGCAAGTTACTAACGTTTTACAATTTCACATTTAAAGAAATGTATTGTTTGATCATGTCAAATATGTATTATATTAAAGAGCCATGCAGGTACCTATAGTGGGTAATTGCATTACAAATGAATTTTTTTCTTATTCCAGCCACAAAATGACTCTAATTTGCCTTGTTGCATTGGAATTCTCTATTTTAACCTTAAATACTACAAAAGTGTAATATAAATAAGAATATTTTTAGAATTAAAAAAAATAATAATAATAATTATATGGTCATTAATGGACCATAATTATTGCATAAATATTAGGTTTATTTAGAACCAAAATATCTCCTCAAATTTTTCAATAAATATTATTAAACCAAAATATAGAACATTTATTTAATTGAAAAAAGGTGTACGGTCACATTTGACCATAAATGAGTATGAGTGTGAACGATTAAGGAATACCTGAGGGCTAAATACAAGAAAAACATTAACGACGTTGTATCTCGGTCAGGGGATCTCTGGATAATCCGTAATTCGTTTGGAGTTATAAAACGAAAATACAGTTTTTTTGTTTTTTGTTTCAAAACGAAAAACCAAATAACCGTTTTTGGTGTCAGAATCAAAAAACGAAAAACCAATTAAAAACGGCCCGTTTTTCGTTTTGAACTTAAGTCAATTCGTTTTTCGTTTATAAACGAAAAACGGGAGGTCACGTGGTCTATTCCTTTTTTGGAAGCGAAAGTAACCGGTAACACTTTCAAAATAAAAGTAACTATAGTTAACGAGGTGATTGTAGACTAACTAACGTTTTTTTAGTGCAACTAAAGTAGCTTTGGGTGTGAAAAAACAAAACAAAAAAACACTTAAGTTAACTGAAATAAAAATAAAAACTAATAAAATATTAACTCTGGCTGTTAGGGAGAATTAAACATTTGTAAGACCATTGGTGACCTGTAACTTCAGATTAAGACAAGTTAACTAATTTCATATGTAGCTTAGGATAGCAGGTAGCCTATTTATTTATAAGTTTCTATTATTTAATTCACATTTTAGTTTTGTAACATATTTCTTGCTATGTGGAAGCTCAACCAGCAGAGGTCACTCTACCCCCTTCTGCGCACCGACTCTTTCTGTGGCGACAACAGGCAACAAGGGTTTGACCTTTTGACTTGTGTTTATATCAAAGAGAAGGCAAGCACTGCTACCAACAGAAGCTAATCACTGAGTTTGAAGGGTGTGCAGAACTTCACGTGCCTTCCAGGCAGCTCCTCTTTCTATGGCACTGGTGTGTGTGTGTGTGGGGGGGGGGACTGCAGACAGTACAGTAAACATTACCATAGAAACAGGAAACAGCAGTCGGATGGTTGAACGAACAAATGGTATAAAGATGCTCACTAAAAAACAAAGACCGATTGTTCTCTTATTGATAGAAACATGATCAGCTAGAGTCCTGGTATTCAGGCATCTTTATATCTAAGCAATAGCTCACTTCAGGCTTCAGTATACACTTATTATATCATACTTAAGGGTTACTGTTCATGTTGGGCTGACAACCTCCTTAACTGTGATATAATAGACACATAATCCTGCTTGAACTGAGCTTTTGCTTGTATAAAATGGTTAAGTATGGCAAAAACAAAGTGACTGACTACAATTTGATTTTTGTCACGGTTAGATCATGATTTTCTTACTTCAATTTGTGGGACAATATGTTATATCTCCTTTTTCATGATCCAGCCTATATTGACCTATACAGTTGTCTTTCTTCCCACTTACATTAATATGTTGGTAGTACAGTGTCATAGTAAATATCTGTCCATATTTCATGTGATTGTAGGAATAAGTAGTTTTGGATAAAAAACAGAGGGCTTTCGGAGAATGGCTGCTGTGCTATCCTGTCACACCACCCAAACATGGACTGCCTGTTTTGTTGTTGCTACAGTATATATAAGACACACAATCAACAGAGAGGTTAGCTCTTGTAGATTTTGTTTTTCTAAATATAACGTCTTCATCCAACATTTTTAAAGACGATTGTATTACTTCAAATTATATTTACTCTGTTATGTTAATAAAACGAGTAAAAACCATGTGAAAATCACCCATTAAATGAAGCCTCCTCTAAAGATGTGTTTTTCATTTGTAGGCCTATGCAATATGAACATGGTTGTACAGTGGTGGTCCAGACACAAAAAATCTCTGAAAAGCTGCTTTGAAACAATCTACATTGTTAAAAGCGCTATACAAGTGAAGATGACTTGACTATAACATTTACAGTAGGTTTTAGTCTTCACTGACCCAATATGCTTGTAAATCATTTAAGGGCATATATGCAAGTGAAAGAGTTGCAATGCAGAGCCCTGCTTCACTGTACCTTTGTACATTATGATGTACATTTGTATTTAAAGACATAAGTTGACATCATCCAATTCCACAAAAGTAGTGCCACAATTCAAAGATGTGGCTTACCATAAACCATGATGTAAATATCTGAAAGTGACAACAAAGGCCCTTTTATGGTGCCGGAGGAAGGAGTGGTGTCCTGTCAGTCCAGCATTTATTAGAAGAGAGAGTGATGGTAGGTGACTGGGGCCAGTCTTGCTACTATCATCAGTCCTTAAACCCAGCACACAGTGCACAGGCTCACATCCTCCAGGTATTGGGGAAACTCTGGGAGGCCCTGACACGAGTACTAGGGTAGTACCAGAGTACCAAAACTAAATAATTTAACTTCACTTTTATTTTACTTTACACAAGTACCAAGAGTACAGAGCACTGCCTTTCCCTGGTGGTTCATCAAACAGAATTAAACCCAAAAAAGCACTAAAAGATCTGAAAGTCCCAGGGCTAGAGATAATTTTTGACTGAGTAAGGCTAGGTTTCACACACAAGTAGGTCTACATAACTAATGAGAACTACAAGCTGCATAAAAAATATTTCATCTACTTTACTAACATAATAAGTATATTACACTGGAGAAAAATGCGAATGAAAATAAAAGGTATACAACTTTATAGATTTGTTTTGGAAGAGTTTTGTTTTGACACAGAAGGGGTAACAGTAGATGGTGGAAGCTGAGAGTTTTTAACAGCTATAGTGCCATAGAAAGAGGAGCTGGAAGGCACGTGAAGTTCTGCACACCCTTCAAACTCAGTGATTAGCTTCTGTTGGTAGCAGTGCTTGCCTTCTCTTTGATATAAACACAAGTCAAAAGGTCAAACCCTTGTTGCCCTGTTGTCGCCACAGAAAGAGTCGGTGCGCAGAAGGGGGTAGAGTGACCTCTGCTGGTTGAGCTTCCTCATAGGAAGACATATGTTACAAAACTAAAATGTGAATTAAATAATAGAAACTTATAAAAAAATAGGCTTACTGCTATCCTAAGCTACATATAAAATTAGTTCACTTGTCTTAATCTGAAGTTACAGGTCACCAATGTTCTTACAAATGTTTAATTCTCCCTAACAGCCAGAGTTATTATTTTATTAGTTTTAATTTTTATTTCAGTTAACTTAAGTGTTTTTTTTTTTTTTTTTCTCACACCCAGTGCTACTTTAGTGGCACTAAAAAAACGTTATAGTTAGTCTACAATCACCTCGTTAACCATAGTTACTTCTATTTTGAAAGTGTTACCGGTTACTTTCGCTTCCAAAAAAGGAATAGACCACGTGACTTCCGTTTTTGGTTTATAAACGAAAAACGAATTGACTGAAGTTCAAAACGAAAAACGGACCGTTTTTAATTGTTTTTTCGTTTTTTGATTCTGACACCAAAAACGGTTATTTGGTTTTTCGTTTTGAAACAAAAAAACAGAAAAACGGTATTTTCGTTTTATAACTCCAAACGAATTACGGATTATTTTTCGTTTTTTGATTCTGACACCAAATACGGTTATTTGGTTTTTCGTTTTGAAACAAAAAACAGAAAAACGGTATTTTCGTTTTATAACTCCAAACGAATTACGGATTATCCAGAGATCCCCTGACCTATTTTAGTGGCACTAAAAAACGTTATAGTTAGTCTACAATCACCTCGTTAACCATAGTTACTTCTATTTTGAAAGTGTTACCGGTTACTTTCGCTTCCAAAAAAGGAATAGACCACGTGACTTCCGTTTTTGGTTTATAAACGAAAAACGAATTGACTGAAGTTCAAAACGAAAAACGGACCGTTTTTAATTGGTTTTTCGTTTTTTGATTCTGACATCAAAAACGGTTATTTGGTTTTTCGTTTTGAAACAAAAAACAGAAAAACTGTATTTTCGTTTTATAACTCCAAACGAATTACGGATTATCCAGAGATCCCCTGACCTTTGTGCCTCACACGTGAAACCAAACACACCATCTCTCTTTAACCAAAACGGAAAAACTTATCAGGCTAAAGCAACATGCTTTGCACATTGATGTGCTTAAATGGATATTATCTTGCTCTTAAAACGGACCAATTATTTTATTCATAAACTAACAGTATCAGGGTTTCCAACTTTGTTTGGCTGGGGTGAGATTTTGATGACGGTTTTAAGGATCAAACATTTTTAATTTTGTTGTTGATAATGCAAACTACTCAAATACTGAAGCCTAATGTTGAACTAGATGCACTTTTTAGAAAATGTCCCTATTAACTTTGCTAATAATACCAACCTGTCAGATTTCTTACTATTTAATTAAAAACAAAAATTAAATAGATTTTTGTATGATCTACATTGTGTGGCAATATGGTGCAGTAAATAGGCCTCTATATTGTATATAAATTATAATTGCTGACTGGTCCACAGATGTAAAGAATCACTTTAAAATCCCTAAATTACAGAAAACAAGGAAAAGCAAAGCCACTGCAAACATGTCAGAGGCAGAAAGCTCTGTAATAAAACACATGCAGCTAACAGTTGCTTCACTGTCATTTATCGTTTTTGTAGTGCCTGAATGTAAATGACACTGCATTTTTCTTAATCCCAGGGCCATTTAACTATTAAAGTATGCAATCTTTGTTAATAGACTTTCCTTCTGTCAATTTTTTTTTTTTTATTGTTTACCAGATGGTGCCACTTTTTCAGTTTTGGCCTATAAAGCAAATAGCATACTCACTTTATTCCTGTTTTCTGTTGCATATTATAAAGCCAATTGGATAAATTATGCAGCTATAATTGTGTGGGTCTGTGTGTATGGATGTCAGAGTGTGGTTTGTATGTGTGTAACACAACAAAAATCAATACCAACCGCTGTGTGCGCCAGTGAAGCTTTGCTGCATCCAATGGGGAATATTTGGCACTGCGCAAAATCTTCCTGAAAGCTCATTTTCAAGATATCGCCCTCCCATTTAGAACCCAGCTTGTTTAGAATTGATTTTCTAGCTGTTTAAGAGTTCAAAATGTTTCATAAAATATATATTTTACATAAAATAATGTTCATACATAATTTGCATAAACTCAAACCTCTATAACTTTTTTTTCCCTCCACTTTTTTAAACCTTCTTTACTTCAACAATAATCTGCTTGGGATCTTCTTTAAAATGAGACCAAACTTAAGTCTATGCTCCCAAGCTTCACATTGTTATGACAGATTTTTGACAGTCGTTTTTGTCCACTATGGATGTGTAACTTTTTTTAATTGACGTACGAGGGTTAAATGTTTAAATAGCATTAAACTCAACATTTGTGGTTGTTGTAGGTTTGTGTATACTGTGTAAGTCATGTTTGTCTACATTGAGCAGTTTAGAGCTGTGATAGTATAGTTTATATTTGACAATGATATAAACAATCAAGCAGTTGCTATAGTATATATCGCTTTATGTGAGTGAACCGTACAACTATGCAAATAAAACGTATAGTTGGAGGTTTGGGTTAATGTGTTAATCTGTGATATGGAGGATTATGAATCTGTAAGGTTTTGTAGAATTTATAGTGTGGTAGATTATCCCCTATACGCACATTACCTAAGTTTAACCATGAGTCCCTGACACCTGCAAAATTATCCTCAGGCCTAAGAGCCTCACTCTGAGTGGGACGACGCCTCGCCCCGTATGAACACTAGCACTTGGGAATAAGATCTCTAGTGTTCCACTAAAAATAATTAGACTACAGACAATGTTATATACAATTTGTTATATTCTGACATGATTCAGACACACTTTGGCTCAAATGTTGGGGACATTTAGTTCTCAAAAGCATATAAATGTAAATCATGCAAGACAAATAAGTGTTAGTTATGATAATTAAATAATTCCATCACATTAGCAATTTGGTGTGACAAGCGTTAAGATGTTTCACTACAGAAACTGGATGTGAGAGAATTTAAGATTTTGTCATGCATGCCCCAAAGCAGATAATCAATTGAAAGTAACACATTTAATAACACGTTTAATATGCATTGCATAGTTATCTTATAAAGGAAGAGAGTGTGTCCGAACCAAAAGTATAAGTTTACATTTCAGATGCATCTCTTTCAATTGCTTATTTTACAGGTTTTTTTCAATTGCTTACACACTTAAAGTGGTACTTGAGGCCACTCAGACAAACCATTCACTTAGACCTATAGTCTGAAAAACTACATGCACATTATATGCTTTACACTCAGTCTGCAATTGTAAAATATACTTTTGCAAAACGCTAAATACAGTTCTCTACATTAGATGCATCATTCAAAACTAACAGTTCTTGTTTCATGTGTGAAAACACTTATACCTAATTATTTATATAGTGCTCAGATTGTTTCAAAGCATTTTTACAATAGTAATATTCAAATTCGGCTGTAAATCAGTTCTGACAAGCCAATAGTGTCAGTTCAAGTCAGCAGCAGTTATTAAACTTCATCAACTGTGCAACAAGCATATAGTGCACATGTACACGGGACAGACTCCTGCACACGGAACAAGCAAAAGACACAAGATAGTAGTGTCCATCTAATGGGTTGACTTTAGTTATTTTACAAAAAACAACTGGTTTTGAATTAATAGTTCACTTTTGAAAGAGATGTTACACTGTGTGGCTTTTTTGTGTAGTTTAGAAAAGAGAAGCCATAGCCTGATAAATTGTAAGACATTAAAAAATAAAGCTGCTATTGTAGATACTTTATAATAATAAATGCTTAATTCATAATGAATAGTACCTTGCTGAAACAGATCAATGCAACAAGAAAAACTATTAATTCAGCTTGCAAACATTTTATGCTCTTTAAACGAGATTATGGGTGGCTCTTAAAAGAGCCTTTGGGTCACTGAGTCTCAGTTGACTCTACTTGGAGCTGGTGTATTTGGTCACAGCCTTTGTGCCCTCGGACACGGCGTGTTTGGCCAGCTCTCCGGGCAGCAGCAGGCGCACGGCGGTCTGGATCTCTCTAGAGGTGATGGTGGAGCGCTTGTTGTAGTGCGCCAGACGAGACGCCTCACCGCCGATGCGCTCGAAGATGTCGTTGACGAAAGAGTTCATGATGCCCATCGCCTTGGAGGAGATGCCGGTGTCAGGGTGAACCTGCTTCAGGACTTTGTACACATAGATGGCGTAGCTCTCCTTCCTGGACTTTCTGCGCTTCTTTCCTCCCTTACCGGCGGTCTTCGTGACGGCCTTCTTGGAGCCTTTCTTAGGTGCGGACTTTGCTGGTTCAGGCATGATGCTGATTCAGGATCAATGTGAGCTCAGGAGCGAAACAGAGCTCTTTATACACTACCATATGCTAATTTACAAAGAGATAGGAAAAAACCTCTGATTGCCTGTTTTCATAGGCCATACCCCAAAACTCGTATTTCATTGGACAACTCGGGCGGTTAATTGATAGCCACGCCTGCCGTCTTATGTTTCAATGACACCCGCCACAGACGCCATTTCATTTGTTCATTTCCCGCTCTTTATTTTTAGTTTTAATACAATTTTTAAGACATTCCGCATAAACTATAAAATACCCTTTTAATTAGCTTGTTATACCATAAATTCTCTTATGCACAAAAGCCTCTTCCACCCCAGACATTTCGCTTTTATTTTAACTTTTTTTTGCATGGTTCTGTACCGTTCAATCACTTTAAATTGTAATAGTTAACTTATCTGATATAACCATTCAAATTATTAGAGAAAAAGGCTGACTTCGAAGCTATTTTACAGTTAAAATATCTACTTGTGCTACATTTACAAACTTCCGTTTTAATTCAAAACCACGTGGGTTATATAAAGAGATATAGATTATCAAAACTACTGTGACAACTCTTTCTATGACAGTGTGGGTGGCTCTTAAAAGAGCCGTTGGGTTTGTGGGTTCTCTTGATTTCAGGCGTTTAACCTCCGAAGCCGTACAGGGTGCGTCCCTGTCGCTTCAGCGCGTACACAACATCCATGGCGGTGACGGTCTTTCTCTTGGCGTGCTCGGTGTAGGTCACGGCATCGTATGGCGAGCGGATAATGCCACGGATAACCTACCGAAGTAGACAGTCGTGTACTTTTACGTGAGAGAAGGGGTACGTCGCCACAACAGACGCGTGACACCAACGTCGCTGAGAAGTACGTCGCCACAACAGAGGCGTGACACCAACGTCGCTGAGAAGTACGTCGCCACAACAGAGGCGTGACACCAACGTCGCTGAGAAGTACGTCGCCACAACAGAGGCGTGACACCAACGTCGCTGAGAAGTACGTCGCCACAACAGACGCGTGACACCAACGTCGCTGAGAAGTACGTCGCCACAACAGATTCGTGAGACTAACGTCGTGAGAAGTAGCCTAATTGCCACCACAAGTATCTTATCCTTGTTTTTTCTAGATTTTCTTATCCCTCCTTTATTTATTATTAACCTATGTTAACTTTTTTTCTTTTACTTTCCTATGTGTTCTGATGACATTGAATATATTAAGCCTATTGCTACATATTGTGCATTGTACGTTGTAAATCGTTGATGTCATCTATTTACAAGCATAATAAAACAAGTTTTTTTTATCACTCACTTTCTCCTGGTGATTAAGGGCTATGTGCAAATTATTTTATTTTATTTTCACAATTATTAACAACTTTAAAGATTGACCCATAAATTCAGTAATTATCTATAAACATAACATTCTGTAATGTGTCATTCTGAGCTTTTACCTTTGAAAATGGTAAGAATTGTACTTTACACAGTTGACCATACAATGGGTGATACACAAGTTCACAATATGGATGTTGGGATGTTGAAGGATATATTTTACTATACCTCTTAACATAAATATTATTTCTACTTAATTTTGTTATTTTTATAAAACAAATTATGACTCAACTGCCCTTTCCATAGCTTTCTTCCACTTAAGAAGAGTTGGTCACTTTTAAGGAATTTTTATTTTACTATATCTTTACATAAATATTTTTTTTCTTCTTAAAAACTATTTCGTTATTTTAAAAACCCAATTAATGACTCATCTGCACTTTCCAATAGGTTGGATGTGAGGGGGAAGTACGTAGCTTTCTTCCACTTAAGAAGAGTTGTGCACTTTTAAGCAATTTTTATTTTACTATATCTCTTTACATAATTATTATTATTATTTTTTTTACTTAACTATAATTTCGTTATTTTACTAACCCTAATGAAGGTTGCACGCACTTTTCACAATCCGTTATATGGAGCTATTCAATTTTGATTTTGCATATTGTTTGTTCATGTGAGCACTTTACAATATTTCAATAACATAATTTTTCTTTACCACTTCGTTATTTTGGCTTGGATTTTCGTTTGTTGGAAATATGAACTGAATTTAAAAATGCTTTTGAAATTAAAAACTTTTATAAACGTTTAATAAACAATACATTTTTAAATAAAGACGGTGCAACAGCGCGACAAAGGCACATAGGTTATATAAATTCTCTAATGTGGATAAATGCATATTTTGTACACATTACAATACAACATATAGCCTATATATGTCCTTGTTAGGAGAAAATATATGTCGTTATTATTACGTGAAAAGATGTTAAAACGACATCTCATTATGACATAACTGAGTGGGAAAATAATATGAATGTGGCAACAATGCGTCATCATATAGTTTTGTAACCTCTTATTTGGTTAAATGGGTAAACTATAAACATGAAACTAAGCATGTTGGCTCACAATGACTTGTTCTCCATTTAATGTTGAAGAAAATGTTGAATGAAATTAAAGAAAATTAGGGTGAGATCAAGAGAAAAAAGGAAGAAAGAAAAAAGTGTGCAATGGCTCTTATAGGGCTTTAGCGTCCAAGTAAAAGACAATGTCTTAAATGTTCAAAACATGTTTAATTGGTTGTACTTCACCACAACACGAACATAACATTAAGTGGCGCACAAAGTGGGTATGCGCTATATGCGGCGCATAGGGGCGCAGCCAAAGCGATGGATCTATATATATATATATATATAGCCTATATATATATATATATTCTATATGTAGCTGCTGTTGTGCGTTTCTAAATCATTTCTGTATTTCCTCAATATTATATAACATTTTAGAGGACTAACAGTCTATAGGTGCCCTCATAAGATTACATAATAGAATTTTGGATAATAATGGAATATCGCGAGTGGGCGCGCCTGGTGGGGGCGCTGGCGATTTGACAGCAAAACGCGCGTCTTTAACGCGTGGTTTACCACAAAAACGCGCTCTTAACGTGCGCTTTGGGGTCATTGAAAACGGGCGTTTCCGTTAAGAACGCGCGCTTATATGGTAGGCCTAAATCACGCGTCGAGGACGCGCGCTATGAGTCGGACAAAACGCATGTTACTAACGTGTAGGCTAAACAGGTAAATCAAACAGGCTGTGCAAACTTGTGTTTTAAGTATCCAAACAGACTAAAGAACGTGCCCTTTCCTTGGTGTTCTCAAAATTGCATGCTCAATTTTTAGGGCACACCTCTTATAAAGTAAAGTTACATATTGTTGACCATCTTTTAAGTAATTACACTATTTACCACGAAACACTATGGCTGTTATAAGAATTAAATTAAATAAGGCTCAACAAAATCCATCTTACTATTTATCAAAATCCACTTACACTGTAATTTCAATTGCCTGAATAATGTAATGAGATTTTAAAATTTATGTTGTAATATAATATTTTAATAATAGAAATATGAATATGTTGGGAAAATGTATTTATTCCATTTATTTTGGCGGCGTAATGGATCATTCAACTATAATTCGTTCTAACCGACTGTTCAAAAACGGTGATTTATGGGAGAACGAAACCCATAGGCCTACTTTGTTTGAATCTATTTTTGTTGGAAAAATAGAGCAAAACTGTAAAAAATGACTACTTGTTGTTTATTGAACTGTTGTATAAAATTAATATCGCATTTTGCAATCGTGCTGATATAGGCTAGTATCTCTGGAAAATAGCACTCTTGCTCGATATTGCTTACCTCATAATTTCCTCTTGAATTACTTTCAAACGAATGTTTTTTTTTTCGTTATTACCCTATTTTTAATGAAAATACAACAGCAATAAAATAGTAGGCCTACCATAAAAAAACTTGCGTTTATGGAACTTTTGTTAAAAAAACGAATAAGACGGATGACATAAAATAGCTATACCCGAATTATAACAAATAAATAAAAGATATTTGGAAATTCCTCAATGGGAAACCCTCAATTTGTGGTTTGTGTTTTCTGTTATTAACAAAATTGATCTTGCGCTTGTGCCTCCGCTATCTTCCTGTCAATCATCTCGCTCGCGCCTATGATTACAGTTATAGTAAAATTTAAATTCACCATCATCGGTTCCCATCCTCAGCCGATCTGCATGACAGTTTTTGCAACGACCATCAATACTAGATAAATGGGCAAGTAAAAAGGCACGCCATGTTACAATTTAGTAGGAACTAAAGAGCGCTCTAGAATGTTTGGTATGCGACATTATTAGTATTGGGCATGGAGAACCGGTTCCTACTTGGAATCGTTTTAAAATTCAGGGCCGGGTTTCCCAATAACGATGTATCTTAGCTCTAAAGAGCATGTTCTACGAGCGAAGTTACGATCACTCGCAGCAATTCCACGTGCGTTTCCCAAAAATGTAATTAACATGAACATAAGTGCTACTTAAGAGTCGCTGTCCATTTGCGAAGTGCTGAAATATAACCTTATGGAATCGTTTCCTCTGAACGTTTCACCTAATAATTGTCATCTGATGTGGATTAGCAATCAAAACACGTCTATAAAGCAACTACCTACAGGCTGAGGCACTGACAAAATGGCTGAACAAAAAAAAAAACAAGAAAAGATACCTTTCAAAAAGACGAAATAAATATCCTCATTTAATTCAGATGTGTATTTATATTTTTGTTTGTTTGTTACCTGCCCTCATAAAAAAAAAAAAAATCCAGTGATCATAAAGTCAGTTTCCACAAAAATATTAAGCAGCAGAACTGTTATTTTTTTTATCAACATTGGTAATAATGAGAATATTAAAATTAACAATAATAATAAAAAAAAGTGTACAATAAAGTACAATCAAAACCTTATATCACAATGCACTTGAATAAAGTTAAAGGTGTAATCTGCCGGTTGTCCTGTAGGTGACCTCATAACTCTGTCTTCTTACGATAGCCTACACTTAGAGCTTTACGATTAGGCTACTCAAGAGCACTCGTAGATCTACGCTCATTTTCAAGTGCTACTTAAGTTACGATGCTTTTGGGAAACAGACCTTAATATTAAGATCACTCGTACGATCGTTTTTACGATCAATTTAGGTTTACCATGCTTTTGGGAAACGCAGCCCAGATTATTTTCTTTCTTTTCGTTTCTTTATTGGAATCCGATCATAATGTTAATGTTTGTCAATTTGTGACAGTTTTTTTTATTTGTTAACATTGTTAATAATAATAAAAATGAAATAAACTTATAAGTAGTAAACACTATTGACACTTTTTGGGAAAGTTAACTAATAACTGTAAAATAAATAGCCTATAACAAATATCTAGCCTATACTAATGCAAACTTTTAAATGCTTTCAAAGGCAAAATACATGGAAACGATGTATATGTATCAGGTGTTTTAATTGAAAAATAAGCAAATACTCAAAAGGCAGACGTGGCAAATTACAATAAGTAACAGCAATGAAGTCTCGAATCAAGGGCAAGGAATTAAAAAAATTAAATGAAGAAAATAAAATAAAATACATAGTAAGGAGCTATATTGCTCTTAGCTTATTTAAAAAACTGGCTAATGAAGAAGCTTTTTCACTTGAAAGGCTACAACGTGAAGCAGCAAAAGCTTTAAGTTCATTAGTAAAATGAGAAAAGGAGGGGTTTTCAAAAATCTGCAATTATGAATAAAGTATTTAGCAAGTTCAAATAGGTTATTAATCAATTGTGATCGATCTTTCTTAAGTAAACCAAAATGAATTTGTTTGTATTCAATGAGATTTACACATATAATAATATATGACAGTTTGTACAATTGAGACCAAAGCAATTTGGAGTAATAATAATAATAATGAAAAAATATATATGCTCAGTGGTTTCAATTTTAGTTCCACAAAATTAACAAGAGTTTTCTCCAATATTAAATTTAGATTTAAGGAATTATTTAGATGGGTATGTAATTTATTATATTGAAATAAAGTTATTTCATTTTAGGGAGAGATGGAAAGGTATGATAATTAATTCTCCGTATAGGCGTATTGTAAGGCGACGACGTATATATCAGGCGTCTTCTAAGGCGACGTACATAGAAACGACGTATGTATCAGGCGTCTTATAAGGCGACGTACATAGAAACGACGTATGTATCAGGCGTCTTATAAGGCGACGTGCCTAGTTCAGACGTTAAAATTTAGTCAATTTCTCACATACGCCGTCGCCACGCCGCCGTAGGTATTCGTTCCTACCATGACGTCGCCGTGACTTCGCCGCCGGTCTGTCGTCTAACGTCTCTATCAATCCCATTCAAAAAAAGACACGGACTGACGGCGACGGATGGGTACACTGCTCCTTCTCCTTCTTCTGGGAAGTTTGTGAAATGTCACTTTTCGCACGGCATAGCATCGCGGATAACGTTCTCCAGAAACACCTTCAACACTCCGCGGGTCTCCTCGTAGATCAGACCGGAGATGCGCTTGACACCGCCGCGGCGAGCCAGACGACGGATGGCGGGTTTGGTGATTCCCTGGATGTTATCGCGCAAAACTTTGCGGTGACGCTTAGCGCCTCCTTTACCTAGTCCTTTACCGCCTTTGCCTCTTCCAGACATGATTAACTCAGTCAAAGTGTTTCCGTCAGTGACACAAGATCAACGTATGGCGAGTAGAGGCTACAAGAGAGCAGTTTATATTTGCTTACAGGACCTGACAGAAACCAGCGCCGCGTCACAAGGCACAACACGCCCCTCCCCTCTATATAGTTCGAGCACAAAACTCGATTTAACTTTAACCCTGATCTAATCGGACCTGACCTTTGTTTAATATTAAAAAACAAGTTTTATACGATTCGTTTGATGAAGATCTTCATTATATCATATACAGAGATGCTGAATGACAATTAATGTATTCAATTAGTTCATTAACAGTATATTTTTGTGACATTTCATATATATTTGCAGAATATAAATTAGTGCAGGCCTCTGTGATTTACACTGTACGTCTCCCTTTAGCTGAATTTACACCATAAGAGTAATCTCTTCTTTGGCCTTCAACATGTGATAAAAGTTTCAAAACAGACCATGCCATTATTAGGGAGTAGCTGAAGATTTGATAAGAACTCTGGACGAGCAAATTAAAAAAGAGAGTTGGACGAAAAACTACTGTATATTTTTTCATCCAGACTGTTTGAAGTTGATAAAAGTGGCAAACACCTAAATACAGATACATTAAAAACGGTATAAAAATGAGTTACGAGTGTAATTCGGAGACATTGTCAGCTTTGTTGTCTCCTTGGCATTCAGAACACTTGAAAATAGACCTCTCAGGACAACGGAGATCACATTTAATTAAAAAACATAATACAATTTTTTTTTACATATAAAAATATATATATATACACACATATAAATATATCTCCATCTCATACATATACATTTTAATCTTATTGTAAAAGGTAACCTAACTAAAACCCAGTAAGTGACAATGTAATGCAACTTTGTACTCAATAATGAGTAAGCTGGAAATATTCTCGTTCTGTGTAGTTTTGGTGGCTCTTAAAAGAGCCTTTGGGGTTTGTAGCGGCTGCTGCAGATGCGGGTTTAGGCGCGCTCTCCGCGGATGCGGCGGGCCAGCTGAATGTCTTTGGGCATGATGGTGACTCTCTTGGCGTGGATGGCGCACAGGTTGGTGTCCTCAAACAGGCCGACCAAATAAGCCTCGCTGGACTCCTGCAGGGCCATGACGGCGGAGCTCTGGAAGCGCAGATCCGTCTTGAAGTCCTGAGCGATTTCCCTCACCAGACGCTGGAAGGGCAGTTTGCGGATCAGCAACTCGGTGGACTTCTGATAACGGCGGATCTCTCGCAGAGCCACGGTCCCGGGCCTGTAGCGATGAGGCTTCTTGACGCCTCCGGTGGCCGGAGCGCTCTTACGGGCGGCCTTAGTAGCGAGCTGCTTCCTCGGGGCTTTACCACCGGTGGATTTACGAGCGGTCTGCTTGGTTCTTGCCATTGCTGTAGAGTCACTTCTCTCTGTCCTGCTGGCGCTGGAAATGCTGCTTTTTTGCTACACGCCTGCCTTTAAAGCATTGAACCAGCGTGAGCTCAAAGTGTCGAGAGTGCAGAGGCTTGTTATTGGCTGATATGTGACGTGTGCTTATGTCTGCCAGCCAATGACTGCGCGTTCCCTCTTTTCAAACAAGCGGAGGGTTTTCCCGCTCATTGTGTTTTATTCTCTTTACTACTTTTGCTCTCCAAACAGTGGAACAGACCCATATGCTTTTAAATTGTTGTATTTATTTGTTCCGATATATTCACCTCATTCCTAATGGTTGGACAGATCTCAGATTTGAATAAAAGCATTTTACTATCTGTAGAAAATCACTGCAACCAAACAAGACACACGACCCCAGTAGACATGAAATTAAAGCTATAATCCAAAAACAAATAAATCATAATGGCAACAACATTGGGAAACTTGAATTGAATGTAATACAGCCAAAAGTGGGGAAAGGTGGGTAGGCTACTCAGACTCATGGGACCAAATAAATAAAACAATGCAGTTAATGTTCAAGCATCCGATCGGACGTTGTGAAACGGAACAGGAAAACATCAACAAAAACGTTTTTATTTCGTCCAGAGCTCTGGATCTAGTTCACATTTGGTGGCAGTAACTTGAACTGCCAAAAAAGGGAAAACACAGGACCTATTGAATGATCTCTATCAGACAAACACATTACAAGATTATTATGTTTATAAGAATGCACACTTAGTTACTGCTACAATCTTAATTTGATATTGTATATGGAGCAATCGCACGTTCGATTGTATTAATGGTTAATTTTCTAATCATGCCATTGCGTTTTACGGTGTGACTAAATAAAAAAGGGCTCTCTAGAAGATGACATGGGTGGCTCTTAAAAGAGCCTTTTGGTCTTCGTAAAAGATACTTAAATACGTTTATTTGGATTTGGCGGGCTTCTCGGTCTTCTTGGGCAGCAGCACGGCCTGGATGTTGGGCAGCACGCCGCCCTGAGCGATGGTCACTCCGCCCAGAAGTTTGTTCAGCTCCTCGTCGTTACGCACCGCCAGCTGCAGGTGACGGGGGATGATGCGGGTCTTCTTGTTGTCCCGAGCGGCGTTTCCAGCCAACTCCAGGATCTCAGCGGTAAGGTACTCGAGCACAGCCGCCAGATAAACAGGAGCACCGGCACCGACGCGCTGAGCGTAGTTGCCTTTGCGGAGAAGCCTGTGAACACGGCCGACGGGGAACTGCAGTCCTGCTCTGGAGGAGCGAGTCTTAGCCTTCGCTCTGGCTTTACCACCGGTTTTGCCTCTTCCGCTCATTTTTCTTCTTTTTAAACAGTTAATACAACCCTCGCAATAGAAGTTAACAGAATGAAATCACGTTGGGCCACACACTGCCTTTAAAGGAGAGTGCCAGTCGCCCATTGGTGTAGAGTCCGAACAGATTTCAACCAATCACTGAACTTCCATCCAAAGCCCAACCCCCTTTTCATATTATGAGTAAGTATTAGTGACAGTTAAGTGACATTAAAACAGAAGAGATTATACTATTGAAATATTTTATAGAACATGAATATAAATGCATAACAAAATAAGAAAAGTAAATAAAAAAGGGACCTCTCCCCCTGTGTTAGTATGTGTACATTTTTTTTACTAAAATAGTGAAACACTTTAAACAATCTTTTCAAATAATTTACTTTAATATCAATATCAATACTGGGGTTTGACATGCACACTATAAAACATGGGATTTGGATACTTTATGTCGTTTCTACCAAAGGTACTACACTTTTCACACACTGTATATTCTGTGCCCATTGACCTTCTGATACTGTACAGTATTATATTCCTATTGTAATATTGTAGTTTTATCACTGCTTAATTGTGTTTGGGGTTGTTTGAATTGTTACAATTCTCCAGCAGTTTTGTATGTGTGTTTATTCCGTCTGTACTGTGATCACTGCCTGAACCCTCATAAGCTTTTTGGTAAAAAGGGTTTACTCAACTTGAGCTATTCAAGGCTTGGTTATTCAAGAGTTACTTTAAATAAAGCAAGTATTTCATGTTGCTTGTTCAGAATGCATGAGTATGCGGTCAAAAGTCAAATCTTAGCGGTGTTCTTTCAAACCCCCCCCCCCCCCAATACACGACTTTTGCTCTTTATTCAGAGTTTGTGGTTGGCTCTTAAAAGAGCCGTTGAAAAACAAACAATAGACGTTTATTTCTTTTTGGAAGCTGCCTTTTTAGGCTTGGCGGCTTTAGGCTTTGCCGTCTTAGGTTTGGCCACCTTGGCTTTTTTGGGGCTCTTGGCTGCTTTCTTAGCGGCTGCCGGCTTCTTTGCCTTTTTGGGGCTCTTCGTCGCCTTCTTAGCGGCGGGTTTCTTGGCTTTCTTGGGCGATTTCTTTGCGGCGGGCTTCTTAGCAGCTGCGCTCTTGGGCTTCTTTGCAGCGGCGGGTTTCTTGGCCGCGGGCTTCTTCGCTTTAGGAGCCGCTTTCTTCTTGGTCTCGGCTTGCTGCTTGTTGAGCTTGAATGAGCCCGAGGCGCCGGTCCCTTTGACCTGCACCAGGGTGCCTTTAGTCACCAGGCTCTTAATGGCGATCTTGACGCGGGAGTTGTTCTTCTCCACGTCGTAGCCGCTGGCGGCGAGAGCTTTCTTCAGGGCGGCGAGGGACACGCCGCTCCTCTCCTTTGAAGCGGACACAGCCTTGACGATGAGCTCACCGACGCCTGGACCTGCTTTCTTGGCTTTCGCAGCGGACTTCTTCTTGGGCGCTTTGGCCGGGGTTGGGGCGGTTTCTGCCATCTCTCTCTGGTCTGATCTAAAGTCTTTCAAACGCTGCTCTGGTTTCAGCAATGAGAGGCTCACGCGCGGCGCTCCGCTCATAAATAACACACGAGAACCTTATAGACTCAGCCTGCCCGCTCGGTGTCTGTGCGCGTCCACGAGCCCCTCATGCGTGTGTTTTCTTCTCTTACATTTGGGGCAAAACTGGAGTAGTAAAATATCTTGTCACAGTCCAAACCAAGTGAACACAAAGCAGAGAATCAGAGCTTACATTAGAGACTAAAACACTCGGGGAGGAAATGTTTATTATGCATTCTTCAGATCAAATCCAAGGCGAGCCTCAGCCACGGGGGAAAGCGGCGTCTAAATTGATGGATATTTTAAGTGTAAAAGTTGCTAAAAGCTCAAACGCGTTCTCTGTGTGTTCAGCAAACAGTCTGAAAGAGACTTTAACGAAATCAGCATCAGTGAGGGCGTGAGGAGGCTTTCACACAGCTGCTGTTTTGGGCAGCTTGAAGCACACGAACGTCATCCGGAGGATCCGAGTCTGTGGCTCTCGTGATAAATACATCTGATCACACAAGTGTTAATGTTTTAACTTGTTAAATACGTTTTCATAAGCTGATGTACAGCATATCACGTAAATAAAAATTTAAATCGTCATATCTGTTTCTCATTCATCATCATCTTGAGCTGCTCATTTAAAGCAAGGAATAGAAAGTGGCTCAAAAAACAACTTATTTTCCTCACTATTTCTTATATCCTCCTTGTTCTAGCTAGCTTGTACTTTTCTGGACAATGTTTTAAACTTCGTATTGTTATTTCTTATGTCATTGCCTCCTATATTCCTCATTTGTAAGTCTCTTTGGACAAAAGTGTCTCATAAATTAATAATTGTAAATAATAAAGCACTGGCCACTTATTGTAGTTATGTTATATTTTGATTTAGCCACTAAATCATTGAAAGCCATTGAATGAGCCTATAACAGAGTGAGTTTTATTTTTGTCAAATAAAAAACAGTCACTCACACATACACAAACAAAGGAATTAAATGAGCCAATAACAGGGCAATTAAAAAAAAAAGTTAAAAAATATTGTTAAAACATTGGTTTACAGCCCATTTGCAGCCTATTGAGTTCTATTGCCATCTAGTGGCTATTGATAATTTTGAACATTGATGTGCTTAAATGGATATCATTTTTGCTCTTGAAACTGATTGAACAATGATAGAGTTGTTTTATTCATAAACTAACAGTGGGTTTCCAACTTTGCTCGGCTGGTTGGAGTGAGATTTTGAGGATATCAATGACAAGAGGTTAAGGATCCAACACATTTTTTTTTAAATTGTGTCTTAATAGTTAATATTCAAATTACCCAAATACTAAAGCCTAATGTTGTACTAGATGCAGTTTTTCAAGAAACTGTCCCCATGAATTAATATTAAAAGCCAGTCAGAGTTCTTACTGATTAGTTTATTAAAAAGAAAAAATACCTTTATTTTTGTTCTATCTTCATTGTGTGGCAAAAAAACAAAAAACAAAACAAAAAAAAAGTGTAGTAAAAAGGCCTCCATGTTATAGTATTTAAAAAGTGTTGTAAGTCATACAATATAAGCTTGCTGGTCCACAGATGTAAAGCATTAAAGACTTTAAGTTAAAAATTACTAAATTACAGAAAACATGTAAAAGAAAAGGCACAATTTAAATGCAAACAGGTAAAAGGCAGAACGTTCTCTAATAAAACACATGCAGCCCCTGAAAACACTCACATATTACTGTCATTTATTGTTCTTGTAGAGATCTAAATCTAAAATGACTCCTGTTATTGTTTCTTGCGTAAATTTTATTAATGGCAGCTTGAGACGGAAGGTGTGAGCTGGCAACCCTAGTTTTATCCATGTCATTAAACACAGATGGATGTCAACAATGGAAAACAACAACGTCCCACACCGGAATATATTTGAATAAAAACCACAACAAAAATGAGAGCAGTGTTTTGACTTCTCAACAAAAAATTATGATCTTTCGGTTTTGCTAGTCTCATAGTCAAGGCACGTCACCTTTATTTATATAGCTCTTTTTACAATGCAGATTGTCCCAAAGCAGCTTCACATGCAGTGTAAGACTGGAAACACAGAATTTGATTCGGCTGTACAGCCGCTCTGGAGAAAACAGTGATGTCATCCAGCTCAGTTCAATTATCATATAGTGTCAATGCGAGCATATCAGTAATATATTTTAATATTTAGTGTCCCCAAGACCCCAACTGAGCAAGCCAAAAGCCAAAGGTGACAAAGCCATTGAATGAACCTATAACAGAGTGAGTTTTATTTTATTTTATTTTTTTGCCAAATAAGTCACTCACACATACACAAACAAAGGAATTAAATTAGCCAAATAACTGGGCAATTAAAAAAAAAAAAGTTAAACAATATTGTTAAAACATTGGTTTACAGCTCATATGCAGCCATTGAGTTATATTGCCATCTAGTGGCTATTGATATTTTAGCTTTAAAAATAAATTAATACCAACATAGGTCACCAGATTTCACCAAAGTCACCACATTTTTAGGTTTTGGCTCTCTGGACTTGCCTATATGTTTTATTTATTAATTTTTTACTGAAGTTAAAGAAATATTAAAAATAACATAAAAATAAGCATATTTTACATACAACATATGGTACTTTTAGAGGTAAATAAAGTCATTAATACCCCAAAAATCACAAAAAAAGGCATAAACTGATAGAATTAATTTTATCAAAGATGGTGATATAACATTTATTTAAAAAGAATTTTGGAATCACACCTGGGACCTTCGTGCCCAAATATGTCCACGAAGGCGGGATTAAGGGCTGTAAATGTGAGGCTGGCTTGAGGGTTAAAGTGATTGACAACAATAAATATTCTAATTAGGAATAATTCGTTTTTGAACTGTGCAGAGATGTAGTTGAATAGTTAGACCTACCACGCTGCTGTATTTTGATGTTGGTCATTATAGTGGTACTTGGAGAGCCAAATATTTTCTGAGGTGGAACTTGGTATAAAAAGTTTGAGAACCACTGGACTAGAGCCTTTCAGCTCGGTAAAGTCGCAGTTTCTTCCTAATCTCTAACCGTTTCTCATCAAAATCTCCACCATATTGCTTTCAAATACAACATTTTTTGCAGAATTCAAATGAGTCTTTTATGTTTTGTTGTCTGTGCTCTCGTGTCTCTGAACCGGAGCTGCGGCCTGCTCGTGAAACTAACGTGAAACCAGACTTCAATCGCCTCAACTGAAAGCATTACACTGTCTGAATCGTTCCCATAGTGACGCCACGAGCTATCTCTCGCCTGGGTCTGCATTTTCATTAAAGAGACACAAAGCCATGTAGAAAATAAACGTCGGCTGTCATGGGCAAAGCTTATATATATGAATTATATATTGTATATTATTTTATATGGAATATATATATATATAATATATTATTTTATATGGAATATATATTGTATATGATTTATATAAGAATAATAAATATAAAGGGACAGGCTGGTGCTGCGCTGCACACTATGGCTGTCTTGCAGGCATATCAGGCTGACCTTCTGAAGGATTTGAGTGGTTCATTTGGTGACTCAGTTAACTCTGTAGTGGCCAGATTTAAAGGAGTGGAAGAAACATGAAGTGTTCACTCAGTTTCTTCGTCAATGCACTCAAGGGGAGGGGCTATCAGCCACACAACCTCTCTTCAGTCCTTCAAGATTTAGGGGGGTAATAAGGAGAGTGTGGAGAGTCGCGCTCTCCCTCGTAAAGACTGGAGACCGGCTCGTCATCCTCAACAACCTCCCAGGGCAGACCTCGGGACTGTCATCAATATAAGAAGTCCGGTGGTCTGGTGCCCAGTCTGCCCCCACGGGACAGGGCGTGTCAAACATTTGCTCACCCCACCCCGTTATCCTCAAAACTACTCCATCCCCGCCGCCTCTGGTGATTCGGGGGGGCAGTGGTTTCCAGTGAAATGTTAGACGTTCAGTGTTTAAATCCTGCTATCATCCAGGACATAGAACGTCTAACATCCCCTCAACAGGAAGTGTTAAAATTGTCACT
Source organism: Gobio gobio (assembly GCF_949357685.1). Lineage (NCBI taxonomy): Eukaryota > Metazoa > Chordata > Actinopteri > Cypriniformes > Gobionidae > Gobio > Gobio gobio. The sequence continues at coordinate 32,221,832 of NC_137121.1, read as the reverse complement.
CTCAGAGTCTCAGGCAGCGTGTGAACTTCTGCCAGGCATTTCTGCATGGGTGTTAAGCACGGTAAAAATGAGTAAACTAATTTATTTGTCGTCCTCCTTGTTTGAACGGCGTGGTCTCCACTTCCGTGAAGGCGGAGTTGGCGTTCGTACTGTCACAAGTGACAGCAGTTACTTCCTGGTCCCCAGTAGGGTGGGGGGGTGTCCAATCTCAGATCTTCGAGTCTTAAACCGTGAAGCAGTTAAAGTACTCAAGGTCAAGATGTTACAGTGAAGGCGGTCGTGTCGCATATTCAACATTGTGATTGGATTCGGCACGATTGATCCGAAGGACGCATGTATTCGCATATAAAGTCTGCCACAACACAGGAAGTTCCTGAGGTTCGCTCTTGGGGGCAAAAGCTGAACAATTTCGGGTCTTCCATTTGGCTAGCCTTGTAACCGCACGTATACAAAATGTATGGATGTATTACCGGCTCCATTGGGATTCCGGGGCATTCAAATTTTGAATTACAGAGGCGATTGCTAAAATTAGCACAATCACATGAGATGGTGCTTCAACACAGTTTGTTGGCTCATCTAGTTTCTCTAGGGTTGAGACTCAACACCAAGAAAAGTGTTCTTTCTCCTGCCCAGAGAACGACTTATCTAGGGTTTGTTCGGTTTTTGGTCACAAGGTGGGCACAACGGTTTCCCGCTTGAATCAAGACCATTCAGTATTCCCTGAGCAAAGTCAGGCTAGACCAAAATCTTACTGATCATCAGCACCAGAGTGTTAGGTCTAATGGCATCAGCATCCACGGGTTTCCCTTTGGGGTTGTTGCACATAAGACCGTTTCAGTTGTGGCTCAAAGCCAGAGGACTTAGGGCCAATCCTCAGGCAAATAAAGTGGCGCGCCATGTGGCTTCGTACACTAACTATGTGGTTCAGACCCCGGTTTTTGCCTTGGGTCCCACTCTAGGCGTACCTTGTCGTCGCAAGTTGCTAACGACGGACGCTTCCCTGACGGGCTGGGGTGCGGCCTTAAGTGGTCGTCCAGCCCAACGGGAATGGGAGGGTCATCAACTCAGTTGGCACATCAACTGCCTCGAGTTGACAGCTGTATTTCTGGCCCTGAAATACTTTCTCCCCCAATTGAGGGGCTGTCATGTCCTAGTGCGGGTGGACAGTACAGCTAAATATCTCATATATAATCACCAGGGGGGTCTGTGCTCACGCTATCAGAATAGCGAGACAGATTTTTCTCTGGGCTCAGAACAAGTTCCTGTCACTCGAGCAGTGTACATTCAAGGGCGGCAGACAGAGTTACAGATGGGGGGGGTGGAAACTCCACCCAGAAGTAGTCAAGCAGATCTGGATCAGATTTCACAGAGCTGACCACAGGGAGTGGACCTCTTCGCCTCTTCTCAGACAGCGCAATGTCCCTGCTTCTCTCTGTCACCCAGCCCCGCTGGGTCTGGATGTGATGGTTCATACATGGCCCAAAATGCGTCTGTATGCCCTCCTTCCAGTCGCTCTGCTCCTGGGAGTTCTAGCCGGGGTTCGCCAACAAGGGTCTTGCTTCTTATCGATAGCGCTGCGTTGGTCGAACAGGGTTTGGTTCTCGGAGATAGTGTCTCTCCTCAACGGCTCGCCTTGGGCGATTCCGGCGAGGAGGGTCCTTCTGTCTCAGGCAGAGGGCACGATATTCCATTCCAGGCCCGACCTGTGGAACCTTCATGTTTGGCCCCTGAAGGGCACCAACTGAGGGACACGGGGCTTTCGCCTGCAGTTATTGAGACCATCCTAAGTGCTAGAGGTTCCTCCACTCGGAAAGTTTATGCTAATAAATGGGGTGTCTTTGAAAGGTGGTGTACGACACAATGTAGATTCAGTCAACTGCCAGGTAACTTCAGTTCTGGATTTTCTGCAAGAAAAGTTGTCATCAGACACCTGCCCCTCCACTCTCAGGGTTCATGTGGCCGCTCTTTCGGCTTGCCACGCCTTGGTGGATGTGGTGCCGCTCGGGAGACCTCCTCTACTCGCTCGCTTCATTCGTGGGGTAGGCGGTTGAGGCCACCTGTTAGAACCAAGATCCCTTCATGGGACTTAGCTTTAGTCCTCGAGGGTCTGGTTCAGACCCCCTTTGAAACATTAGCTTGCCCCTCCACTCTCAGGGTTTATGTGGCCGCTCTTTTGGCTTGCCATGCCCTGGTGGAGGGGGTGCCGCTTGGGAGGCATCTTCTGCCTGCTCACTTTGTTGTGCCAGGCAGTTGTGGCCTCCATTAAGAGCCAAGATCCCTTCATGGGACTTAGTTTTAGCCCTCGAGGGTCTGGTTCCCTTTGAACCTCTAGAATCAGCGTCTGACGAACTTCTGACTCTAAAGATGTTTTTTCTTATGGCTATAACTTCTCTGAAAAGAATTGGGGACATGCAGGCTCTGTCAATATCGCCATCCTGCTTAGACTTTGCCCCAGGTTTGGTGAAAGTGATTTTGCATCCCCACCCTGTCTACCTGCCTAAGGTTCCTTTGACGACTGTACATCCTGTCACTCTTGAAACCTTCTGCCCTCTGCCGTTCACAACGCCGGATCAGGAGAAACTTCATAGACTGTGTCCAGTCCATGCTCTTCAGGCCTACGTCCACCGCACTAGCCAGTGGCGTAAGTGAGAGCAACTGTTTGTTTGCCATGGGGGCCGTAACAGAGGTTCTGCCACCATCAAACAATGTCACATTGGGTCAGGGATGCTACTGCTCTTGCCTATGAGGTGCGCAGTCAAGCTTCACCTATAGGATTAAGGGCTCACTCCACCAGGGGAGTCGCCTCTTCTACTGCGTTAGCAAGGGGTGCTCCCTTACAAAGTGTTTGTGATGCGGCAGGTTGGTCCTCTCCACACACATTCTTAAGACTTTATAGCTTGGATGCTCATGCCACTCTGGGCTCTCATGTCCTTGAGTCGACATCACAGGCTAATGCCTGAGGCTTCTTGCGTTCTTGTGCACACCTACACAACCGTAAGGGGTCCAGGCACCATCAAGCACGGCGGCGTGGGTATTCTCGTTCCCATTTGCATAAGCTTATGCAGCATTGAGTGTAGCTTTTGAAAGGGAACACTTGGGGTTACTTGACTGTAACCCTGTTCCCTGATAAAGCGGAACGAGATGCTGCATTGCTAGGCCGTGCTGATGATGCTTCAGGACTGGTCTTCAAACAAAGAAGATCTGGTTTGCTCCAGCTGAAGCTCATCTATTTATAGCCTCGTGCAGCAGGTGCGCCTATGACGTCACCGGCCGAGGCTATAAATAGCTCCGGGTCAATTTCATTGACGTGTTTTCACACTATTTTCACAGCTAGTTATGTCAAAGACATTTCCCATTTGCATAAGCTTATGCAGCATCTCGTTTCGCTTTATCAGGGAACAGGGTTACAGTCAAGTAACCCAAAGTGTTTTCCTGTTTGTGAAGCACCTAATATTGGCCATTGGCTCGGTTTACGCTAAGCAACCCTTTGCAGTGTTTCCCTAAAGCATCGGCATTCCGACGTTAAGTCGAATTTACTAAAATCGAAAGGGAACTAACATAACCTCGGTTCCCTGAGATGAGGGAGCGAGACATAGCATGCCTTGACATGAGACATATCTATTGTGTTTCATGCCATGAACAATACTCAGGGTTTTTTTTGTGAGTTTACACTCGTTTTCAAATGAAAGATTCTGAGGCAATTACTGATGAGATTATTTCTTCTTTTTTTTTTGGATAGACAAAATAATATGATTATCCGGTCAATGGAGGATGAAACCTGCAAAAACAATAAATAAAATGTGGAAATAAGTACATAAATAAACACATAAATCCACATATTCCGGAATAAATAAATATATAAATAATTAAATGCGCGTTGAGATACATAATTAAATAAATAAAACAAATGTTGGGGAAAATTAAAAAAAAAAATGTTAAAGGAAATGTTAAACTAAAAGTTGTCTTTTAACCTTATTTTATTTTTTTAATGTAGCTTGATATTTATTTTTCCTCGGCCTAAGATGCTACTGAGGAGGGGGCGTCAACAGCCATCAGCCAATGGCCGCCTTCAGATGTTTGATTGACACCCTCCTCATTAGCATGTTGCGCCAAGGAAAAATAAATACCGAGCCACATTAAAAAATGAATAAACGGTTAAAATTAAAAAGGTCAACTTTCACTTTAGCATTTCCTTCAAAATTTGTATTTATTCCCCCAACATTAGTTTTATTTATTTAATTATTTATCTCCTTGCACATTTGATTATCTATGTATTTATTTATGCAGGAATATGTGGATTTATGTATTTATTTATGTATTTATTTGCACATTTATTTATTTAAATATATATATATATATATATATATATATATATATATATATATATATATATATATATATATATATATATATATATATACATATATATATATATATATATATATATATATATATATATATTTATACATATACATACATATATATATATATACATATACATACATATATATATATATATATATATTTCTGGTTTTCGAGGACAATCTGAACATCCAGAGGTTCCACCTCTACAAAAGGTGTTCCCTATCATAGGTTCACTCAACGCTGCGAACCGTCGCCATGGGGAACATTTCTGATGTGATGAATGTCTGAAGCCCTTATACCATCACAGCAATTCATTGGCTAGTGGCGCTTAGCGCCGCCCCTGAAATACGTCACGAATGGATCATGTCAAGGCGCTAAGCGTCTCAAACCGTCAGATTTCATTCCTTCAGGAAACGGATCATCTGTGCCCTCAGGAAAGCTATTTCATCTACTGAAAAGCTAACCCATCGTGTTCTCAGCTACTTACCCTGTTTGAGCAGTTCCATTACTCCTCAAAGCGGACATGATGAGCTTCAAGAAATGTTTGGACCCGTGCAAAGGTTCATTGCTGGAGACGACACTCATGACAGGTGCGTCATGTGTTTGGGCATCCAACACGCCCAGGCCACGCTTAGCGCATGAAAGTGCTTCGCTCTAGGCCAGCTACTTTTAATAAAGGCTGCCCGTCTAATCCCCGCTATCCCATCTCTGTGGCCGCCAAGGCACCACACGAGTCAGACACTTGGGACGACATTGGCGAATTACAGTTTGTGGATAGTGAGCGGACGGATTACGATCCTTTTCTCTCTCTTTCCCCCGGTCGGGGTTTGCTCGCTTGAAAATCGCGACCGTGTCGCGGGCTCCGTTCTGTTTATGCACGACGAACTGCGGCCTACCCCAGAAGCCAGTTTCTTTTGGCTGTGGCCTGTTCGACGATGATGTGCTCTCTACAGCGGCTTCCGATTCTAAGGGACTCGCGGGCGAATTAGCCGCCTCTCTTCCTCCGAGAGGAGAGACAAGTTTCCCAGTCGTATGACGAACTGATAGAAGTTGTCACTCGCGCAGTAGACAAACTCGGCCTGGATTGGGACAGCAAGCCCGCGCTAGATCGAACCAAATCGAAGCTGGACGATCGTTTTTTCACTAGCCGCGCGCCAACTCAGTCCCGTCAACCACTGCCGTTCTTCCAAGACCTCCACCACGAGGTCTCGAAGTCTTGGAAGCAACCATTTTCGGCTCGTATTACCAACCCCGCGGCCGCGGATTTCGCTGCGGTTTCTAAAATGGCGGACTTTGGCTACGCAAGCTTGCCAACTGTTAAAGAGACCCTCGCGGCAGGGGCGTAAATTTTATCTAACAGTAGGGGGGGACGATAAACATGAAATTTCTGAAGAGCAATTTTTGAAGGGGACACAAATAATATAGCCAAAATCGTACTTGTAAGGATATGTGTACCACAAAAAATAAAAAATAAAAAATAAAAAAATTTGTGCTTATTTGGCGTTTTGGTGCACTGAATAATTATCTAATGTCCGTTTTTCTTTTCTCTGTCATTTTATCTGACCAACAACACAAAGCAATAGTTGTTTAAATATGAGTAGGTTCACCACACAGTCATATTATTTAAAATTATCTTGCATCCTCCACATAGTATTTTATACTATGATATTCAGATCTTTAGATATTCAACTGCAGCAAGCCCTCTGATCTGCCACTCATTATCATATTGAGCAAAACCCAACACAGATCTGACAGAGCGCCGCGCGCATATACTTTAGATTTAGAATTAGCGCCAATTCGAGGGTGGGTTGCTTGAATTATGGGTTCATTAGCCTATTATTCTTAATGAAAAACACAGCAAGAAAACAGTACAATGACACACTCCCTTAAATAGGCACTTTTACATTTCGCTTTGAAACCAAAACTTCCGCGATCATCTTGTCTGTCAGCTGTTTGCTCTAATGATGAATGAAATCTGACTCTCGTTCGGCTCGTGCTGTATTGAGCAGACACGTTCAGTTTTTAATTTTGTTGTCTGTTCTCTAACTAAACAAAATTATTTTATTACTATAAAAATGAAAACAACTGTGGCCCGGGGCGGTGCCGCGGTGGGCAAGTGACGCTAACAGTGTTTTGCCTAATCTGTATTAAAGAGAAAAGAGTCACTTCAACTGATGTTTAAAGTGAATAAAATAGTATTGACAGCTTACTGGAGTTTCACAACTGCTGTCTGAAGAGCTTTGTTCTCTCCCCAAACTTGTGGTGGTAGTTTTTTTTACGTTCAATGGGTAACGTTAGTTGAGGTGCGCGGTGGATCAAACCACTGTGGGGCAAGGGGAGGGGGGACTCAAAATGTTTCTAAACTTAAACGCATTTTTTGTCCCGTTTGCTTTTGTATTGTTTTACTACTTACACATTTATTTTAAGTATAAATCATTATATTATTTACAATACTCAGCATGGTTTTTAGGGGGGGGACAGCCCTCAGATTGGGGGGGTCCTGTCCCCCCCGTCCCTCCCGTGATTTACGCCCCTGCCTCGCGGCCCACCTCGCACCTACTTCGGCTCCGTCGTGGAAGTCTCGCCCCTTATTGCCCTCCAAACCATGCAGAGTGACCTCCTCCCTGGTCAATAAGTCATATATGGCAGCTGGACAGGCAGCAGCCACCCTTATCAAGCCAATTTATTTGATGAAGCTTGATGAAGGGCAGGCATGACACCGGAGATAGTCAAAGAAGGCAGACAGTCGGCTACTGACTTGGCGCTGAGAGCCACCAAGCATACTGCCCGTGCCATAGGCATGTCTATGGCTGGTTTAGTGCCAGTAGAGCGCCACATTTGGCTTACTCTAACTGACATTAAAGAGAAGGAGAAATCCTTTTTGTTGGACGCTCACATTTCCAACGACCGCCTTTTCGGGGAGGCCGTGACCACGGTGGTGGTGAAATTTTGAGCAGCAAAACAACAATCTGCCGTGTTTCGCCAGCTTATTCCACGTCGGTTTAGGGAATTTGACCACCAACCGCAACAGGCTCGTTGGTGCTCGTCTTCCCTTCAACGCCGAGAATTGTGGGGAATTTACTTCTTATTAACACAGAGACAAAAGGAGTGCCCTCTGGAGGAGCTCATGCACAAAGGGGCTCCTGTTACTATTTCTTGTGTAAACTTTATAATGCAATGAAGGGTCAAGGGTCAAGCCAAACATCACTTGTCTCTTCATCAGACACATATCCTTCAAGAATGATTTTATATCTAATATCAAAATAAGAATTAATGATAATCAATTTATAACCATTTCCTACATTTACTAAATCAATTCACATATAACATATTTATATTTAATCCTCTCTGTATTCAATGAGTGATTTTGATGATTGAAGTGTTTTTGCTGTGCTTTTGAATTCCTATTGTTGAGGTGCTGCTCTGATGTCTGTGTCAAGACGTGCTGGCAGGCAGATGCCCTTGGTGTAGTAATAACACTCCAGGGAGTCAAATGAGATCAGCATGTGTTAACTATATGTCTTCCTGAGGTGACCCCCCCCCCGGGGTCATCCCTGTAACATCTGTGGGATTCTTTGGGGACTCAGGGAAAAATGTACCTCTTTGATATATCTTCTTTCTTTATAGAATAGAATAAAGTCACTTCTGAAGTAGAGTTAGTATCAGCATGTTTTGAAGAAGGACTTTGTTGATAGTTAGTTAAGATGTCCCGACCTTGATGAAAACTGGTATTCTCTGGAAGCTTTGTGTGTGCGTCTCATGATTCTGTGCAGATCCAGTATTGGAGATGGTCCTTTCGGCAGACGATTCTAGACTTGAAGGCGTCTTTTCTATGACCTCCGAGGTCGCTAGGGATTAATCTGGGCCTGGGCGACACAGAGTCTACGCATTTTGAGAGATATATGTCCCTATCTGTCTACGAGTGGAAAGTTGCTTACATTGCATGTTGTTAGAACCAATCAGAATCATTCCACATGGCAGTAATGACGTGTCTAGACCTTGAAAACAGTATAACTGTTCAGAAAATTGTATGTACGTTAGACGGAGGCGGGGAGACTGTTAGAGGGAGCGCGGCCTACAAACTCCTCTTGAAGCTGGCTTCTGCTGATGAAACTGCAAACTATTCTTCAGTAAATTTTCTTTAATTAATCTGACTCCTGACTCCTGGTCTTCATTTTTCACTACTGGTCCTGGGTCCTAAGCTGTTACCCCAACAGTTTATGGTGGAGAATGCGGGCAATCATTCCTTGGTACACCTCTGGCAAACAAGTAGATAAGGTAGTATATTTTTATTATTAGACTTGTCTGACTGGAAGAGACTGGGTTAGGGGAACGGGAGAGCTTTATTTCAATGGGAAATAGGGAATAATTATACTAAGGATTGTGTTTCGGCTACTCTGAGTAAGTCGAGAGCTTTTTGAGAAACACACAAGGGGTATAAGAAGTCGCTCCAGTAGGCCAATAATTTGGAAACGGGGTGCAACGTAGGCATGCTTAAAGGGGAGAGAGCTGATTAAGGGCTAAGGTAAGGATACCACTCCTAAAAGGGGCATGCGGCACTGGACAAAGGGGGCCAGTGCATCACCGCAAACCTTCTCCGTCTCTTCCAACTCAGATAGGGGATCCCCAAATTTAGGACAATAGACAGTTAGGGATTAAGTTATTAGTTAAACAAAATAAAAATAGATTCAGGGTTGTTTGCCAGGGATGCATCAGGAACGATCCCGAGTAAAATGTAAGGTATGACCCAAATTGGAATGGACCAGTAAGTGACCTTTTCGTATAAGTGTACTTTGCAGTTTCATCACGCAGAAGCCACAGCTGTGTTGGTTAAAGATCGCCGCCTCCATCTCTGCTGGTATAATTTCAGGTGAGTATGAACTTTGACTAAAATGATGGCTAAAAATTTGAGTGACATGATCAGTCCAGATAAAGATTTTGAGACGAAAGACAGCAAATGCTGTAAGCAGCGCTGCTCTGAAGCCCTGACGTCAAAGAAATTTGAAATAATTATTAACCCTTTAAGACCTAAGGGTATTTTTACAATTAATTTTCCGCCAGGTGTTATTTACTAAAAAAGCTTGTAAAACATCAACCCTGTTGAGCACAGACAATTGACACACCTCTTTTTTTTCAAGACAAGTAGCACTGTCAGTATTTTTGTGTTGCATTGATGTCACCTGAATGTAAAATTTTTAAAAGTTTAGGGGACCATAAAGACAAATGAAAACATAAAACGGAAATTGAATCACTCAAATATTTATTGAAAACACACACAAATAAATAAAAGCTAAGCATATTTCCTCTGGAAAACAGTTTGTTCAAGTCTTTGGAGTCCTGGAACTCAGGAATAAACATGATAACTTATACAGAACCAAAACTATTTACATTTTTCCAAAAAAAGTCCAGGCGCTTTTGGCCTCTTTGGATTTTGGATATTTACTGGTGCCAAGCCTCAAAACAGTTCCTATCTGGAACTTCTCCACAAACTTTCTTCTCAAACTTTTTCCTCAAACTTTCTCCACAAAACTGCAGCGCGTCTCTCTCTCTATCTCCTCAACACTAGCCGTGCGCCTCTCTCTCTCCACAATAACAGAGCTGTGGTAATGCGTAATGACGCACACCAACGTGGATGACAGATCAGCCTGTCATTGGTCAAACCCTCATCCAAAATGGCAGCTAGCATCGCGCTAGCGGCAAAAATGACGGAAAATTTATAAATTATGGACATCAAGTGGATATATCTTGGATGTAAGCGTTTTGATTTATTGCTGAACAACTCCAAAAAGATGCACATGTTACAGGCTGGATAGAAAACCTTCTGTAAAGGCTATAAAGACACCAAAGACACCCCCGTGATGGCTAGCTCGTTAGCTTTCTGCTGGAAAAAACGGTAAGAAAATCGATCAAAGTTTCATGAAATAATATAGATATTTATCGGAGGTGCCGTGTGACGTCGTGGGCGATGCCGTCGGGCTCTGAGGGTTAAGTAAATGGGCAGCCAAAGTTTTAATTCTAATTGGAAAAGTTAATCAGAAACTTGACTGGCTAAAAGCTAAAAGACTGGAAAAATTTTAATTCCTAACTGTTTGTGAGATAAATTGGCAGAAATCACTGAAAATTATGTAGGATTTGGTCTGTGTAGTCTGAGTAAAAGGACTAAAAAAGGAAAAAGCAGATATAGTCACGGACACAGAGGGATTTTAAACAGAGGTACACAGATTGAAAATAAGGAAATAAGTAATAAGTTCATATATTGACGTCTTAAGGAATTCCTTTTAAAGGAAAGATCCATGATCATTTTAAAATAAATTATGAGGTTAACAATTAATGGCAGTAACTATATAATTAGAGACATAGAGGGTTTAAATGATAAAAATGTTAAAATGATTCGTAAAAAATTCTGATAAAGTTTATTTGACTGGATGTTGGTAAAAACACTGTAGGAGAATTGTGTTAAATGTGTAAATAGTGTTAACTGCTAAAAACCCTAGAAGCTGATGTTTTGGTTTCAAAAGATAAGCTCCTGCTGAGCTGTAATAAAACAATTCGCTTATCTGAATCTGCCCCACCATGTCATTTCTGGTGCTGGGGCTAAAATTGGAAGAGTAACTCAGACTCAATTTGGATGTTTGAAGTTTAAATTTATTGTTTGGGCAAAAGACAAATATAAAATTATGATCATGTGAAAACGTAATTTCTGGCAAAAGATAGAGTTAAAAGGATAATGTCTGATGTTTATTGGAAGATAAATGCAATCTCTAGCCAAGTCTTATGCTGTGCTAGAGTGACAAGTTAAAAGTTTATGAAAATGCAGTACCAGTCCTGAATGCATAGAAGTCTCTCTCTTTCGAAACCAGCTCAAGGCTGATATCTGAGCCTGTGCCACAGATGATAGAAGATATTGATGAGTAAAAGCACATGGCATCACTTGAAAATAATAAGACATGTTTTAGGGAAAACAGTGTTTAAAAGGGTATGAGATGAATTTCACATTGAAGTTAAAGTCTTAGAAGACTGTTAAAAAGGTTAGAGAGAGAGAGAGACTGCTTGTGGGAACAGGGATGGTGCAATCTGTTATCGCCCTGCTAAAGCTGAAACAAAACAAAGAAATGATATCAGAACCAAAACAATCCAGCTGACTTTTGTAGAGACAAATTAATAATAAGCAGACGTAAAAGCTCAGTTTAAATAATAATTTGAGTAAACACTAAAAGTAGAATTTGCGAATGAGCAATTCATGTTTAATGTGTGTGTGGGTGTGACTGCTCTTTATGTTTTGTATGTGTTGTATGTGTTCCTAGAACTGTTATGTCCTAATTGGGTGTCATTAACCTCTGGAATGAGTATTTGACCATTACAGATGGGTTAAGGTAAACGACAACCTTTAGAGAGACTGATAATTTTGAAGGATTCTGGTGAAAAGATGATCCAGAACACGGGACGAGCTTTAAATGGATTGTTATCCAGCTCTGTCTGTTATGACGACTTTTGTCATTTATGATGTTGATTTGAATTACTCTCTGGATTAGTTCAAGTGGAATTGTAAAGTTAAAGATTGCCGTCCATCATGGGTTAAAACCCTTGTCTAAATTCAACTGAGGGCTTAAATTTAATAATGTCAATTGATTAAAAATGGTAAGCGTAAATGTTATAGACTTGACGGCAGAGACAAAGTGACAAATTGGCTGAAGTCACTATCTAAATTATCCAGAGACTCCCTCAAAATTCTGAAAGGCCGGAGGGCGACCAAAGAGATATCTTTATATAGAGAACCACAATTAATGTTAAACAAGCAAGTGACTTTAAGTCTTTCTGTGTCACTGGGATTGAGATAAGAGGAATATAATATTTTGGTTTCTGCAGAGCAGTAGAGATAAGAAACAATAATGATCATATTGTGTGGCATCTGCAGATTGATAGAACAATAATGAGAAATAGCCCAAAGATTAATGATGTGAAATAGAATTTAGGAACACCCGTAAAGTTAAATGGAAAAACAGCTTTAAAGAAATTGATGATGACTTATAGTCCAAATTTAAAGTAATATGGGAAATTATGAAATCTGTAAGCTCTTTGTAAAGTTATGACACGTTTGGGTGTAAGTGGCAAGATAAGGCTAGTGAGGATTTGATGAAGTATCACTACCAAGTGACATGAATTAAGAGGTTTAAGATTTTGGTCATTTGGAGCTTACACCTGAAGAGTTTTAATGAACAAGACATTGAGAATAAAAGAAAATTAAAAAAGGGTACTTTAGAGAAAACCCTGATGAATGATCTTGAATGTTTTACTAATAACATGGTGATTAATAATTTGGTATTTAGTATGATTAAGCATAATGTCAACAAGATAAAGATGAGTGAACAAGCTTATTGAATGGAATATGAATTGATAATTAAGTCATTTTGATGAAAAGGTTTTAACATGAACTATTTTCTTTTTATGGATAAGTTCATCAACAGTTATGTGGGCTATGAGGGGAGAAAATGAGTCTGTTGGAAAAAAATAAATGTAGCAAAAGGGTTCTTGAGTAAAAATTAGGAACAAGTTTATGTTTTAAGTGGAAATAATGAGATGGATGATATGAATGTTTTATTTTATTTTCTATTCTTTTGAGGTGGGGCATGCTATATGAGACTGAATGCAATTGGATGGACTATTATGTGGTTTATTTTTTTATTTTTATTTTATTTTATTTATTTTTTATTTCAGGCCACTATTGAGTTTTATACCTGAAAAGGTCTGTTTTGAAAAAGTAATTACAATCCTATTTTTAATTGGAAATTAGGAACCAGCCTAAATTGGTAGACCATTAATACCCCCACTTTGGCCTCAGGAGAAACTTAAAGGGTGGGTTCTAGAATCCACTGCCTCTCCAATATAATTGGATATATCTTAATTAAATTTATAATCAAAGACTTAGTCAATATTTATCTTTCTATATTATTATCATGAATTGAATTATCCTCCCTAGGTATGATTTTGTTTCTTCCTTTATATTTTCTAAAGTTTGTATTTGCTCTCTGAGTGGTGACTGAGGGTCTGTCCTAGGCGTGTGTGATGTCTCACGAGAACACTCGTATTAGGAAAACTGTGTGATCAGGAACTATTATTAACCTGTCTCCATGTTTTTACTCATTTGAAAGCAGACCCGGGGGCTCTGCTGACTCTTGAATGCACTTTCCAAAAGGCTCCAGAAAATATCGGATCCTGTTTAGGGTCAAAGATCTCAAAGCGATGAGAGGTTGAGCATGATGTGGTTGTTCCCGATGACGGGTAAGACTTCCTACGGCCTGACGGGGGGCAACCCAAGCCAGGGAAATCACGATAAGTCATCTCGGACCCCCCCCCCCCCCCCCCGAAAAAAAAAAAAAAAAAATGGAGGAGGGGGTTTTATGTGAGGTGTGTATGAGAGGTGAGGCAGATGTCTGTGAGGCCAGCAGCATCTCTGTTGGGGGGGGGAAGCTGTGTTTCGTAGGGGCCAAGGTCAAGACTGGACACGGCAGCCCCTGCCCTAATATTGGCCCCTCTATACCGCTCACCAAATACCGCATAATTGAGAGCCAGGAAACACCTTAAAGATTGGCATTCAAGGGTCAGCTGAGATCATTCTGGTCACTTTAACCTTGCACATTTCAGTCATGTGTTCAGATTTTAAGAGGCATCACACACCTCTAACTTGATGGGAATGCAGCAACAGAGATTGCTCATTTAGCCCGGCTTCCAGAGATTAAATATGGATTTGTCTTTCATTTTATTTTATTTTATTTTATTTATATTTCCTTTTACTGAAACCCTCAAGAATTGTATGAAAACTATTGTACTATATTGTCTGTTCCCCTCTCAATGAGAGAAAGCACGTTATCAGTTTGTTGATCAGGAGTTTTGAGAAAAGAAGAACATTGGGGCCCTGTTTGTGAGTGGAAGGGGTAAAGAGCCTCAAAACGGGGACTGGTCTTTTTAGTGGCCAGCATGTCCGTGATGAGGTGAAGAGACAATTGTGACCCTAACGGGAAACATGCGTCACCACTTGACCTTCCGTAGTGACCTCACTTGTAGACCAGACGTGGCGGTATGGGACCCCCACATATGGTCTAAAAGGGGGGAATGAAGGGTCAAGGGTCAAGCCAAACATCACTTGTCTCTTCATCAGACACATATCCTTCAAGAATGATTTTATATCTAATATCAAAATAAGAATTAATGATAATCAATTTATAACCATTTCCTACATTTACTAAATCAATTCACATATAACCTATTTATATTTAATCCTCTCTGTATTCAATGAGTGATTTTGATGATTGAAGTGTTTTTGCTGTGCTTTTGAATTCCTATTGTTGAGGTGCTGCTCTGATGTCTGTGTCAAGACGTGCTGGCAGGCAGATGCCCTTGGTGTAGTAATAACACTCCAGGGAGTCAAATGAGATCAGCATGTGTTAACTATATGTCTTCCTGAGGTGACCCCCCCCCCCCCCCCCCGGGGTCATCCCTGTAACATCTGTGGGATTCTTTGGGGACTCAGGGAAAAATGTACCTCTTTGATATATCTTCTTTCTTTATAGAATAGAATAAAGTCACTTCTGAAGTAGAGTTAGTATCAGCATGTTTTGAAGAAGGACTTTGTTGATAGTTAGTTAAGATGTCCCGACCTTGATGAAAACTGGTATTCTCTGGAAGCTTTGTGTGTGCGTCTCATGATTCTGTGCAGATCCAGTATTGGAGATGGTCCTTTCGGCAGACGATTCTAGACTTGAAGGCGTCTTTTCTATGACCTCCGAGGTCGCTAGGGATTAATCTGGGCCTGGGCGACACAGAGTCTACGCATTTTGAGAGATATATGTCCCTATCTGTCTACGAGTGGAAAGTTGCTTACATTGCATGTTGTTAGAACCAATCAGAATCATTCCACATGGCAGTAATGACGTGTCTAGACCTTGAAAACAGTATAACTGTTCAGAAAATTGTATGTACGTTAGACGGAGGCGGGGAGACTGTTAGAGGGAGCGCGGCCTACAAACTCCTCTTGAAGCTGGCTTCTGCTGATGAAACTGCAAACTATTCTTCAGTAAATTTTCTTTAATTAATCTGACTCCTGACTCCTGGTCTTCATTTTTCACTACTGGTCCTGGGTCCTAAGCTGTTACCCCAACAGCATGAAAATGCATATTTTAATCTAAATGTGTGATTTGGCAACCCTACAGTTTTATTAATGTCAATGAACACAGATGGGTGTGCTGAATGGTTGGAAAGGCTGGAAAGTTTAGAGTTGTGATAGTATAGTTTACATTTGACAATGATATAAACAATCAAGCAGTTGCTGTAGTATATTTCGCTTTATGTGAGTGAACCGTACATCCGCATATAAAACTGGATATACTTATAGTTGGAGGTTTGAGTTAATTTGTTATGCTCTGATATGGAGGATTATAAATCTGTAAGGTTTTGTAGAATAACAATTTGGTGCACTCAAAAAAATGGGACAATTTTTGCCAATTTCCCATTCATATCCTATGGGGGTCATTTTTGACCCGAAGACCCTGAGTGTGACTATTTTTTTTGACGACCACTTAGACTTTTCAAATCCAGTCCCCAATTTGTGTGTGTGTTCATATACCAAATATCAATAAAGTCACCAAGTTTCGTACCATTCCGATGAAGCTACGATTAAAAAAGAAAATATTATTTTGGAAACGAGATGCTGCGAACCGTCGCCATGGGGAACACTTCCGGTGTGACGAATGTCTGAAGCCCTTATACCATCACGCCAATTCATTGGCTAAGCGTCAAACCGTCAGATTTCAGGACGAAGGAAACTACTACTCGAAGAATGTGAATGGCCGGAATCGCAGCGTCTCGTTCCCTATTCAGGGAACCAAGGATACATATGTAACCAAGACATTCCCTATCATAGGTTCACTCAACGCTGCGAACCGTCGCCATGGGAACGATATACCATAACTAGGGCTGCACGATATGAGGAAAAGCTGCGATGTGCGATAATATTGTTTAATATTGCGATGACGATATGACTTGCGACAAAAATTAAAATGTGAATGTTAGCTATAGCCTACTGTTCCCATGTCTTAGTGCTTTAATAGGTTGTGTTCAGTGTTGGGCAGTAACGGAATACATGTACCGGCATTACATATTCAGAATACATATTATGAGTAACTTTATTCCGTTACAGTTAGGCTACAATTTAAATAGTTGATATTTAGAATACAGTTACATTGTTGAAATCAATGGATTACATTTACAATACTTCTCTGTTTCATGAGTTTATTTACTCTCTAAATAAATTAAGGCAACTCAATGTACTTCCCAGAAGCCCCAATATGAAAACTAAAAAATGCAGCCCTGCCAAAATAACACATATTTTACCCCCCAAATGGCTATTTTTCCCGGTGAACCCCCCTGGAAAGCTATTGGGCTTGTTTTTGGCTAGTTTTGAAGAACGTTAGCAATTGGGCGGGTTTCGTTGTAAAAACTTGGCAACCCTGTCTGCACGCTGGAATAAGTAGCCTAACGTTAGAATAAAAAGATGAGTGTAAACGATCTTTGCCGGTGTTGTAAAAAAAGAATTTAAGGATACACAGAGTACTTACCAACACGGTCATCATTTCTGAGAGATATAGTAAAGGTGAATGTATATATGAACAAGTTCTCCATTTAGGATTAGAACAAATTCAACCCAAGCGCTCTTTGATGACGTGAATGATTACGTTACTGTTGATCATCTGTCCATCATCGTCATAAGCCCGCCCTGACAATTTCATTGGTCCGAACAGCTTCTGTTCGGGCATAATTACTTCTCTATTGAGCAAGTCCAGACCGAACTGCCCGAGTAAAAATGTTGTGGGCGGGGCTTAGTTCGGCTGGCATCCAGGCTATGTCAGATTACAAAAGTAGGTTATTTCAAACACTCGATTAAATGTTCTCTTTTGTTGGACAACAGGTTTGTAAACGCTTCTCATTACAAGTTTGGAAAGAGGTTGTTGCTTTTTCTAATGCACATTAAGGGGGCTTTAACACTGGCCATGTTTGCCGTGGTCATGTCAAAACGCGATTGTTCCCGGCGTCCCCAGCAGCGCTGGTCTGGTTTCACACTCAACTTGATTCTATTGAACCCTTGTGTACTTGTTCATCTTACGTCATCAAAAATGTGCACGGCGGATGATGGAAAACACACTGCCGTAAATATTTTGTGTTTTTATTAATTTGGTGCTATTATGCGCAGCTGGGTAAACAACTCTTGGGTTTAGCCTACTGTATGTGCGTCGCATGAAGTTCATTAGTTGCCCTGATTACACGCATATGCGCGAATACACTCGTTTCCAAGGTAAATCATCAACACCATCATCCCTTACGTGTTTTATTGAACTAAATACATTGTAATACGCTAAAACACTTATGCAGGTTACGTTTCTTCCTGAACAAGTGCGCACCCGGGTCCGTTTCACGTGAAACACGGGACAGTTCGAGTGCCACCTCCTTCAGATAGTCTCAGGTACCCCGGTGCGCACCGAGCCCACGATTGACACCTTTTACATTAGCAATTTTTCATGCAAACCGTGCCCCTTTTCGAACTAAAATGCCAATGACTCCTTCTCACAGTGCATTCAGAGATAGAACAGCATTTATTGCGAACCGATCGCCCTGAACAGTGCTGCACATCATCTACACATATATTTATTTATTTATTTATTTGAAAATTGAAGCGATTTTCATAATTTCACAAAGACAAATCTCGATTTTGGTTTAATTTCAGTCAATCGTGCAGCCCTAGATTAACCTCACACAAGCACAAAACAAATTCTCCCTTCACTCAAACGAGCTCTGTCTCACATGCTAAACTGTATGGCACGCGTGCTACTGGGGTAAATATATTCATCGCACTGACCGATTTTTTTATAGCACATGCAACATATATGTCGCACTGTACAGCCCTGATTTCTACCAGAAAGACTCGGGAGAATAAATACTGTGACAATTATCCATTTATTAACAACCGAGCAAGCAATAAAGTACTTTGGCATAGGCCCCGTCTGTAGCTCGCAATCTGAGGGTCCGGACTCTGGCTATCCTGCCTGAAGACGAAGGCAGAGGCATAGCCGACCCCCCTAAAAAATAACCACTTCATGATTAAACAGAACTTGAAGTTATAATTAGTAGATGAGTACTGCACATGAGCAATTAATATCTGCTGCTGCATAAATGTAAACGTTTGGCCGTTTTTTTTTTTTTTTTGGATATAAAGCACATGTATAAACAACAGAGACAAGGCCACAGGGCCACACGGTCTGCTAGACAACGGAGACAAGGCCGCAGGGCCACACAGTCTGCTAGACCACAGAGACAGGGCCACACGGTCTGCTAGACCACAGAGACAAGGCCGCAGGGCCACACGGTCTGCTAGACCACAGAGACAAGGCTGCAAGGCCACACGGTCTGCTAGACCACAGAGACAAGGCTGCAAGGCCACACGGTCTGCTAGACCACAGAGACAAGGCTGCAAGGCCACACGGTCTGCTAGACCACAGAGACAGGGCCACACTGTCTGATAGACCACAGAGACAAGGGCGCAGGGCCACAAGGTCTGCTAGACCACAGAGACAAGGCTGTTTTTTTTTTTTTTTAATTAAACCACCACCAGTAGTTGCATAGGGATTTACTTAGATTTTAGACCATGTACTATTTTGGGTTAAGATGCGAAACCACCGGCCATCGTAGTTCCTGACGCGAGATTCACAGCTACCATGACGTACGGACATATGGACCACAGCCATCTATTGATAGGACACATGGGCCACAGACCATCTTTTAATAGGACACATGTGCCACAGGCCATCTTTTGATAGGACACATGACCACAGCCATCTTTTGATATAGTAGAAAGACCATGCTATTGTTGTGAATTTCCTTTTCCTCGTTTGAAGAAGAGACCAGGAGACGTTGGGATATCTTTAAAGCAGACGTTACTCGTTTATTGAGAATCGTGCTGTTCTTCGGCTGAGGTTCCAAGTCTAACTAAAGGAGTTATACATTGTAATTTATCTATATTTCAGGGGGAGGGATTATACAGCAGGGGAGGAGACACTCTGAACAATACAATACAAATGTTGTATAGGTAAAAGGACACACCCTACTATGAAAGCCCTACCAGTCCCATTGAATCAGCATAACTATTCGCATGCTGATACTGGCCAGGAACTCCAATTCCAAGAGCCATCCCAGAGCCATTAAAGACAAAAGGTGCAACGTCTAGGCTCCGAAAGGTGGAATCGCACTGATCTGACTCATTTAAAACACAATAGAGAAAACAGGTCTGGCAGGAAAGGAGACTCTTTCTAGAGCCTCTGAAATCAGTAAAAACAGGTCTGGAAGATTTGCATAGCTGACTAATTCATCTGATATCATCATTTTTACCTTAAATGCTAAATGCAATGTACTTTCTTAAATTTGTAATCCCACACTATCATAACGTACTGAGCCGAATTGGCAGGAACACCACCATCAGTAGTTGCATAGGGATTTACCTGAACCATTACTGGAGAGCTTGCTGAGCTTCAAGGATGATTTTTGAATCGGTCTTATAAAAGACTCGAATGCAGAAGAACACCATCTTCCCAGTAGCTTGAATGCTGGCCTAGAAATTCTGCGGTTGTAGCTGTAGGAAAGTCCGATACGAAGAGAAGGAGGTAAACTGCAGCTTTTAAGGTCAGTAAAAAAGTGGGTCTGAAATCAGGCCTTAGAGAAAGGTGCTCCATTAGATCAAATAAATAGGGGGGAGTGGTCAGGAGTCTTAGGATGAACGTGAAGATATTTAACCATGGAAGTGAAGGGACATAAATTATTCTTCATCTTAGAAATTGTTAATGTGATACCAGAACCTTTAGAGTCATTCTAGAATGCTTAAGTAAAAGAGTAAAGAATTTGAGTCAGAAGTGAAGATCAGAATAAGAAAGACAGAGAGTAGGATCAACTGATTAGTTTCTAAAGTGAATTTCCTTGGACACATGAAGCCGAAAAGGGCTGATAAAACACGGCTTCTAGCAGAATATCGGTGTAAGTGGAAGAGCGACCTTTACGATTTAAGTGTTAGGAGTTAAATTAAAAGCTTTGAACTTACCTGATGTTTGTTAAGACAAGTAGGTAATCTTAGTTTTACCTTTGGAATTATGGGAGAGTTTACTGAACATGCCTGATGGTTTGAGTATTGCTGAAGAAAACCATCTTGACCATCATGGAATCCCGCATTCAGATGCTTCTTGATAGGGGAGACCTTGGTAGAGGATGCCAACTCCGCGCATTGAGCTATGTTCGTAGCAACACCAATCTGAAGAATGGTCCATACACAGGTGAGTTGGAGAACACATTTCTTTCCATCTGCAGTTAGGAGGATTCTAAACCCCTGGGCGTAGCTCCCGCTCACAGCTTGATAGAACACCATCTAACCGTCAAACCTGCTGAGAGAACCCCCAAAAGAAAATAAACCAGAACAGCATGACAAATACATAACATGCGCATGTGATTGAGAACAACGGATGATGCCCTTGCAAAAGGAAAATAATGTTTTATATGGTTAAGCTTTACTAGCTAATAAAACCATAACTAGCTATATAGGACCCGACACAGCAACCAAACCTATGAAAGAGATCAATGCGAGATTCATCATTTGATAACCTAAGCCAGGATAATACTGTGTGATTTTGGCCACGTTTGGCAGTATGAGACAAACATCGCAATCCTAAAAATTCCTTTGACCCTAGAATAAAATCTGATAACTTTAATAGTTAGTTTGACATGCTCACCAACGCCATGATAAAATTTTGGCCTGAATAATTTTGCTAAGTGAATGGGTTAATGTAAAACTCCGGACAAGTCCTTGTGCGTCTGATTAACGTACAGCCTGCCATTAATGCACTAAGATCCCACAGGGTGACATCAGGATCACAGTCTGAAAAGCAACGAATCACAATAGAAAGAGAAAAAGCTCACTGCGAGAGAGCTTGTCGTTTGCGGTGCAGCCAGGAATCAATACGCATGTGCAGACTGTGTCAACAGTAAACGCTATATTTACTCCCCTGTATATTGTGTTAGTCACGATAGAATAAAAAAATGTTGCTGTTTACAATGCGAGTGTAACCGATCACAGACATGTCTTTTCTGTAGCTCAAACAGTAGAGGGTGGCACCAGCAACGCCAAGCCACGGGTCCGATTCCCAGAGAAAGCAAGACCCGAAAAAATGCCAAATGTGCACCCTGAATGCAATTCAAGTCGCCCTGGACAAAAGCGTCTGCCAAATGCATAAATGTAAATGTCTGTTGAGCGCTTGAATGCAATGCCTAATTGAAGGAGTTTACATAACACAGAAAACACGTAATCGGGATTGAATGGTTCAGAGCTTGTTCACTGCTAATTCTGCCTTTTAGTGCATACGTTTGACCAACGAAGAGTAGAACATGCAATAGATTCATGATTCGGTATAGTCAGATTGACCACAGCAGTTTCCACTGGAGTTTATCTGAACTGAAGCATTTGACAGTTTCATGGGTTTATAAACTATGCTCGAGTGCACTCTGCTCACTGTTTTCATAAAAGATTTGAATAATTGTGTTCCTGTGCTGCGATTTAGATGCTGTCTTTATGTAAACGGGTTGGATTGAGTATGGAATTAAATTAGTGCTGCTATCGAATATCAAGTCAAACCTTGTTTTGTATGCAAACCTTACCCGACATATGGTGCTGAGAATACAAGTGAGATACACATTTGTTTTATTCATAATTGTAGCCATGGCGTCCTAGCACGGAAGGACCAAGTGAGACGTAACACTAAATTCTAAGTTTCTAGAAATAGAAAGAGGTATCCAGATATCAGTAGCTGAATAAAACATGAATAGAGTCAAATTAACTTGAGTAAAGCGAAGATAAAAGCACACAATTACTATATATGTGACGTGTTTGTTTTTATTAACTAATTTATTAATATGTAGTGCATATTTACAATGCAATAAGCAAAGCATCTTTATATGAGCACAGAACGCTACAGTTCTTCCTCATAGGGAAGGAAGCCATGTCGAATCACGAAATGAAGCCATTCCAACATTGGGTGCCCCGTATGTTTGAGCAAAATATGTACTCTGCTGGATGACAGGCCAAAACACTTCTAAGCTTGAAACTATGTTGTGTCAGTTAAATTGCATGTTGTATGTGGCGAACTCACAGCGCTTGGAATATGAATCTAATGCCATTGAATCAGAACAGATAAAAGCACTGATGTCGGTTCTGTACTTAAATAAGCTAATTTGCTCAGCATAGTTTTTTTAATTCAATTTTAGCGATCTGATAACATTGAACCCAATTGCGATTTCAGCTTAACTTCAGTTCATCATGAAGCCCCGATTAAATGGGTGCATGTTGCTTTAAAACCTGTGTTGGTTTCCTTGCATTCGTGGGGAGAATGATAGAGGCTAATTTGCTGTGCCATCTGTTCTGTTTCAGCTTTTCTAAACAAAATACTATCAATAACGGTAACCGGTGTCATGTGAATCATTTACGAGGCACTATGGATAGTTACGACACAAGCAAGCGACATCGAGCGATCACGTTGCACAAGCAGACCTGCAGACACCTGTGCGCGTCTTATATGATGCATGCGTATGTTCTATACAGACATGCTTGCGACAAAATTGAGAAGAGTAAAATACTACACCCAATCGGCACCGTAATGCATAATCATATACATATCACTGTGATGGATGCTGATATAGTGTCACAATTCACCAGTGTGAGTGCCCATGAGAACCACCTGAGGGCACTCCACCCCGGACTTGTCACTTCATCATAAACTACATTACCCATAATCCTTTGCCCGGACTCATCTTCACTCATTGTTTGCACCTGTGTCACATTACCCCATTACCCCAGCCTATATAAACCATATTCACTCTGTCCATCATTGCTAAGTCTTGTTTGTTGTTAACTGCATTTCTGAGCGTTTTCCCTGGTTTCATGTCTGTCGGTTTTTGGATTTCTTGCCTGTCTCCCGGATTACCCTTTTGCCTGTCTCTCCTGCCTTGTTTACCTGTTTGGACTGCTTGCCTGTGTATGACCTTTTGCTTGTTTTTGACTACGATTGTGGATTACCCTCTCAATAAAGCTGCGTTTGGATCCTCAACCTTCTGACTCAGAGCAGTACGTTACATATAGTGATGACGCCAGAATGGTGATGAAGATCACAGCCTTGTCTTTGATAACATGCCCAGTCCTCCATGAAAGTAATTGTTCTGAATCTGAACGCGAGATTGCTCTCGTTAGTGAAGGCACTGTTGCCGCAACAGCCCAATGAACAGAATGATAGGCTGACATGGACTTAGAACGCCACTGTATGCACATTATTAACTTTATAATAGGACCAGCGATCGACCGCTACGGAACATCCGGATCGTCAACTGAATTGGAGCGTCAGCATCTGCAAACTCAGACATGAGTAAGTACCGATCTTTTATACCCAAGTATTAGAATGTGATTGGATAGATAAAAAAGTTGAAGTGACGTGACAATTAAGTCTTCCCGGCAGAACTTATGCTAAAGCTTTCATTTACATACAAAAAAAAGGTGTTTTGGCCGACCACCGCCGGTGCTACCTGCTTAGTTGACGTGCAACTTTACATTCTCCTATGTGCTGATTTACTAGAGCCGTTGGCCCCGTTTGACGTTAGCTAAATATTTTATAATATATGTTTAGTAAGCAGGATTTAATGGCCGCATTCCTACACTTATAAAATGCAATTCAATGTGGAAGTAATCCAAGAATACGGATTCAGAATACGTTACTCAGATTGGCGCATGTAATAAAATGTTTTCCCTTATTCATCGTGTCAGGCTGTCTGTTGCACTGAAAGCACCCGCTCAAACAGATAGGACCTGGGAGCCAGGAGCCGTTTTCACGTCCAGATCGAAGAACTTGATAAAGGTGTTTGGAGAGGACCATCCTGCAGCAACACAGATATCTTCCAAAGAAGAGCCCTTAAAGAGAGCTTGAGAAGATGCCATTCCTCTGGTCGAATGCGCACCTACTCCTAAAGGTGAGGTGAGACCACATGCCTTGTAGGCCGCTGAAATAGCCTCAATAACCCAATGAGACATTCTCTGCTTAGTGACCGCTGCTCCTTTATTCTTGCCACCAAAGCATACAAACAACTGATCCGATTTACGCCACTGGGCAGAACAGTCGACGTAAACTTTTAGCGTCCTGACCGGGCAGAGACCAAGAGGTCGCACACTATCTCCACCTTCTGATTCAGGAGGAGAAAAAGCTTCCAGAACTATCTGCTGGGATCAAAAAGAGGTCGAAGCAACCATAGGAACATAACCTGGCCTAGGTCGCAGCAAAACCTTAACTAATCCAGGTACAAAGTCCATACAGGAGGGACTGGTAGACAAAGCCTGTAAATCTCCAATCCCCTTCAGAGAGGATAAAGCACGAAAACCCCTGCGAGTCACCAAGACTTGGCGGGAGGGATGGCTGTGGGGCGAAATCTTCATGCTTTTGGTCCACCATTGAAATGGTCTCATATGGAGCAGGCCCAACTGTACTACAGGGGATGCCGCTGCCATCATGCCCATCAATCTGTGGCAAAGACCGACACAAACGAGATGACATATCTTGAAGTGGCTCAGGCAGTTCTGCAGAGACTAAAACGCGTGCAGAAGGCAGCCGTGCCCGCATTACATTCGAATCCAAATCCACGCCCAGAAAAGTCGTCTGCTGGGACGGGTGCAAAACGCTCTTCTGGTGGTTCAGATGGAAACCCAGATTCCTCAGGTGGCAGAGAGTTAGATCTCGATGAGCCACAGCCCATTCCTGAGATTGAGCTAATATTAGCCAATCGTCCAGGTAATTTAGAACACGGATGCCCTGGAGCCGCAATGGGGCCAGAGCAGCATCCACACATTTCTTTGTGCTTTGTGCTATAAGCTTTACCCTCGAAAGTGAACCTGAGGAACTTCCTGTGTCTCTTGACGATCTGGATGTGGAAATACTCATCCTTTAGATCAATGGTTACAAACCAATCTCCGGTTTGTATCTGGGTCAGGATGGACTTTAACGTCAACATTTTGAACTTGCTTACTTTGAGTGCAAGATTTAAACGACGCAAGTCAGGAATCGGACGCAATCCGCCACCCTTTTTGGGCACCACAAAGTAACGGCTGTAAAAGCCCGCTTCTGCTTGGGAGGGGGGTTTTTCTTCTATAGCCCCTTTTTCCAAGAAAGACATAACTTCTTGTCTCATAGCTGGGGCTATGACGTGGGGAGAACCCCGCCTGAAAGAGGTGGGCCTTTGCGGAACTGGATGGTGTATCTGTGAAGGATGGTGCGCAGCACCCATTGCGAGACCTCGGGCAGGCGCTGCCACACGGCCCAGTGTTCCGTTAAGGCAGGGGTGTCCAAAGTCCGGCCCGCGGGCCAAATGCGGCCCGGGGATGAATTTCAAACGGCCCGCAGCGCGTCTATTAAAATGTATTATATGTGGCCCGCCACGGATCATTTACAAATCATGCAGTTTCACGATGTCGCCGCAAGGTGGCAGTACTAGACTTTAGGCCAGGGAAACAGCGCCCAAAGCGGAACGAAACAGCGCTACTGCTTGTGCTCTGCGCAACTCGCGAGCTCTGACTCTGAACAAATGTGTTTACCTGTTGAGTGTCTCGATCACGCGCCCACTAAACAGCCTTCCGAAGCCCGTGAGAAGTGTTCGAGTTCAGCGCTGAGGTCTCCGGTACTGAATCTCTCTGTGATTTGATTTAATTTAAATCCAGTTAAATAGCGCTGACTTAATAAACAACACTAACGTGCAAATCAGCTGAGCCGATTCAAAATCATTTTCAAACAACAATTTGCATTTCGAATGTATCATGAATTTACTGTGGTAACACCTGTAACCGTGGTAATTTGTCAGAAATGTAGGTTAATATCTATTTAATTTGTAATGTAGACATGTATTAAATGAGTAATAAAGGCCAAATTGCAGACTATTTTTTTGTCATAAACTTGCAGTTTTGTGCTTTTGTATTTATGTCTACAGACTAAATACCATTATTTATATATATATATATATATATATATATATATATATATATATATATATATATATATATATATATATATATATATATGTATATGTATGTATATGTATGTATATGTATGTATATGTATGTATATGTATGTATATGTATGTATATGTATGTATATGTATGTATATGTATGTATATGTATATGTATATGTATATGTATATGTATATGTATATGTATATGTATATGTATATGTATATGTATATGTATATATATATATATGTATGTATTACTTTTTGCCTTGTGTGCACTGCAAAAAATGCTGTCATTTAGTATTTTTGTCCTGTTTCTAGTTTAAATATATCTAAAAATTCTTAAATCAAGATGTTACGAGATAAGTTAAATGACATTATATATTTTTTCTTGTTTTCTGGAAAATAAAATTTAATTGAAGTGAGTTTTTGTTTAAAACAAGCAAATATATCTGCCAATGGGGTAAGAATAATAAAGTTTCTGTTTAGAATCTTTAAGGAAGATTTTGGAAGATTATTTTTCTAATCCATTGGCAGATAATTTAGTTTGTTTCAAGCAAAAACTCAATTCATTTTTATTTTTCCCCCCAGGAATCAAGAAAAAATATGTAATTTTCCTTAGTAAAAGCATCTTGATTTAAGAACTTTTTGATATTTGGACTGGAAAAAAGACAGAAATACCAAGTCACAAAAGCATGTTTTGTAGTGTGGTTTTACCTGTGGTGATCTAAATAGAGCAATTATTAAATTTAAATAAGAATAGAGTTCTAACTCCGTAATAATATTAAAATTTCACCCATTAAAACTTTTTGGTTGATGAAAGTTTTACAGATATTGTTAAATATCTATATCTATCTATATCTATCTATATCTATATCTATATATATTATATATATATATATATATATATATAATATATATAATAGAAAAGGGACCGGCCCCCGGGTATGTCCACAACATCGAATCCGGCCCCCTTTAAAAAAAAGTTTGGACACCCCTGCGTTAAGGGAATTAAGCGATCTGTTTGAGTCATCCCGTAGGTGTCGATGTAATTCCTGATTGCAAAAAAAAGAAGAAGAAATAATCTCATCAGTAATTGCCTCAGAATCTTTCATTTGAAAATGAGTGTAAACTCACAAAAAAAACCCCGAGTATTGTTCATGGCATGAAACACAATAGATATGTCTCATGTCAAGGCATGCTATGTCTCGCTCCCTCATCTCAGGGAACCGAGGTTATGTTAGTTCCCTTTCGATTTTAGTAAATTCGACTTAACGTCGGAATGCCGATGCGTTAGGGAAACACTGCAAAGGGTTGCTTAGCGTAAACCGAGCCAATGGCCCATATTAGGTGCTTCACAAACAGGAAAACACTGTTTAGTTCATTCAAGTTGCACAAACAGGACATTGTATTTGTACTACATTGTACCACTGTAGTCACATGGATGATTTTAACGATGTCTTTAGTACCTTTCTAGGGCCTTGAAAGTGGTAATTAAATAGCTGTCTATGGAGAGGTCAAAGAGCTCTCGGATTTCCGCTAAAATGGATGACAGATTTTTATGACATAACCGCAGACTTCAGCTTCTCATCACAATTTCTGTCCAATCAAATGCTCTCTCGAATCTGAAGCGCTCCGTCCACTAAACAGACGCTGAAGCTGGGGCTGAAATCGGTCATTTGTTCACACATTTACTATTTTCTACATGGTGAATGGCACATATGTGCACTATATAGGGGATAGGGAACGATTCAGACAGTGTAATGCTTTCAGTTGAGGCGATTGAAGTCTGGTTTCACGTTAGTTTCACGAGCAGGCCGCAGCTCCGGTTCAGAGACACGAGAGCACAGACAACAAAACATAAAAGACTCATTTGAATTCTGCAAAAAATGTTGTATTTGAAAGCAATATGGTGGAGATTTTGATGAGAAACGGTTAGAGATTAGGAAGAAACTGCGACTTTACCGAGCTGAAAGGCTCTAGTCCAGTGGTTCTCAAACTTTTTATACCAAGTTCCACCTCAGAAAATATTTGGCTCTCCAAGTACCACTATAATGACCAACATCAAAATACAGCAGCGTGGTAGGTCTAACTATTCAACTACATCTCTGCACAGTTCAAAAACGAATTATTCCTAATTAGAATATTTATTGTTGTCAATCACTTTAACCCTCAAGCCAGCCTCACATTTACAGCCCTTAATCCCGCCTTCGTGGACATATTTGGGCACGAAGGTCCCAGGTGTGATTCCAAAATTCTTTTTAAATAAATGTTATATCACCATCTTTGATAAAATTAATTCTATCAGTTTATGCCTTTTTTTGTGATTTTTGGGGTATTAATGACTTTATTTACCTCTAAAAGTACCATATGTTGTATGTAAAATATGCTTATTTTTATGTTATTTTTAATATTTCTTTAACTTCAGTAAAAAATTAATAAATAAAACATATAGGCAAGTCCAGAGAGCCAAAACCTAAAAATGTGGTGACTTTGGTGAAATCTGGTGACCTATGTTGGTATTAATTTATTTTTAAAGCTAAAATATCAATAGCCACTAGATGGCAATATAACTCAATGGCTGCATATGAGCTGTAAACCAATGTTTTAACAATATTGTTTAACTTTTTTTTTTTTAATTGCCCAGTTATTTGGCTAATTTAATTCCTTTGTTTGTGTATGTGTGAGTGACTTATTTGGCAAAAAAATAAAATAAAATAAAACTCACTCTGTTATAGGTTCATTCAATGGCTTTGTCACCTTTGGCTTTTGGCTTGCTCAGTTGGGGTCTTGGGGACACTAAATATTAAAATATATTACTGATATGCTCGCATTGACACTATATGATAATTGAACTGAGCTGGATGACATCACTGTTTTCTCCAGAGCGGCTGTACAGCCGAATCAAATTCTGTGTTTCCAGTCTTACACTGCATGTGAAGCTGCTTTGGGACAATCTGCATTGTAAAAAGAGCTATATAAATAAAGGTGACGTGCCTTGACTATGAGACTAGCAAAACCGAAAGATCATAATTTTTTGTTGAGAAGTCAAAACACTGCTCTCATTTTTGTTGTGGTTTTTATTCAAATATATTCCGGTGTGGGACGTTGTTGTTTTCCATTGTTGACATCCATCTGTGTTTAATGACATGGATAAAACTAGGGTTGCCAGCTCACACCTTCCGTCTCAAGCTGCCATTAATAAAATTTACGCAAGAAACAATAACAGGAGTCATTTTAGATTTAGATCTCTACAAGAACAATAAATGACAGTAATATGTGAGTGTTTTCAGGGGCTGCATGTGTTTTATTAGAGAACGTTCTGCCTTTTACCTGTTTGCATTTAAATTGTGCCTTTTCTTTTACATGTTTTCTGTAATTTAGTAATTTTTAACTTAAAGTCTTTAATGCTTTACATCTGTGGACCAGCAAGCTTATATTGTATGACTTACAACACTTTTTAAATACTATAACATGGAGGCCTTTTTACTACACTTTTTTTTTGTTTTGTTTTTTGTTTTTTTGCCACACAATGAAGATAGAACAAAAATAAAGGTATTTTTTCTTTTTAATAAACTAATCAGTAAGAACTCTGACTGGCTTTTAATATTAATTCATGGGGACAGTTTCTTGAAAAACTGCATCTAGTACAACATTAGGCTTTAGTATTTGGGTAATTTGAATATTAACTATTAAGACACAATTTAAAAAAAAATGTGTTGGATCCTTAACCTCTTGTCATTGATATCCTCAAAATCTCACTCCAACCAGCCGAGCAAAGTTGGAAACCCACTGTTAGTTTATGAATAAAACAACTCTATCATTGTTCAATCAGTTTCAAGAGCAAAAATGATATCCATTTAAGCACATCAATGTTCAAAATTATCAATAGCCACTAGATGGCAATAGAACTCAATAGGCTGCAAATGGGCTGTAAACCAATGTTTTAACAATATTTTTTAACTTTTTTTTTTAATTGCCCTGTTATTGGCTCATTTAATTCCTTTGTTTGTGTATGTGTGAGTGACTGTTTTTTATTTGACAAAAATAAAACTCACTCTGTTATAGGCTCATTCAATGGCTTTCAATGATTTAGTGGCTAAATCAAAATATAACATAACTACAATAAGTGGCCAGTGCTTTATTATTTACAATTATTAATTTATGAGACACTTTTGTCCAAAGAGACTTACAAATGAGGAATATAGGAGGCAATGACATAAGAAATAACAATACGAAGTTTAAAACATTGTCCAGAAAAGTACAAGCTAGCTAGAACAAGGAGGATATAAGAAATAGTGAGGAAAATAAGTTGTTTTTTGAGCCACTTTCTATTCCTTGCTTTAAATGAGCAGCTCAAGATGATGATGAATGAGAAACAGATATGACGATTTAAATTTTTATTTACGTGATATGCTGTACATCAGCTTATGAAAACGTATTTAACAAGTTAAAACATTAACACTTGTGTGATCAGATGTATTTATCACGAGAGCCACAGACTCGGATCCTCCGGATGACGTTCGTGTGCTTCAAGCTGCCCAAAACAGCAGCTGTGTGAAAGCCTCCTCACGCCCTCACTGATGCTGATTTCGTTAAAGTCTCTTTCAGACTGTTTGCTGAACACACAGAGAACGCGTTTGAGCTTTTAGCAACTTTTACACTTAAAATATCCATCAATTTAGACGCCGCTTTCCCCCGTGGCTGAGGCTCGCCTTGGATTTGATCTGAAGAATGCATAATAAACATTTCCTCCCCGAGTGTTTTAGTCTCTAATGTAAGCTCTGATTCTCTGCTTTGTGTTCACTTGGTTTGGACTGTGACAAGATATTTTACTACTCCAGTTTTGCCCCAAATGTAAGAGAAGAAAACACACGCATGAGGGGCTCGTGGACGCGCACAGACACCGAGCGGGCAGGCTGAGTCTATAAGGTTCTCGTGTGTTATTTATGAGCGGAGCGCCGCGCGTGAGCCTCTCATTGCTGAAACCAGAGCAGCGTTTGAAAGACTTTAGATCAGACCAGAGAGAGATGGCAGAAACCGCCCCAACCCCGGCCAAAGCGCCCAAGAAGAAGTCCGCTGCGAAAGCCAAGAAAGCAGGTCCAGGCGTCGGTGAGCTCATCGTCAAGGCTGTGTCCGCTTCAAAGGAGAGGAGCGGCGTGTCCCTCGCCGCCCTGAAGAAAGCTCTCGCCGCCAGCGGCTACGACGTGGAGAAGAACAACTCCCGCGTCAAGATCGCCATTAAGAGCCTGGTGACTAAAGGCACCCTGGTGCAGGTCAAAGGGACCGGCGCCTCGGGCTCATTCAAGCTCAACAAGCAGCAAGCCGAGACCAAGAAGAAAGCGGCTCCTAAAGCGAAGAAGCCCGCGGCCAAGAAACCCGCCGCTGCAAAGAAGCCCAAGAGCGCAGCTGCTAAGAAGCCCGCCGCAAAGAAATCGCCCAAGAAAGCCAAGAAACCCGCCGCTAAGAAGGCGACGAAGAGCCCCAAAAAGGCAAAGAAGCCGGCAGCCGCTAAGAAAGCAGCCAAGAGCCCCAAAAAAGCCAAGGTGGCCAAACCTAAGACGGCAAAGCCTAAAGCCGCCAAGCCTAAAAAGGCAGCTTCCAAAAAGAAATAAACGTCTATTGTTTGTTTTTCAACGGCTCTTTTAAGAGCCAACCACAAACTCTGAATAAAGAGCAAAAGTCGTGTATTGGGGGGGGGGGGGGTTTGAAAGAACACCGCTAAGATTTGACTTTTGACCGCATACTCATGCATTCTGAACAAGCAACATGAAATACTTGCTTTATTTAAAGTAACTCTTGAATAACCAAGCCTTGAATAGCTCAAGTTGAGTAAACCCTTTTTACCAAAAAGCTTATGAGGGTTCAGGCAGTGATCACAGTACAGACGGAATAAACACACATACAAAACTGCTGGAGAATTGTAACAATTCAAACAACCCCAAACACAATTAAGCAGTGATAAAACTACAATATTACAATAGGAATATAATACTGTACAGTATCAGAAGGTCAATGGGCACAGAATATACAGTGTGTGAAAAGTGTAGTACCTTTGGTAGAAACGACATAAAGTATCCAAATCCCATGTTTTATAGTGTGCATGTCAAACCCCAGTATTGATATTGATATTAAAGTAAATTATTTGAAAAGATTGTTTAAAGTGTTTCACTATTTTAGTAAAAAAAATGTACACATACTAACACAGGGGGAGAGGTCCCTTTTTTATTTACTTTTCTTATTTTGTTATGCATTTATATTCATGTTCTATAAAATATTTCAATAGTATAATCTCTTCTGTTTTAATGTCACTTAACTGTCACTAATACTTACTCATAATATGAAAAGGGGGTTGGGCTTTGGATGGAAGTTCAGTGATTGGTTGAAATCTGTTCGGACTCTACACCAATGGGCGACTGGCACTCTCCTTTAAAGGCAGTGTGTGGCCCAACGTGATTTCATTCTGTTAACTTCTATTGCGAGGGTTGTATTAACTGTTTAAAAAGAAGAAAAATGAGCGGAAGAGGCAAAACCGGTGGTAAAGCCAGAGCGAAGGCTAAGACTCGCTCCTCCAGAGCAGGACTGCAGTTCCCCGTCGGCCGTGTTCACAGGCTTCTCCGCAAAGGCAACTACGCTCAGCGCGTCGGTGCCGGTGCTCCTGTTTATCTGGCGGCTGTGCTCGAGTACCTTACCGCTGAGATCCTGGAGTTGGCTGGAAACGCCGCTCGGGACAACAAGAAGACCCGCATCATCCCCCGTCACCTGCAGCTGGCGGTGCGTAACGACGAGGAGCTGAACAAACTTCTGGGCGGAGTGACCATCGCTCAGGGCGGCGTGCTGCCCAACATCCAGGCCGTGCTGCTGCCCAAGAAGACCGAGAAGCCCGCCAAATCCAAATAAACGTATTTAAGTATCTTTTACGAAGACCAAAAGGCTCTTTTAAGAGCCACCCATGTCATCTTCTAGAGAGCCCTTTTTTATTTAGTCACACCGTAAAACGCAATGGCATGATTAGAAAATTAACCATTAATACAATCGAACGTGCGATTGCTCCATATACAATATCAAATTAAGATTGTAGCAGTAACTAAGTGTGCATTCTTATAAACATAATAATCTTGTAATGTGTTTGTCTGATAGAGATCATTCAATAGGTCCTGTGTTTTCCCTTTTTTGGCAGTTCAAGTTACTGCCACCAAATGTGAACTAGATCCAGAGCTCTGGACGAAATAAAAACGTTTTTGTTGATGTTTTCCTGTTCCGTTTCACAACGTCCGATCGGATGCTTGAACATTAACTGCATTGTTTTATTTATTTGGTCCCATGAGTCTGAGTAGCCTACCCACCTTTCCCCACTTTTGGCTGTATTACATTCAATTCAAGTTTCCCAATGTTGTTGCCATTATGATTTATTTGTTTTTGGATTATAGCTTTAATTTCATGTCTACTGGGGTCGTGTGTCTTGTTTGGTTGCAGTGATTTTCTACAGATAGTAAAATGCTTTTATTCAAATCTGAGATCTGTCCAACCATTAGGAATGAGGTGAATATATCGGAACAAATAAATACAACAATTTAAAAGCATATGGGTCTGTTCCACTGTTTGGAGAGCAAAAGTAGTAAAGAGAATAAAACACAATGAGCGGGAAAACCCTCCGCTTGTTTGAAAAGAGGGAACGCGCAGTCATTGGCTGGCAGACATAAGCACACGTCACATATCAGCCAATAACAAGCCTCTGCACTCTCGACACTTTGAGCTCACGCTGGTTCAATGCTTTAAAGGCAGGCGTGTAGCAAAAAAGCAGCATTTCCAGCGCCAGCAGGACAGAGAGAAGTGACTCTACAGCAATGGCAAGAACCAAGCAGACCGCTCGTAAATCCACCGGTGGTAAAGCCCCGAGGAAGCAGCTCGCTACTAAGGCCGCCCGTAAGAGCGCTCCGGCCACCGGAGGCGTCAAGAAGCCTCATCGCTACAGGCCCGGGACCGTGGCTCTGCGAGAGATCCGCCGTTATCAGAAGTCCACCGAGTTGCTGATCCGCAAACTGCCCTTCCAGCGTCTGGTGAGGGAAATCGCTCAGGACTTCAAGACGGATCTGCGCTTCCAGAGCTCCGCCGTCATGGCCCTGCAGGAGTCCAGCGAGGCTTATTTGGTCGGCC
Organism: Gobio gobio; assembly: GCF_949357685.1. Classification (NCBI taxonomy): domain Eukaryota; kingdom Metazoa; phylum Chordata; class Actinopteri; order Cypriniformes; family Gobionidae; genus Gobio; species Gobio gobio. The sequence goes on along the minus strand of NC_137121.1, from coordinate 32,187,196 downwards.
TGTTTGAGGACACCAACCTGTGCGCCATCCACGCCAAGAGAGTCACCATCATGCCCAAAGACATTCAGCTGGCCCGCCGCATCCGCGGAGAGCGCGCCTAAACCCGCATCTGCAGCAGCCGCTACAAACCCCAAAGGCTCTTTTAAGAGCCACCAAAACTACACAGAACGAGAATATTTCCAGCTTACTCATTATTGAGTACAAAGTTGCATTACATTGTCACTTACTGGGTTTTAGTTAGGTTACCTTTTACAATAAGATTAAAATGTATATGTATGAGATGGAGATATATTTATATGTGTGTATATATATATATTTTTATATGTAAAAAAAAATTGTATTATGTTTTTTAATTAAATGTGATCTCCGTTGTCCTGAGAGGTCTATTTTCAAGTGTTCTGAATGCCAAGGAGACAACAAAGCTGACAATGTCTCCGAATTACACTCGTAACTCATTTTTATACCGTTTTTAATGTATCTGTATTTAGGTGTTTGCCACTTTTATCAACTTCAAACAGTCTGGATGAAAAAATATACAGTAGTTTTTCGTCCAACTCTCTTTTTTAATTTGCTCGTCCAGAGTTCTTATCAAATCTTCAGCTACTCCCTAATAATGGCATGGTCTGTTTTGAAACTTTTATCACATGTTGAAGGCCAAAGAAGAGATTACTCTTATGGTGTAAATTCAGCTAAAGGGAGACGTACAGTGTAAATCACAGAGGCCTGCACTAATTTATATTCTGCAAATATATATGAAATGTCACAAAAATATACTGTTAATGAACTAATTGAATACATTAATTGTCATTCAGCATCTCTGTATATGATATAATGAAGATCTTCATCAAACGAATCGTATAAAACTTGTTTTTTAATATTAAACAAAGGTCAGGTCCGATTAGATCAGGGTTAAAGTTAAATCGAGTTTTGTGCTCGAACTATATAGAGGGGAGGGGCGTGTTGTGCCTTGTGACGCGGCGCTGGTTTCTGTCAGGTCCTGTAAGCAAATATAAACTGCTCTCTTGTAGCCTCTACTCGCCATACGTTGATCTTGTGTCACTGACGGAAACACTTTGACTGAGTTAATCATGTCTGGAAGAGGCAAAGGCGGTAAAGGACTAGGTAAAGGAGGCGCTAAGCGTCACCGCAAAGTTTTGCGCGATAACATCCAGGGAATCACCAAACCCGCCATCCGTCGTCTGGCTCGCCGCGGCGGTGTCAAGCGCATCTCCGGTCTGATCTACGAGGAGACCCGCGGAGTGTTGAAGGTGTTTCTGGAGAACGTTATCCGCGATGCTATGCCGTGCGAAAAGTGACATTTCACAAACTTCCCAGAAGAAGGAGAAGGAGCAGTGTACCCATCCGTCGCCGTCAGTCCGTGTCTTTTTTTGAATGGGATTGATAGAGACGTTAGACGACAGACCGGCGGCGAAGTCACGGCGACGTCATGGTAGGAACGAATACCTACGGCGGCGTGGCGACGGCGTATGTGAGAAATTGACTAAATTTTAACGTCTGAACTAGGCACGTCGCCTTATAAGACGCCTGATACATACGTCGTTTCTATGTACGTCGCCTTATAAGACGCCTGATACATACGTCGTTTCTATGTACGTCGCCTTAGAAGACGCCTGATATATACGTCGTCGCCTTACAATACGCCTATACGGAGAATTAATTATCATACCTTTCCATCTCTCCCTAAAATGAAATAACTTTATTTCAATATAATAAATTACATACCCATCTAAATAATTCCTTAAATCTAAATTTAATATTGGAGAAAACTCTTGTTAATTTTGTGGAACTAAAATTGAAACCACTGAGCATATATATTTTTTCATTATTATTATTATTACTCCAAATTGCTTTGGTCTCAATTGTACAAACTGTCATATATTATTATATGTGTAAATCTCATTGAATACAAACAAATTCATTTTGGTTTACTTAAGAAAGATCGATCACAATTGATTAATAACCTATTTGAACTTGCTAAATACTTTATTCATAATTGCAGATTTTTGAAAACCCCTCCTTTTCTCATTTTACTAATGAACTTAAAGCTTTTGCTGCTTCACGTTGTAGCCTTTCAAGTGAAAAAGCTTCTTCATTAGCCAGTTTTTTAAATAAGCTAAGAGCAATATAGCTCCTTACTATGTATTTTATTTTATTTTCTTCATTTAATTTTTTTAATTCCTTGCCCTTGATTCGAGACTTCATTGCTGTTACTTATTGTAATTTGCCACGTCTGCCTTTTGAGTATTTGCTTATTTTTCAATTAAAACACCTGATACATATACATCGTTTCCATGTATTTTGCCTTTGAAAGCATTTAAAAGTTTGCATTAGTATAGGCTAGATATTTGTTATAGGCTATTTATTTTACAGTTATTAGTTAACTTTCCCAAAAAGTGTCAATAGTGTTTACTACTTATAAGTTTATTTCATTTTTATTATTATTAACAATGTTAACAAATAAAAAAAACTGTCACAAATTGACAAACATTAACATTATGATCGGATTCCAATAAAGAAACGAAAAGAAAGAAAATAATCTGGGCTGCGTTTCCCAAAAGCATGGTAAACCTAAATTGATCGTAAAAACGATCGTACGAGTGATCTTAATATTAAGGTCTGTTTCCCAAAAGCATCGTAACTTAAGTAGCACTTGAAAATGAGCGTAGATCTACGAGTGCTCTTGAGTAGCCTAATCGTAAAGCTCTAAGTGTAGGCTATCGTAAGAAGACAGAGTTATGAGGTCACCTACAGGACAACCGGCAGATTACACCTTTAACTTTATTCAAGTGCATTGTGATATAAGGTTTTGATTGTACTTTATTGTACACTTTTTTTTATTATTATTGTTAATTTTAATATTCTCATTATTACCAATGTTGATAAAAAAAATAACAGTTCTGCTGCTTAATATTTTTGTGGAAACTGACTTTATGATCACTGGATTTTTTTTTTTTTTATGAGGGCAGGTAACAAACAAACAAAAATATAAATACACATCTGAATTAAATGAGGATATTTATTTCGTCTTTTTGAAAGGTATCTTTTCTTGTTTTTTTTTTTGTTCAGCCATTTTGTCAGTGCCTCAGCCTGTAGGTAGTTGCTTTATAGACGTGTTTTGATTGCTAATCCACATCAGATGACAATTATTAGGTGAAACGTTCAGAGGAAACGATTCCATAAGGTTATATTTCAGCACTTCGCAAATGGACAGCGACTCTTAAGTAGCACTTATGTTCATGTTAATTACATTTTTGGGAAACGCACGTGGAATTGCTGCGAGTGATCGTAACTTCGCTCGTAGAACATGCTCTTTAGAGCTAAGATACATCGTTATTGGGAAACCCGGCCCTGAATTTTAAAACGATTCCAAGTAGGAACCGGTTCTCCATGCCCAATACTAATAATGTCGCATACCAAACATTCTAGAGCGCTCTTTAGTTCCTACTAAATTGTAACATGGCGTGCCTTTTTACTTGCCCATTTATCTAGTATTGATGGTCGTTGCAAAAACTGTCATGCAGATCGGCTGAGGATGGGAACCGATGATGGTGAATTTAAATTTTACTATAACTGTAATCATAGGCGCGAGCGAGATGATTGACAGGAAGATAGCGGAGGCACAAGCGCAAGATCAATTTTGTTAATAACAGAAAACACAAACCACAAATTGAGGGTTTCCCATTGAGGAATTTCCAAATATCTTTTATTTATTTGTTATAATTCGGGTATAGCTATTTTATGTCATCCGTCTTATTCGTTTTTTTAACAAAAGTTCCATAAACGCAAGTTTTTTTATGGTAGGCCTACTATTTTATTGCTGTTGTATTTTCATTAAAAATAGGGTAATAACGAAAAAAAAAACATTCGTTTGAAAGTAATTCAAGAGGAAATTATGAGGTAAGCAATATCGAGCAAGAGTGCTATTTTCCAGAGATACTAGCCTATATCAGCACGATTGCAAAATGCGATATTAATTTTATACAACAGTTCAATAAACAACAAGTAGTCATTTTTTACAGTTTTGCTCTATTTTTCCAACAAAAATAGATTCAAACAAAGTAGGCCTATGGGTTTCGTTCTCCCATAAATCACCGTTTTTGAACAGTCGGTTAGAACGAATTATAGTTGAATGATCCATTACGCCGCCAAAATAAATGGAATAAATACATTTTCCCAACATATTCATATTTCTATTATTAAAATATTATATTACAACATAAATTTTAAAATCTCATTACATTATTCAGGCAATTGAAATTACAGTGTAAGTGGATTTTGATAAATAGTAAGATGGATTTTGTTGAGCCTTATTTAATTTAATTCTTATAACAGCCATAGTGTTTCGTGGTAAATAGTGTAATTACTTAAAAGATGGTCAACAATATGTAACTTTACTTTATAAGAGGTGTGCCCTAAAAATTGAGCATGCAATTTTGAGAACACCAAGGAAAGGGCACGTTCTTTAGTCTGTTTGGATACTTAAAACACAAGTTTGCACAGCCTGTTTGATTTACCTGTTTAGCCTACACGTTAGTAACATGCGTTTTGTCCGACTCATAGCGCGCGTCCTCGACGCGTGATTTAGGCCTACCATATAAGCGCGCGTTCTTAACGGAAACGCCCGTTTTCAATGACCCCAAAGCGCACGTTAAGAGCGCGTTTTTGTGGTAAACCACGCGTTAAAGACGCGCGTTTTGCTGTCAAATCGCCAGCGCCCCCACCAGGCGCGCCCACTCGCGATATTCCATTATTATCCAAAATTCTATTATGTAATCTTATGAGGGCACCTATAGACTGTTAGTCCTCTAAAATGTTATATAATATTGAGGAAATACAGAAATGATTTAGAAACGCACAACAGCAGCTACATATAGAATATATATATATATATAGGCTATATATATATATATATATAGATCCATCGCTTTGGCTGCGCCCCTATGCGCCGCATATAGCGCATACCCACTTTGTGCGCCACTTAATGTTATGTTCGTGTTGTGGTGAAGTACAACCAATTAAACATGTTTTGAACATTTAAGACATTGTCTTTTACTTGGACGCTAAAGCCCTATAAGAGCCATTGCACACTTTTTTCTTTCTTCCTTTTTTCTCTTGATCTCACCCTAATTTTCTTTAATTTCATTCAACATTTTCTTCAACATTAAATGGAGAACAAGTCATTGTGAGCCAACATGCTTAGTTTCATGTTTATAGTTTACCCATTTAACCAAATAAGAGGTTACAAAACTATATGATGACGCATTGTTGCCACATTCATATTATTTTCCCACTCAGTTATGTCATAATGAGATGTCGTTTTAACATCTTTTCACGTAATAATAACGACATATATTTTCTCCTAACAAGGACATATATAGGCTATATGTTGTATTGTAATGTGTACAAAATATGCATTTATCCACATTAGAGAATTTATATAACCTATGTGCCTTTGTCGCGCTGTTGCACCGTCTTTATTTAAAAATGTATTGTTTATTAAACGTTTATAAAAGTTTTTAATTTCAAAAGCATTTTTAAATTCAGTTCATATTTCCAACAAACGAAAATCCAAGCCAAAATAACGAAGTGGTAAAGAAAAATTATGTTATTGAAATATTGTAAAGTGCTCACATGAACAAACAATATGCAAAATCAAAATTGAATAGCTCCATATAACGGATTGTGAAAAGTGCGTGCAACCTTCATTAGGGTTAGTAAAATAACGAAATTATAGTTAAGTAAAAAAAATAATAATAATAATTATGTAAAGAGATATAGTAAAATAAAAATTGCTTAAAAGTGCACAACTCTTCTTAAGTGGAAGAAAGCTACGTACTTCCCCCTCACATCCAACCTATTGGAAAGTGCAGATGAGTCATTAATTGGGTTTTTAAAATAACGAAATAGTTTTTAAGAAGAAAAAAAATATTTATGTAAAGATATAGTAAAATAAAAATTCCTTAAAAGTGACCAACTCTTCTTAAGTGGAAGAAAGCTATGGAAAGGGCAGTTGAGTCATAATTTGTTTTATAAAAATAACAAAATTAAGTAGAAATAATATTTATGTTAAGAGGTATAGTAAAATATATCCTTCAACATCCCAACATCCATATTGTGAACTTGTGTATCACCCATTGTATGGTCAACTGTGTAAAGTACAATTCTTACCATTTTCAAAGGTAAAAGCTCAGAATGACACATTACAGAATGTTATGTTTATAGATAATTACTGAATTTATGGGTCAATCTTTAAAGTTGTTAATAATTGTGAAAATAAAATAAAATAATTTGCACATAGCCCTTAATCACCAGGAGAAAGTGAGTGATAAAAAAAACTTGTTTTATTATGCTTGTAAATAGATGACATCAACGATTTACAACGTACAATGCACAATATGTAGCAATAGGCTTAATATATTCAATGTCATCAGAACACATAGGAAAGTAAAAGAAAAAAAGTTAACATAGGTTAATAATAAATAAAGGAGGGATAAGAAAATCTAGAAAAAACAAGGATAAGATACTTGTGGTGGCAATTAGGCTACTTCTCACGACGTTAGTCTCACGAATCTGTTGTGGCGACGTACTTCTCAGCGACGTTGGTGTCACGCGTCTGTTGTGGCGACGTACTTCTCAGCGACGTTGGTGTCACGCCTCTGTTGTGGCGACGTACTTCTCAGCGACGTTGGTGTCACGCCTCTGTTGTGGCGACGTACTTCTCAGCGACGTTGGTGTCACGCCTCTGTTGTGGCGACGTACTTCTCAGCGACGTTGGTGTCACGCGTCTGTTGTGGCGACGTACCCCTTCTCTCACGTAAAAGTACACGACTGTCTACTTCGGTAGGTTATCCGTGGCATTATCCGCTCGCCATACGATGCCGTGACCTACACCGAGCACGCCAAGAGAAAGACCGTCACCGCCATGGATGTTGTGTACGCGCTGAAGCGACAGGGACGCACCCTGTACGGCTTCGGAGGTTAAACGCCTGAAATCAAGAGAACCCACAAACCCAACGGCTCTTTTAAGAGCCACCCACACTGTCATAGAAAGAGTTGTCACAGTAGTTTTGATAATCTATATCTCTTTATATAACCCACGTGGTTTTGAATTAAAACGGAAGTTTGTAAATGTAGCACAAGTAGATATTTTAACTGTAAAATAGCTTCGAAGTCAGCCTTTTTCTCTAATAATTTGAATGGTTATATCAGATAAGTTAACTATTACAATTTAAAGTGATTGAACGGTACAGAACCATGCAAAAAAAAGTTAAAATAAAAGCGAAATGTCTGGGGTGGAAGAGGCTTTTGTGCATAAGAGAATTTATGGTATAACAAGCTAATTAAAAGGGTATTTTATAGTTTATGCGGAATGTCTTAAAAATTGTATTAAAACTAAAAATAAAGAGCGGGAAATGAACAAATGAAATGGCGTCTGTGGCGGGTGTCATTGAAACATAAGACGGCAGGCGTGGCTATCAATTAACCGCCCGAGTTGTCCAATGAAATACGAGTTTTGGGGTATGGCCTATGAAAACAGGCAATCAGAGGTTTTTTCCTATCTCTTTGTAAATTAGCATATGGTAGTGTATAAAGAGCTCTGTTTCGCTCCTGAGCTCACATTGATCCTGAATCAGCATCATGCCTGAACCAGCAAAGTCCGCACCTAAGAAAGGCTCCAAGAAGGCCGTCACGAAGACCGCCGGTAAGGGAGGAAAGAAGCGCAGAAAGTCCAGGAAGGAGAGCTACGCCATCTATGTGTACAAAGTCCTGAAGCAGGTTCACCCTGACACCGGCATCTCCTCCAAGGCGATGGGCATCATGAACTCTTTCGTCAACGACATCTTCGAGCGCATCGGCGGTGAGGCGTCTCGTCTGGCGCACTACAACAAGCGCTCCACCATCACCTCTAGAGAGATCCAGACCGCCGTGCGCCTGCTGCTGCCCGGAGAGCTGGCCAAACACGCCGTGTCCGAGGGCACAAAGGCTGTGACCAAATACACCAGCTCCAAGTAGAGTCAACTGAGACTCAGTGACCCAAAGGCTCTTTTAAGAGCCACCCATAATCTCGTTTAAAGAGCATAAAATGTTTGCAAGCTGAATTAATAGTTTTTCTTGTTGCATTGATCTGTTTCAGCAAGGTACTATTCATTATGAATTAAGCATTTATTATTATAAAGTATCTACAATAGCAGCTTTATTTTTTAATGTCTTACAATTTATCAGGCTATGGCTTCTCTTTTCTAAACTACACAAAAAAGCCACACAGTGTAACATCTCTTTCAAAAGTGAACTATTAATTCAAAACCAGTTGTTTTTTGTAAAATAACTAAAGTCAACCCATTAGATGGACACTACTATCTTGTGTCTTTTGCTTGTTCCGTGTGCAGGAGTCTGTCCCGTGTACATGTGCACTATATGCTTGTTGCACAGTTGATGAAGTTTAATAACTGCTGCTGACTTGAACTGACACTATTGGCTTGTCAGAACTGATTTACAGCCGAATTTGAATATTACTATTGTAAAAATGCTTTGAAACAATCTGAGCACTATATAAATAATTAGGTATAAGTGTTTTCACACATGAAACAAGAACTGTTAGTTTTGAATGATGCATCTAATGTAGAGAACTGTATTTAGCGTTTTGCAAAAGTATATTTTACAATTGCAGACTGAGTGTAAAGCATATAATGTGCATGTAGTTTTTCAGACTATAGGTCTAAGTGAATGGTTTGTCTGAGTGGCCTCAAGTACCACTTTAAGTGTGTAAGCAATTGAAAAAAACCTGTAAAATAAGCAATTGAAAGAGATGCATCTGAAATGTAAACTTATACTTTTGGTTCGGACACACTCTCTTCCTTTATAAGATAACTATGCAATGCATATTAAACGTGTTATTAAATGTGTTACTTTCAATTGATTATCTGCTTTGGGGCATGCATGACAAAATCTTAAATTCTCTCACATCCAGTTTCTGTAGTGAAACATCTTAACGCTTGTCACACCAAATTGCTAATGTGATGGAATTATTTAATTATCATAACTAACACTTATTTGTCTTGCATGATTTACATTTATATGCTTTTGAGAACTAAATGTCCCCAACATTTGAGCCAAAGTGTGTCTGAATCATGTCAGAATATAACAAATTGTATATAACATTGTCTGTAGTCTAATTATTTTTAGTGGAACACTAGAGATCTTATTCCCAAGTGCTAGTGTTCATACGGGGCGAGGCGTCGTCCCACTCAGAGTGAGGCTCTTAGGCCTGAGGATAATTTTGCAGGTGTCAGGGACTCATGGTTAAACTTAGGTAATGTGCGTATAGGGGATAATCTACCACACTATAAATTCTACAAAACCTTACAGATTCATAATCCTCCATATCACAGATTAACACATTAACCCAAACCTCCAACTATACGTTTTATTTGCATAGTTGTACGGTTCACTCACATAAAGCGATATATACTATAGCAACTGCTTGATTGTTTATATCATTGTCAAATATAAACTATACTATCACAGCTCTAAACTGCTCAATGTAGACAAACATGACTTACACAGTATACACAAACCTACAACAACCACAAATGTTGAGTTTAATGCTATTTAAACATTTAACCCTCGTACGTCAATTAAAAAAAGTTACACATCCATAGTGGACAAAAACGACTGTCAAAAATCTGTCATAACAATGTGAAGCTTGGGAGCATAGACTTAAGTTTGGTCTCATTTTAAAGAAGATCCCAAGCAGATTATTGTTGAAGTAAAGAAGGTTTAAAAAAGTGGAGGGAAAAAAAAGTTATAGAGGTTTGAGTTTATGCAAATTATGTATGAACATTATTTTATGTAAAATATATATTTTATGAAACATTTTGAACTCTTAAACAGCTAGAAAATCAATTCTAAACAAGCTGGGTTCTAAATGGGAGGGCGATATCTTGAAAATGAGCTTTCAGGAAGATTTTGCGCAGTGCCAAATATTCCCCATTGGATGCAGCAAAGCTTCACTGGCGCACACAGCGGTTGGTATTGATTTTTGTTGTGTTACACACATACAAACCACACTCTGACATCCATACACACAGACCCACACAATTATAGCTGCATAATTTATCCAATTGGCTTTATAATATGCAACAGAAAACAGGAATAAAGTGAGTATGCTATTTGCTTTATAGGCCAAAACTGAAAAAGTGGCACCATCTGGTAAACAATAAAAAAAAAAAAATTGACAGAAGGAAAGTCTATTAACAAAGATTGCATACTTTAATAGTTAAATGGCCCTGGGATTAAGAAAAATGCAGTGTCATTTACATTCAGGCACTACAAAAACGATAAATGACAGTGAAGCAACTGTTAGCTGCATGTGTTTTATTACAGAGCTTTCTGCCTCTGACATGTTTGCAGTGGCTTTGCTTTTCCTTGTTTTCTGTAATTTAGGGATTTTAAAGTGATTCTTTACATCTGTGGACCAGTCAGCAATTATAATTTATATACAATATAGAGGCCTATTTACTGCACCATATTGCCACACAATGTAGATCATACAAAAATCTATTTAATTTTTGTTTTTAATTAAATAGTAAGAAATCTGACAGGTTGGTATTATTAGCAAAGTTAATAGGGACATTTTCTAAAAAGTGCATCTAGTTCAACATTAGGCTTCAGTATTTGAGTAGTTTGCATTATCAACAACAAAATTAAAAATGTTTGATCCTTAAAACCGTCATCAAAATCTCACCCCAGCCAAACAAAGTTGGAAACCCTGATACTGTTAGTTTATGAATAAAATAATTGGTCCGTTTTAAGAGCAAGATAATATCCATTTAAGCACATCAATGTGCAAAGCATGTTGCTTTAGCCTGATAAGTTTTTCCGTTTTGGTTAAAGAGAGATGGTGTGTTTGGTTTCACGTGTGAGGCACAAAATATCGTGTGCTTCAAGCTGCCCAAAACAGCAGCTGTGTGAAAGCCTCCTCACGCCCTCACTGATGCTGGTTTCATTAAAGTCTCCTTCAGACTGTTTGCTGAATACACAGAGGATGCGTTTGAGCTTTTAGCAACTGTTACACTTAAAATATCCATCAAATTTGCATGCGGCTTCCCCCCGTGGCTGATGCTCGCCATGGATTGGATCTGATGGAGGCAAAAGAAACATTTCCTCTTCGCGTGTTTTAGTCCCTAATGAAAGCTCAGTTTCTCTGCTTTCTATTCACTTTGTTTTGACTGTGACAAGATATTTTACTGCTCCAATTTTACCCCAAATGTAAGTAAAGAAAACACACGCGCGAGGCGCTCGTGGACGCGCACAGACACCGAGCGGGCAGGTTGAGTCTATAAGGTTCTCATGCGTTATTTAAGACCGCAGCACCGCGCTAGCGCCATTCTGTTCTGAAAATAGATCACCGTTTAAAATACTTTATTTTCGATTAGAGAGCGATGGCAGGAACCACACCAGCCCCGGCCAAAGCGCCCAAGAAGAAGTCCGCTGCGAAAGCCAAGAAAGCAGGTCCAGGCGTCGGTGAGCTCATCGTCAAGGCTGTGTCCGCTTCGAAGGAGAGGAGCGGCGTGTCCCTCGCCGCCCTGAAGAAAGCTCTCGCCGCCAGCGGCTACGACGTGGAGAAGAACAACTCCCGCGTCAAGATCGCCATCAAGAGCCTGGTGACTAAAGGCACCCTGGTGCAGGTCAAAGGGACCGGCGCCTCGGGCTCATTCAAGCTCAACAAGCAGCAAGCCGAGACCAAGAAGAAAGCGGCTCCTAAAGCGAAGAAGCCCGCGGCCAAGAAACCCGCCGCTGCAAAGAAGCCCAAGAGCGCAGCGGCAAAAAAGTCCGCCGCCAAGAAATCGCCCAAGAAAGCCAAGAAACCCGCCGCTACAGCCGCTAAGAAGGCGACGAAGAGCCCCAAAAAGGCAAAGAAGCCGGCAGCCGCTAAGAAAGCAGCCAAGAGCCCCAAAAAAACCAAGGCGGCCAAACCCAAGACGGCAAAGCCTAAAGCCGCCAAGCCGAAAAAGGCAGCTCCCAAAAAGAAATAGAAACCTCCACTATTTGTTCCTCAATGGCTCTTTTAAGAGCCAACCACGAACTCTGAAAAAGAGCAAAACTCGTGTATTTTAATGATTTCTGTTCATGTTGAAAGGAAAGAGCCAATATGTAACTTGACCAGATGCTTAATTTTATGTCTAAAATAAGTGACCATGTCTTGAATCACTGAAGTTCAGTAAACCATTTTTGTGCAGAAGACATTAAAAATGGCGAAAAAGCTCATGAGGGTTCAGGCAGTGATCACAGTACAGACAGAATAAACACACACACACACACACACACACACACACACACACACACAGAGTAGCTGGAGAACTGTGACAATACAAACAACCCCACACACAATAAAGGCAGTGATAAAACTACATTACAATATGAATAAAATACTTCACAGTATCAACGCTCAATGTGCCCAGAATATACGGTGTGTGTGTGTGTGTGTGTGTGTGTGTGTGTGTGTGTGTGTGTGTGTGTGTGTGTGTGTGTGTGTGTGTGTGTGTGTGTGTGTGAAAAGTGTAGCACTTTTAGTAGTAACCATGTAACACTGCATGAAAAGTGGGATTTTCGACCCCATAAACGCCTGTATACTCCTGGAAATCTCCCTAATTTTCGGCAGCTTTCGACAATTTAGAGGCAGCGAACGTCGCGTTCGTCTGTGCCACAAATTGTCGTAAACGAACCATGACGTAGGTGGAGAGCCCCCCGCTGAGAGACCGCGCGGAGGTGCGACGCCTCTAATTTGCATATGAATAGCAGCGAAACCAGAGAGTCAAAGGCCAGACTTGAATTTACTCACTCACTATTGGCTGAAGCCACTACATTTAAAAAAGAAAAATCCCTCGTGATTGGTTGGCAGATCACTGCAAACCAATCATTATTGGTCCCCCTGGCTCATTATAAATGTAAACCCCAATAATAATAATAAATATATAATTTATGTTGTAATAATTTGTTTCATATTAATGTTATTGTGCTATGAAGTATTCATACCATCAAGGAATATATGGGCAAATTATACGGACCGTGCCGTTTATTCAAACAAGGGGCTTCATTTATAAGCATACAGCTGTTCATTCAAAGAAAGGGCTTAATTTATAAAACACAGCGGTTGACTCAAAGAAAGAGCTTTATTGTTAAACACACAACTATGTACAGTGCAGCAGTAATGTCTCGTAATGTAATGTAAAGTTCGTCGAGCTCCAGGCTGCGAGAGGGCGGTGGCCGCACAATCCATCCAGAAACCCCGTCAACAAAGCCGTCTTCCTCGTCAGATATGAGTTCAATGGTCGCAGACTTCCAAACGTCCACCTCATCCAGCACACTCTCGCTTCCAGCAACTGTAATACAATCCATAAAGACAATAAGCAACCTGAAAAATACTCACATTGACAAAAAACGGATCTAATATAATAAATCTTACCCTTTTTCTTCTTGATCGACTCCGAGCTAAACTTCGCAGTTTCAGGTTGTTTGTATCTGAAGCTCCGGCGTGTCGATTCATAATACGTCTTACATGCAGCTGGAAAACAATTACATGAGACTGGTATTAATAAAAACAGTCACGGTAAAATTAAACAAGGAATGAGAAACACATTAGAAGTTACTTACACACAATTTCGTCATGATCAGCGGTTAAATCTGGACTCGCGGTAATCGCTCCAAGCAGATAAGAGCTCACGGCTTCGTTATGAGGCGAGGATAGTCTGTGTAAACAAAATGTGCAGTTTTAAGCTCGGATCTATTAACACATCCATTTCCTTATACAGCTGAATAAAAGCATATTCTTTATATCGTAACGTTACATTACCCATGCTGTGGTTCATAGCGACTGCAGTTTGCCTCAGAGTTATGAAGACGAAGACAGCCTCCTGAAAATGAGTCCAAAAAGTTCGTCGCGTCCATGCAGAGATTGAGTTGAAGACGGTGTCCTGTCATTGTTGATCACGAAAAAGGAAAGCAGCAAAAAACATAAAAAAAATAGTTTAAAGCTCGTCTTCTACGCGTCATGGCCATGACCTCGACCTCGCACCCCATTGGACTAGGGCTCTGATATGGAACGCGCCCGGGGCCAAATCTCTTTATACGAAACGCGTGACTTATGATCGTTTCAACCTTCAACACGCCCTGTTTTCCGCTTCACGCACAGTTTTAACATGTTAAGAAGACACATTTGAACGTGTTTCTTAACGCGCACATTCTGTACATGTCGAAGTGTAATATTTTTTTTTTTAAAGCAGACTTACCTTTGTAGCCTAGGCTACATACATATTAATATAAGATATTAATTAATTGCTTAACTGACTACTGTGCTAGAGTAAAGTAGCCTAATGTTACAATGTATATTAAGTAAATGCTTAATATTATACAATTATTATAATTTATCTATATGGGTTATTGTTTGTTTTTTAAAGTTAGGCTATATATAATTTCTAAAAGTATAGGCTAATTTACACAGCACATATTTATAACTGAAAACACACACCACTTTATTCACTTTCACATAATAATGTTTTTGTAATTTGGTGTTTAGTTTGTTGTATAGTTTGTTTATACTGTTCTGTCTCTGTTTTGTTTCCAGGAACATCTGATGAGTGCTATAATAAAATGACTTCATTATATTTAAAATATGTTTTGATATTCATTTTATTTATATTATTAATATTTTATTTACCCATAAACGTGTCTTTAGGAAGCCATAAGTTATAGAGACAAGAATAACTTTTGCCATTTAAATGCCACATTCATTTACTGAGGACCCATACAGCCAATGATCATGTGTGAAAACACATACATAAATTGATCACTTAGAAATCAAAACTAAGGTTTGAGAAAGAAAGAATATGCATACAACAAAATATATTGTTTCATAGCAGCTTCAGTAACAAGTTCAAAACAAATTCTGCTGTAAACCGGCTCTAACAAGCCAATATACAGCTCAAGTGACTTCAGTGTTGATTCAGTTCAGTTGATTTCAGTTCAACTGTAAATTCCTCAGTTGTGCATTGTGTGTAGTTAGATATATGCAAAAACAACATTTTTGGAAATAGTTAAAATAGTTTTGCACAAAGTGTTGCTTTTGCAAGAGATGTCTGATGTTTTGTGTGTAGAGTTACAAGAAATGGAGCCATATTTTCAGAAATTGTGTGTAAGCAATTAGATAAAACTGTAAATGAATCCAGTTTATTTTAGTTCAGGACTCATAGTCCAGGTGTTAGTAATCTGTGCTTAATCTTTGTTCCAGGCAACAATTTTTTAACTCACGATTAACTAGATTAAGGCCTACTCTTGGCATAATTTAAACCCTGTCCAGGAAACCACCTCTTGAAAATCTGCATTGATAATTCATAAAATGTGGTGTGAGCTCAATTTAAATGACAATTACAGAAAAACACAATCTGACTTAACTATAAACACACAAACTTGTACTTTTCACATTTATGATTAATAGCCATTTAAAAAATCATTCACAGTGCAGGGTGGAAAAATTAATGTTGGTATGTAAACTGTATGCTTTACTTGATTTATTTGTGTGCTTTGGTTCATTGTCTTGTTGCATCACATAACCTCTCTAAAGGTTGAAGACATGAACTGCTGTCCTGTATTTTTTTAATTTTTTTTACATAACATTGGTTATTGCTAATGACATACAGAGTAATTAATCTACACTGTGAGCCCGGACAAGTTGAATCTACTTAAAAAATTGGAGCAAACTGGTTGCCCTAAAAATTTAGTAATGTGTACTAAAACGAGTACATTTAACTTAAATTTAAGTTAACATTTTAACTTAAACTTTAAACTTGTTTTAGTCAAAAAAATTCAGAACCTAGATAAAACTCCCCCTGCTGCTACTCTGATTTGCATTTGTGTAGCTCACAGCATGTTCATTTACATGATAAAGCCTCCCCTAGAATTAAGGGGAGGGGGGGGAAACTGCCAAGCAAGGCCCACGTCAATTTCCGACAATTTACGGCAGTTTTCGGTGTTGCCTGCAAATTGCCGTGCACAGTCGTAAACCTGAAGTTTCACGGCAATCTACAGTGTCACATACTGACGAAAATCCCACTTTTCATGCAGTGTAAAATATCTATATTCCATGTTATAATGTCAAACCCCAGTATTGATAATGAAACGCTTGTTTAAATTGTTTCACTGTTTTAGTTAAAACAATGTTTTACACATTTAACTGTGCACACAGAAAGACATCGTTAAAGAGTATTTAAGAATATAATTCCCTTAACGTGTAATCCATTTATATGCATTTTCTATCACAAATATTTCCATAGTTTCACCTTTTCTTTGATCTTAATAGTCATAGTAACAAATGCTTGTGCATAACCAGAAAAGGGGGTTGAGCTTTGGAGGGAAGTTCAGTGATTGGTTGAAATCTTGTCAGATTCTAAACCAATGGGCGACTGGCACTCTTGATTAAAGACAGTGTGTTCAGGGATTGGTTATAACACTCTGTTAACATAGTTGCCATGTCCGCGTATAACACGCGACTTTGGGCTTCTTTTTTTGGCAAGTCGCGTTAAAAAAATCACGAGTCGCGGGTTGCGGTTTTTTGGGCTTATTTTAAAAAATGTGGTTGCTTTTTAGGAAAATATAACGAGCAACTTCGTTTCTTTACATTTATGGTCGCTGGTTTGTCCAATACATTGACTGACACTGTCTTCTCACAGCTAATAGCCATTCAGTGCAACGATACAAGTGCTGTAGTAATCCGTCCTTTTATATCCCGCCTCCTTCTCCCCCTCATTGAAGAAAAATCGCGTTCAACGTGCAGGCATGTGACGTTATAAATGCACGTAATGATAGTCAGTAGACATAAATAGACGTATACATTTTTACAAACAGTAGCACAAGCAGAGATGGAGAGGAAAGAGGGAGGAGAGGCACCTAATTTAATAAAAAAAAATATTTTTGTGTATGTAATGTATTTAAAATTACAGCCTATTATAAAAAAACAAGTCTATTAATAATAAACAGTAGGTATGGTTCGAATTTATTTTATTTTAAATATGTGGCTATATTGCAGCGCTCTAGTGCTTGTGTCCCAATGTGCACACTATCCATCCTAAATAGTGTGACATTAGTAATTTTCAGTACTATTTAGGGCAGATAGTGTGCACAATGAGATGCAGGGCTTGTCTTTTTCACGGTTTGCAGTGTGCGTGTTCACTTACTGCCCCTAATATGTGTGCACTAACTCCGACTATGGGTTACCATAATTGGCCTCCATGTCACTCTTCACTCTCCAAACCTCTTCTGTTCACAGCTGATCGGAGGATATTGTGTGTCCTTTATTGGAATTTGATGATTTTTATAAAATCACATCTGTTTTTGCTTTTCAAACTCTGAGAGGTTTCAGTTTAATATGTTGCAGGCTCATTTATTGATAAAAAAAATGATTTATTATAAATAATATTGATGATAATAAATAATATAATAATATTGGGCTTGTTTTGGGCTTGTTTTTGAAGCTGCGGTTGCTTATTTGTCTCGCGAGAGTTGGCAACACTGTCTGTTAACTTCAACTGAGAAGGTTGTAGCAACTGATTGAAGAAAATGAGCGGCAGAGGCAAAACCGGTGGTAAAGCGAGAGCGAAGGCTAAGACTCGCTCCTCCAGGGCGGGACTGCAGTTCCCCGTCGGCCGTGTTCACAGGCTTCTCCGCAAAGGAAACTACGCTCAGCGCGTCGGTGCCGGTGCTCCTGTTTATCTGGCGGCTGTGCTCGAGTATCTTACCGCTGAGATCCTGGAGTTGGCTGGAAACGCCGCTCGGGACAACAAGAAGACCCGCATCATCCCCCGTCACCTGCAGCTGGCGGTGCGCAACGACGAGGAGCTGAACAAACTTATGGGCGGAGTGACCATCGCTCAGGGCGGCGTGCTGCCCAACATCCAGGCCGTGCTGCTGCCCAAGAAGACCGAGAAGCCCGCCAAATCCAAATAAACGCGCTCCGCGGTTGTCAAACCCCCAAAGGTTCTTTTAAGAACCACTCACTTTCTCCATTTTAAGAGCGTTTTGAAAGTCTTGTGAGCAGATTTATACTTTTAGTAACACTTGGCAATTGAAAACACGTAAAACAAGATTTCGTTTATAACCATCACATGCTGAAATACATATACAAATGTAGCGCATACAAAGTTGAAGATTTGAAAAAGATGTTCAATTTTCATCTCTATAAAATGTCTTTACTGCAACATTACAATAACACATTTTTATAGAAAAGTGCATAAAAAGAATAAGACGTTTGCATAGTTCTTTTCAAGAATTGTTCATTTTAAATTAGGGGACAGAAAAATGACCCTTGCCTTAGATACCGATTGTTTTCACATGCCACAGATAAAACACTTTATGAAAATTGTTGCCATTTTAAAGTACATTTATTTTAAATGTAAATTATCTTCATTGAAGTGTAAAAAATCTGAGTGTGTAGTACTGACAGTGTAGTAAGGACACCACATGTAACCTTAGCAATTACTGTAGAGAAAAACAGACTGTCTTTTGTCAGTGATAGGAGCTATCGCAGTAAAGACTAGGTCAAACTGATTTTCATGTTTCAAAAACAAATACGTTTATGAATTTCTATTGTAACAACAAACTAATTTGAGGCCTTCAGTATTTTCTTTATCCTCCATTATCTTTTCTGGTTTGTCAATTGGGAGACTCACTTTATCTGCTCATTTTCCTTTATTCCCCCTTTTTTGTAATGCTCTTTTTCCATAACTCTTCATATCTTTCTTGGTCTTTTCTCATTACCTCTGCATTTCTGTCATCTTATTGTTCATGAATTTGGTATCAGAATTAGGCCCGTTGTGACCTCCCAGGTCGGGAGAAGGCGCCAGCTTGTCCGGAACAACAAGTCAGTCAATCTCCCTAGGATGCACGTTGTCCACCTCCAATACAGATTTGTAACAAAGAATAGCGCACATACACAGATACACATCTTCTCCAAGGTTGGAGTTGTTTGAGCGTCAACTGAAAACAGCATCTTCTCCAAAACATACATATATATATATATATACCATTTTCTTCTCCTCAGAGAGAAGTACAGGCATTCATTCATCTTTATTCTTTAGTGTTTCAGTAAAAAAGAAAAAAAAAGAAAGACAAATCCATATTTCATCTCTGGAAGCCGGGCTGAATGAGTAAGCACTGTAACTGCACTCCTGCCATGGGCCAGACCCTTAGTCACTCCTCAGAGATCAAATACAAACTTTAGAGAACATATGAAAAGGATAATAAACAATCAAACTAGAATAAATAATTTAAATAATCTTAATATGTAGGAGGATAAATATTGATTAAGGCTTTGTTCATACATTTAATTAGAATTTATTTATATGTCCAAATTAATTAGTTGGGTATTGAGAACATTGAGTACTTTGATTATGGTTGCACTTTTTGTTTGCACTTGATCTATGATCAATTTGTGGGAAGGAGTTGTTGGTGTAACAGCTTAGGACCCAGGACCAGTAGTGAAAAATGAAGACCAGGAGTCAGGAGTCAGATTAATTAAAGAAAATTTTACTGAAGAATAGTTTGCAGTTTCATCAGCAGAAGCCAGCTCAAGAGGAGTTCGTAGGACATCAGACATCAGAGCCGCACCTAAATAATCTGGATTCAAAAGCACAGAGCAACTAAAACACTACAATATCCAAAATCACTCGTTGAATATAGAGAACTGATTTATCAAATGTAGGAAATGGTTATAACTTGATTATCATTCATTCTTATTTTAATATTGAACATAAAATCATTCTTGAAGGATATGTGTCTGATGAAGAGACAAGTGATGTTTGGCTTGACCCTTGACCCTTCAGAGTTCAGTTAGGAGGTCAGAAGTTGTAGAAGCTCATAAATTATGTGCAGTTCCAAGGAATGAAGAGACAATAAAAAAATAAATAAATAAGTCAGTCAGTTGAGTTTGTGCAAAACCTTTTACAGTGCTTGAATATTGTTGTCTTTCACTGCATATGATAATTCATACTCAGAAAGTAGAACTGAAATGACATTCATTACACAATGATGAGTTAAAAGTTAAAACATTTCAAATGCACCTGCAAACAAAATTTCTAGTCATGTATTTCATCATTGAGGATTTCTTAAAAATACTATGTAAAAATCTTGTCTCATCTCGTTCTTGTGAACCCAATCTCGTGTCACATCTCGTCTCGTGAGATAAGTGTCTCGTCACACCCCTAGTGTAAAGTAATATTTATATTAAACTAATTCATTTGAAATAATGTCATATTGTGAAAGAATTTGATTATTGTACGTATCTCAGCATCGAGACCACAGTTGTGGGACATGAGCAAAACTTGTGTTTGGACAAATAAATGCTTCATAATTTTCCATGAAATCACTTTCATTCATTATTTTTTAGTTGCAGAAACATCCATTGGTGGAATATAAAATGGGTAAAATGTCAATATAAGCATTTCAGTCTTACAATTTATTCAATATGTCAAATCTTTTAACCTGCGGCAACAGTTTAAAAGTTGCCCAGCTCACCAGGAAACCCTGTTGAGGGTACATTGATCTTTGAGCGCGCTAGAAACGTGCAGCTATTGGCCGCCTCACATTACGACCGGAGCCATAATTACGACGTAAATACAATTGCCAATCAAAAGCCTCTATTGAAGCGCTGCCCAGGGAGCGCAACACAGTGGCGGAGATTAAAGAGCTGCTGCTACATGTAAAGCCCTGAGGGAGCAGCTCGCTACTAAAGCCGCCCGTAAGAGCTCTCCGGCCACCGGCAGCATAAAGAAGCCTCATCGCTACACTGCAAAAAATGAATCATGGGTCTTGTAATTTTCACAAAATAAATTAAGGTGATAATTAAAAATAGTGTGTATATTTTATTAAGAAAATTGTGGTTCAGTGTTGTATAGAAAATATTGAGAACATTTCACAAATAAAACCAAGAGATATAATTTCCAAACATTTTTAAGGAAATGTAAAACATTTTGAGGCTTGAATTGAGGAACAGAAGAAGCTGATAAAATTAAGGGGGGGAAAGGCTACCTATTTATTTATTAGCTAAATTATTAAATTAGCTAAATTGTGCAGTTTTATTTAGAGACACCATTGTTAGTTCAAGCATGCTTTGCATATGGCTGGAAATGGAGAGATGTATTTTTGAGTGAAGGGAAACATCTGTTAATGTTTAATGTTCAGCTATGTTTGACATTTGAAAGAGTTTCTTTTATGTTGTAGTTTTGACTGTTGCCATTGTGCAGAAGAGTAGAACTTATGGTTAAGTTGTGATGTGAATAACTGCATGTACTAATATTATACAGCACATTGCTTTGTTCAATGAGCAATAACTTTGCTAATGCACTAACAATTTTGTTTCTACTTGTGCTGTGCTAGCAGCATACAGTCTATTAATTGTATAATGGAACTTAATGTCAAATATAAACAGAGCTACATTTAGCTTTTCACTTCCATGATTTCTTCAGAAAAATGCAGCAGCGAGACTGTTGACAGGCACAAGGAAATGGTCTAGCATTTCTCCGGAGCTGGCCTGCAAACTGGCTTCCTGTTGATTTTAGAGTACAATATAAAGTTTTGATTTTGGTGTTTAAAGGTGTAAGACAGCATGAATTCACTCCAAAGATCGGTAGCGAACCGCGGTGAAGGCCGCACGCGTTCAGTGTTTCAGCTGGAAGAATGGATTTGATTATAATATTCTTTATCTGACTCCATTTATCAAAGTTGTCGCATTTAGAAGATAATGCCAACCGGTTGTTTGATCATTTATATTTGATAGTTAATCATACATTTAATCGTTCCGTTTTAACCCTTTGTTGCAATTATACCGTTCCACATTGGAGATAGTTAATAATTACAGATTAATTCAGAACGGATCAAAAATGTAACAATTTATTAACAATCAAGTAAATGTAAAATGTCAATTACATAATAGACAGAAATCTCTTCTAAAAGGAAACATAAATTCTAGTTATGGTTACACTTAAAATCGTTTCAAATAGATGTAAACATAAACCTTTAATTATGCTCAGTAGGCCTCTGCCTAGAATGTTACCT
Organism: Gobio gobio; assembly: GCF_949357685.1. NCBI lineage: Eukaryota > Metazoa > Chordata > Actinopteri > Cypriniformes > Gobionidae > Gobio > Gobio gobio. Next base: position 32,165,074 of record NC_137121.1, on the reverse strand, counting down.
GTGAGATAGAGAGAGAGAAAGAGAGAGAGAGAGAGAGAGAGAGAGAGAGAGAGAGAGAGAGAGAGAGAGAGAGAGAGAGAGAGAGAGAGAGAGAGAGAGAAAGAAAGAGAGAGAGAGCTAAAGAACAGCTCTCTCTACAGAAAGCCAGAGCATCCAAAGAGCCCTCTCAAGAGAAAGCAGAGAATCAAAAGAGAGCGAGCTACAGTTGAAATCCTCTTTTATCCTTTTCCCTGATGTCACCAAATTCAAATATGACTTTGAAAACTGACCAATCAGACCAATCAGACCGTAAGACGTTTGAAAGTAACCAATCAGACAAAACTTCCCCCATTGTATCAAAGGTGTAAAAACCTTTTGCCATCCAGCCATTCTTTTGTTAACTCGGCTGTCTGCTTACTGTTTCGATATTGAATTGATTTAAAAAAATATATTTTCATCTACAAAGCTCGTTGTAATCAAGCTCCTAAATATCTCTCTGACTTAATTGTCACACACAATCCACCCAGATCACTTAGGTCAAGAGATCAGTATCTCCTGTCTGTCTCTCGATATCGCTACAATGCAAAGGTGATCGAGCTTTTGCAGTGGCTGGCCCTAAGTTGTGGAATAACTTACCACTACATGTTAGAACTGCTTCTACATTAGCTGATTTTAAATCTATGCTTAAATCTTATCTTTTCTCATGTGCTTTCTTTGTAATTCTATTGTGTTTCCTAGCTGTGTCTATTTTTTTTATTTTGGTGCATTCTGTTTTTGTTTTCATGTACAGCCCTTTGGCCAAACAAAGTTGTTTTTAAATGTGTTTCATAAATAAAATTCGATTTGATTCAGCGTGGTCTTGTGGCTGTCAGAGCAGAAACAAAAGCTACTTTTCTCTGTTTTTCCATCGCCTCCAGTCACGTTCATATGTAAATTGATTGAGCTTATTTCATCCATAGATCTGAAAAAGCCTATAAATTTACCCACCCATAGAAGTGGTCGAAAGTGGATGTAAACGTGAATGTGTCTCCCTCGTCTACTTGTGATCCGAACGACCAAAATGCATCTTAAAGTAGACTTTTTAAGTTAATCTTGATCGTTATACCTTTGTGAGTACTGTCTATGGAAAAAAAAACTAACTGGATTGGTGCTTGCAACAGGAGCTGTTACAGTTAATGCCCAGAGCTCCCACTCAGCTAAAACGGTAGTTATGGGGGCATATACATAAAGAGTGTCTTGTGCCTCTTAACAGACACAAAATGCAATTAAAATGTCTGTCCAACATGAACAGGGCCTGTCATAGAGAGTAGATACTTGCATTCGTTGATTGACAACCTAGCCGGGTATTGGGATAGTTTGAGAGTAAGAGAGGGCGGGACTAGAGGGGCAGTAACAAGAGACAGAATGAGAGTGTGCTGATGAAGACGGTGTCTGTTGTGAATCGTTGAATAAATAAGTTCTTAGCAACAAGTCGTTGTAAGTGAGACTTATTTGACATGGTGTCAGAAGTTGTGGAGTAGTAGAAATGGCGAAATTTGCTCCACCCACGAACTTCACCTTTGATAGACCTCAAGATTGGGCCGCATGGCGACAGCGCTTCACGAGGTACAGGATAGCCTCGAAACTCACAGAGGAGGATGGCGAGGTACAAGTGAGTACCCTTATATATGCCATGGGACCAGAGGCAGAAAACGTATTCAGCTCGTTCACGTTTGAGAGAGACGAGCAGAAAAAAGAATTTGACGCCGTGCTGAACAAGTTTAATGACTATTTCATCCCGAAAAAGAACATCATCCACGAGAGGGCGTGCTTTTACCAACGCATACAAAGGCCAGGGGAAAAGGCAGAGATGTTCATCCGTGCACTCTACGAATTAGCAGAGAGTTGTGAGTTCGGTGCCCAGAAAACAGAGAACATCAGAGATAAGCTTGTGGTTGGCATCATAGATTAAGAGCTTTCAAGAAGGTTACAGCTGATGACAGACCTTACCTTAGACACGGCGGTGCTGATGGTGAGGCAGGCGGAGGACATCGCTCAGCAGGTGAGCCAACAGGAGGAAAGTACACCAAGCAGTGTTCAGGAGGTACGCAGACGACCTGAAAGGAAAGATAGATGGGGTGAAAAGAAGCCAGCGAGGGAAAAAAACGATAGAACGGTCGGTGGTGGTAGGTGCGGAAAAACGAAACATCACTACAAGGAAAAATGTCCCGCAGCAGAAACTGAGTGTCGAAAATTTAAAAAGAAAGGACACTGGGAGCGTATGTGTTACTCAAGGACAGTTAATGAAGTAATAAGAGGAACACAAACACAGGCAAGTGATGACGATTCATATTACCTGGGAACAGTAAGCAAAACTGGGGCTGACGACACAGAGAACTGGTTTGTGAAATTGAACGTGCAAGGCTCGCGAGTAAAATTTAAAATTGATACTGGAGCTGACGTGACTGTTATGAAAGAAGAGACTTTTAACTCGCTTGGAAGTAAAGTGAAGCTGAGTCAGACACAGGCGAAATATGAAAGCCCAGGTGGAAGGATAAATTGTTTGGGACAATTTGAAACGACCACGGAGTACAAAGGTAAAAAGTTCAAGTTCACAATTCACGTCATGGAGGGCGACACCGTGAACAATTTGCTAAGCAGAGAACAAGCAGTAAACATGGGCTTAGTTAAAAGAATTGAGGAAATCAGCGCAGCATTCGGTGAACAGGGAACAATGAGAACCGAACCAGTTAAAATAAATCTAAAAGAGAATGTAGAGCCATACGCAGTCCACACGGCGAGAAGAGTGCCGTTACCATTGCTTCCCAAAGTTAAGGCCGAACTCCAACGAATGGAGGAGAACGGAGTCAACGAAAAGAAAACGCAACCAACGGACTGGTGCGCACCAATGGTACTGGTGATGAAACCTAACGGGAAAGTGCGCATCTGCGTAGACTTGAAAAAACTCAACGAAAATGTAAAAAGAGAACGGTTCATCCTACCCACGACTGAAGAAATTCTTGCCAAACTCGCCGGGTCAAAAATATTCTCATCATTGGACGCCGCGAGCGGCTTTTATGCAAATTCCCCTACATAGTGAGAGCAGTCTTCTCACTACGTTCATAACGCCTTTTGCTAGGTATTGTTTTAAGCGCTTACCATTTGGCATTAGCATAGCGCCAGAAATATTTCAGCGTAAAATGAACGAACTACTAGGAGGATTAGAGGGAGTTGCGGTCTACATTGACGATTTAATCGTTCACGGCGAAACCCAAGAACAGCACGACGAGCGTCTAAGGCGCGTTCTGGAGAGGATCGAGCGCGCAGAGCTCAAGCTCAACAAAGAGAAGTGTATCTTCAGACAGAAGGAGCTTCATTTCCTGGGACACGTCATAGACGAAAGAGGAGTCAGGCCTGACCCGGAGAAAGTAAGAGCTATCTCAGAGCTGCAAGCCCCACGAAATGTGAGCGAACTGAAACGGGTCCTGGGGATGATAAACTACATGGGACACTACATTCCAAACTTGGCGACAGTGGGCGGGCCGCTGTTTGACCTATTAAAAGGGACAGCATCATGGATGTGGGACCAGTCTCAAGAAAGCGCTTTTCAAAAGCTTAAAGAAACTTTAATGACTGCACCTGTTCTCGCGTACTATGATTCGGGGAAGGCCACGGCGGTGTCAGCAGACGCGAGTAGCTACGGGCTGGGAGGAGTCCTACTACAGCTGCATGGAGACAGCTGGAAGCCGGTGGCATATTGTTCGAGGAGGTTAAATGAGGCAGAAACCAGGTACGCGCAAATTGAAAAAGAGTGTTTGGCCGGGGTATGGGCGTGCGAGAGATTCGAGAAGTATCTCATAGGTCTGGACAGATTTCGCCTAATTACAGACCACAAACCCCTCGTACCACTGGTTAATAAAAAAGACTTGGACGCGGTACCAATACGCTGTCAAAGACTTTTAATGAGACTGATGCGATTCGCAGTGACAGCAGAATACGCACCGGGGAAGACACTGGCAGTAGCCGATACGCTGTCGAGAAGTCCAGTAGGCGAGGATACAACGAGCAGTAGACCAACAGTGAACGAGATAGCCTGTTACGTTGACGCAGTTATAACCGGCTTGCCCGTGTCACAGTCAAAGTTGAGCCTGATTGCAGCAGCGACTGAAAGAGATGAACAGTTACAACTAGTAAGTAAGTTCATTAAGCAGGGATGGCCCGAGCACGTAAGAAACGTACCGGAAGGTATTCGAGACTTTTTCTCTGTGAAAGATGCACTGTCCATAAGTGAAGGACTGATAATTCTGGGCAGACGCATTTGTATTCCAAGGGAACTGAGACAGGACATCCTTGAGCGCATCCACGAGGGTCATTTAGGGTTGACAAAGTGCAGAGAACGGGCGAATTCATCCGTATGGTGGCCTGGTATTTCATCGGATTTAAATAACAAAGTTGACTTGTGTATGTTCTGTCGCGAAAACAGGAAAACACAAAGGAAAGAGCCACTGAAGTCAACCCCGCTACCTAATAGACCGTGGCAGCGCGTCGCAATAGACATTTGCGAGAACAAGGGCCATATGTATCTGATTGTTTCAGATTATTACTCGCGGTTTATAGAGATCCTTCATCTGCCAAAGACAACAAGTAGCCAAGCGCATCCTCAAACAGGACGACCCGCTCCTCGCTTTGATGTGTTACCGTGCAACGCCACATTCATCTACAGGGGCAAGTCCTGCTGAATTATTGATGGGCAGGAAAATTCGAACGACGTTGCCTACGTTGAAGAAAAACCTGCAGCCAAAGTGGCCTAATAGACTGTTGGTGAGAGAAAGAGACGCTTTTGCTAAAACACAAAAAGAATTCTACTTTAATCGGAGACACTGGGTGCGTGACTTACCTGAGTTGAAGCCTGGTGACGCGGTGCTGATGAAACTGGACCGGGAAAAGTCGTGGAAAGGTCCAGTGCTGGTCAGAGCGCAGGAGAGTGCTCCGCGTTCATTCGCGGAGCAGGCTCCGAAGGGGGAAGGTGAGATGAGGCGGAACCGCAGACATTTACAGAAAGTGCCTGCGGAATGTTTAAAGGCCGATGACAGTTGAGGAACAGAGAGGAGTCCGCAGAAGCTTGAAAAACTGTACATCAGCAGTGACAGCGGACAAGTCAATGTCGCAGACACCGAGTGAAACACAAGGAGTGACGGTGACCAGGTCCGGCAGAGTAATAAAACCAACTGTTAAACTAAATTTATAGTTATGGGTAAATTGAAATCTGAGCACATTAAGGTCTAGTGGATGTGAGTTATGCATCTCAAGTAAATGCAATGTTAAATGTTTAAAATGTTCATTGTAGTTCAAGTGAATATGGTCAAATGCTAGTTTGATAATAAGAATTACGGTTACCATAATGTGTTTCTTTAAAAGGGGAAGGTGTCATAGAGAGTAGATACTTGCATTCGTTGGTTGACAACCTAGCCGGGTATTGGGATAGGTTGAGAGTAAGAGAGGGCGGGACTAGAGGGGCAGTAACAAGAGACAGAATGAGAGTGTGCTGATGAAGACGGTGTCTGTTGTGAATCGTTGAATAAAGAAGTTCTTAGCAACAAGTCGTTGTAAGTGAGACTTATTTGACAGGGCCCTTACATGATAACGAGGTGCGTTTAGTCCCTTAGCCATTGTTTAAATTCACCTAAATAGTGTTTTAGACGGCTACCTGTAGTCTCACGCTGAAGTCCCGTGGGAACTCAGTTGTAGCCAGAAAAAGGCAAATAGTCCAGGTGGGAGGAGCTACAGAATCTCGACGATGAAAATTCTTGTATTTTCGCATTCTGTTGCCACAATTCGGAAAGGCACAAACACTAACCATTTCTTCTTCACTTGTGAGCCCATCATCACTCTTCACACACACGACGCTCCTTCCACCTGGACTATTTACCTTTTTCCAGCTACAACTGAGTTCCCACTGGACTTCAGTGCGAGACTAAGTCACCATCATTGGCCACCTTAAGGCCTGCCCTTTTAATTCTCTGAGCAATTTTGTTTTTCCCTGAACAAGGAAAATCACTCTTGCCATAGGGTTAAGTAAAAAAACAAAAACTAATTTATATATATATATATATATATATATATATATATATATATATATATATATATATATATATATATATATATATATATATATATATATATATATATATATATATATATATATATATATATATATATATATATATATATATATATATATATATATATATGTGTGTGTGTGTGTGTGTGTGTGTGTGTAATTATACACTAACTTACTATCTAGTGTTAATGATGAAGAACTGTTTAATGTTTAACTGATCTTATCAGAGCCAATGGCTATGACAAACTTGGACAGGAACTTATCTGCTACACATGAAAAACTGAACTTGGGAACCTCAAATATATCTAACATAAGCCACAAGATATTGAAAATTATATTGACCCATTATATATTGATAAATATATAAATGTAAAATAGTTAATAAAATGTCCTTTGTCCCATAAGTTATGGAATGCATCACTGTACAAATTGAAAGGGAAAAATCTAATAACATTATAGTTAGCTGCATTTATAGGAAACCAGGATCAAATATTGACATGTTTAAGGAAAATATAGCTGAAATATTCAATAATAGTAATAACAAAAAAAAGTTTTTTTATTTGTGGAGATTTCAATATTGATTTGCTCAATCCACAAGAACACAACAAAACTATAGAGTTCATTAATATGATGTACAGTATCGGTTTGTATCCCTCAATCATTCGACCAACTAGAACTACAACAAATAGTGCAACACTAATTGATAATATATTTGCAAATGTTATTGAATACAAAGTTGAAAGTGGACTAATAATAAATGACGTCAGTGATCATCTGCCAGTTTTTGCAACCATACACAGCTACACTAAGACCAAGAAGGACAGCAAAACATATACAATGATTATTAGAACCCAACAAAACATTAATACATTCAAAAAGGATTTACTGAAACAAGATTGGGGTAATGTGTATGTAAAAAATGGGAATGAAGTGTATGATTCGTTTTTGGCTATTGTAACATCACTTTATGAAAAACACTGTCCTCTGATAAAGAAAGAAGTAAAACAGAAATCTGAGGAAAAATTGTGGTTAACTAACGGAATATTAAAGGCATGTATAGAATGTGTTTTTAAAGAAGAGGACAAAAGAATCAGAAAACAAATAAGGCATATAATAATAAACTGACTAGAATCATGAGGTTCATAGAAGTAATATAAGAAATACCTAGAGGGTGCTAAATGAAATTATCAAGAATAAAAAAGGTAAAATAGGAGACTTTAACCATTTTTTTGACTAAAATCAATACAGAGGTTAAGGATATGACCTTAGCTGCAAATTAATTTAATGATTTTTTCGTTGGAGTTGATCCAGGTTTGGCTGGGGAGCTTGCAACGACTGGCAGTATAAATGATGTGATAAGTAAGAATGTAAATATTAGTGAATCTATGTTTGTGAAGGGAACTGATGAAAAATTCATTATTGAGATTGTCAAAACATTTAAGAGTAAAAAGTCCACAGACTGGAATGGTATTGACATGGTTATGGTCAAAAGTATTATTGGTTGTGTTGTTAAACCGTTAGCATATGTATGTAATCAATCTCTGAAAACTGGAGTTTTTCCTGACAAAATGAAAATGGCAAAGGTGATTCCAATATAAAGCTGGTGAAAAACATATATTCTCAAACTACAGACCAGTTTCAGGGCTCTCCCATTTTGGGGTAACAGCTTAGGACCCAGGACCAGTAGTGAAAAATGAAGACCAAGAGTCAGGAGTTAGATTAATTAAAGAAATATTTACTGAAGAATAGTTTGCAGTTTCATCAGCAGAAGCTTCAAGTCTCACAAGGAGTTTGTAGGCCGCGCTCCCTCTAACAGTCTCCCCGCCTCCGCCCATCGTACATACAATTTCTGAACAGTTAAACTGTTTTCAAGGTCTAACCACGTCATTACTGCCATGTGTAATGATTCTGACTGGCAAAGAAAATGCACAGTCAGGATAAATTTCCACACAAGGATAGATAGCAGAGCATATCACTAAACTAGGTAGACTAGTTGTCGCCCCATCACTAGAATTAGATAATTGTTGACCTCGGAGGTTGCAGAAAGCTATCTTCAGGTCTGGTGTTGTGTGCAGAAAGTGTCCATCTTCAATATTGGGCCTGCAAAGATCATGCAACGCACACAAAAAAAAAAGCTCCCTAGATTCACAGATCTCTCAAGGTTGGAGTTGGTGAGATCGGGTCCCAACCAGAGAAAGTTTTCCAAAACATATTGATAACATGTGCTTTTCTTTCCGTGAGAGATACAGACAATACAGACCATATTCATCTTGATTCTTTAGGGTTTCAGTAAGGGGAAATATAAAATGAAATTAAATGAAATGAAAGACAAATTCATATTTCATCTCTGGAAGCCAGGCTAAATGAGCAATCTCTGTTACTGCATTCCTGTCGAGTTGGAGGTGTGTGATGCCCCCAAAATCCAAACACATGACAACATGTTCTGAAATCAAGTGTTCTTGCGAAACAACACACACCACCAGGACAGACCCTCAATCACCACTCAGAGACCAAATACAAACTTTAGAAATTATAAAGGAAGAAACAATCATTGGGTCCTATTGATTAAACAAAAGCATAACTGGAAAGAATAATTAAATCATAATAATTATATAGGAGGATGAACATTGATTGAGGCTTTGATTATGAATTTAATTAGGATATATACAATTATATTGAAGCGGTAGTGGATTTCAGAATCCACCTTTCACCCAGTTCTCAAAAATACTAGAAAAGATTATCTCTATAAGGCTCAACAATTTTATTACTAAACACAATATATTGTGTGATCAGCAATATGGTTTCAGGGCTAATAGGACAACTTCAAAACCTATTCAACTTGTAGAAGAAATAACAACAGCAATAGAACATCAAAAATATGCAGTGGGGATATTCTTGGATATTACAATGGCATTTGATACCATAAATTATTGACCATTAAATTGCATAAATATGGAATTAAATTGAGGGGACAGCATTTTCTTGGTTAAATAACTACATAATCGATATCAATATATAGAACTACAAAACGTTAAATCAAAGTCAAAGGTAATTACCTGTGGGGTTCCCCAGGGGTTAGTGCTGGTGTCACATATTCCCTGTGTGTTTGTTGACACTGAGTTATTTCCTGTCCTGTGCCATGTGTTGTAGTCCTTTGTAGTTTTTCATGTTGTATTAGTTCTCCCAGGTGTTTCCCATTTAGGCACTCCCTTTTGTTACCTCGTTAACCTTGTTTCCCTGTGTATTTATACCCCACTGCTTCAGTTGTTGTTTGTCAGTCGTTGCTCCCGCATGTGCACCTACAAGTGTTCCTGTTGTTTTTGCTCCTGTCGTTGTGCTCCTGCCTGTTTGCCTTCTTGGACTTTCTTTGTTTATATCTTTAATAAATGCTCAAATCTGCACTTGGATCCTCATCCCTGCCGCCGCGTTACAGCTGGGACCGTTGTTGTTTAATTTATATATAAATAATGTATGGGAGGTGTCTAATAAACTGAAAACCATTTTATTTGCTGATAACCCTAATTGTATTTGTTCTGGGGAAAATTTGGATCAACTCTTGGATACAGTGGAAAATTAATTAAAAAAGATGAAGAGCTGGTTTGATGAAAATAAACTAACATTGAACTTAACCAAAACTAAATTCTTAATTTTTGGTAATCGTTCATCATATTTACACAAGAAACTTATGATAAATGACATTGAAATAGAGAAAGTAAAAGAATATACATTTTTGGGAGTAATAATTGATGAAAAATTATGTTGGAAGCCACATATACATTATATTAAGGCCAAAATATCCAGACTAACCGCAATACTGTATAAAACCAAATATCTATTAAATCAATGCTCATTGTACACGTTGTATTGTTCCTTCATACTTCCATATATTAATTATTGTTTGGAAGTTTGGGGAAACGCACAAAACGAACACTGAATCGATATTCATTAGGGGTGTAACGATTCATCTACTACATCGATGTATCGATTTATATTCCTATGATCTAACTACATCGATCTGTGCTCGGCAAGTTGGCCTTCCGGACGACATATATCGATCTAACATCGTTTTAAAAGGTAATCAATCGATTGTATCGATAATAGGAAATAACGCATTGGATATAAGCACGTCAGACTTTATATGGATGTTTTTTCTTAGCACTTTTAATGATAAAGGCGTTAAACGTTACTCGATTCAGTCTGCCTATCTGTGACATCATCGCAACGCACCAGCAGTAGCGCTAAGAAAACAAAACATAGCATGGCGGATGGCAGAGGAGAAGCCAACAAGCGAGAAATTATCAAGCCACCAGGAGAAAGAGCTACCTGTACTTTCAACCCTGGCTAAATGTAACCTGTGCATTCCTGGCCCCAGTGTGCCAGCAGAGTGAGTTTTAGTACTGCTGGCGACATAGTGAACGCACAGAGAAGTGTTCTGCGGTCAGATCATGTTGATCAGTTGATATTTTTGAAAAAAAAATCTGTAGAGTCATTAAAGAGTAGTAAGTTACATTTTATCTTTTGTTAAATATTGTTTGTTTATTAAACTGAGAGTAGTAGCAGGTTCAGCCAGTTTATTCAACCTGAAGAAATGTTGGTTGCACTTTATTTTTTATATTAATATTGTATTTGTATTATTTTAATGTTGAAAAACAACAGCAAAAGTAGCAGGTAAACCTACTACTAATTAAACCTGAAGAGAAGTTAGTTGCACTTTATTTTTTATATTAATATTGTAATATTTTTATGTTGGAAAACAAAAGCAGAAGTAGCAGGTTAACCTACTGTTGAAATGTTGGTTGCACTTACTTTGCTTTTATTGAAAATGTATTGAATATTGAAAATGAGAGCAGAAAAGGTTAACTTCCAGTTAATTCAACCTAAACTGTTGGTTGCAATTTATTCAAATATAATTTGAATGCATTTGCCATTAATTGTTGTTTGTTTACTTGTTTGTTTATATCCATAATTAATTGATACCTGATTCCATTACAAGAAACAACAGGAATCTAGGAAACTTCACCTGCACTGACCAGTATCCAGATATTTATTTCAGTCACACAATTTTTGGCTAAAAAGTTACTGAATCGATTTCAAGTCACTGAATCGTTTTGAATCGTATCGTTCTAAATGAACCAATATCGTCCTTGAATCGTATCGACAACCTCAAATCGTGACACGAATAGAATCGTTGTTAAATCGAATCGTTACACCCCTAATATTCATACTTCAAAAGAGAGCCTTAAGAATTATAAATAAAACCTAGAGAGCACCAACTAATCCAGTTTTCATCAAACTAAAAGCATTACAATTTAGAGATATTGTTGACTTTAAAACTTTACATATTATGTATAAAGTATATAATCAACAATTATCGAAAAGTATCCAACACTCTAAAACCTAACAGTTGTATGTAACATTGTAACTTGAAATATGTAACAGTAACTAGAGAGATGCTCAGTCGCAGCTCTACTCTTGCATCATTAACAATAACCCTGGAAACTCCAAGAAACTTTTCTCCACTATAAACCACATCCTCAAACCGCAAAGTCACTCTTTTTCAGAAGCCACAGAAGAGAGATGCAATAAGTTCATGACCTTTTTTAGGAACAAAGTAGACAACATCCACTTTCACCTTTCTAGCACCTCCGCTCTGCCTGTCCCGACTGTCGATCCACAGCCTGGGACTTTCCAACATCTCTGCTGCTTCTCCATCATCACACAGCGCGAGGTTGAGGACATCATCAGAAAGATAAAACCATCCACCTCTGCACTGGATCCTTTTACCACAGCCTTGGTAAAATCTAACCTCTGTGTCTTAAGTCCCAAGATCATTAATCATTCCCTCCAGGCTGGCCATGTTCCTTCATCACTTCAAACTGCTATCATCAGACTACTTCTTAAAAAACCCACTTTAGACCCAGATATTACTGACATCTACAGACCCATCTCCAACCTTCCATTCCTCTCTAGGGTGCTGGAAAAAGTTGTTGCTGCACAGCTTCAGGTCCTTTTAAAACAAAACAATCTGTATGAGAAATTTCAGTCTGGTTTCCGCACAGGACACAGCACAGAAACAGCTTTGGTCAGGGTCACAAACGACCTTTTGATGGCGGCAGATGCTGGTTCCCCATCCCTTCTCATCCTCCTGGACTTATCTGCAGCTTTCGATACGGTTGATCATAACATTGAAGCAGCAGGTGAAGCGGCAGGTCAGATACCTGTCTCTTCTTTTATACACATATCCTTTTCAATTATTCTTTTTATTATATCCATAACCTGAATAATCAAGGATAATCAAAATAAATATCTCTTTCTCTGCTTTCATATGTAATCTAGAGATGATTGTAATTCTGTGTGATTTCATACCTTTATATATTTAGTTTGAGGATGATTTTGTAGTATTAAAACTAGTCTCCCCAGATGCTCTGGGTTGACCTCCATGCATGGCTCCCTCTCGCGATAGTTATGACGGAGTCGTTGTTTGGGTATTGAGTGTTCTCTAGATAAGCGGTCATAATCCCCTGACATTAATTAGAGTGTGATGCCCTAGTGCTTGTATGTGTGTGTGTCTTTACAAGTTCTGTGCAGGTTTGTTGGAGCTATCTGATCGGGGCCTGACCCCCTCCCGACAGGCAGGAGCCCTTTACGACGTCCGAGGCCAATCTCACCCTCCTGGATAGGATGTTGTGACGAGCATCCCGACTAAACTACGCCATTCCGGCATATCTATACATGTGTGACAAATGTTTAGACTTTTAGGTCTCCTAAGCGAATTAAGGCTTAGGCCATCTGTTATTGTTGATGTAATCAATGTCCTTGTAACCAGTATAACTGGTGGGGCAAAATTCTCTGTGAGTTAGAGTCTGGCCGGCGATTCCACTAGAGACTCTGACGCTGGCTTCTGCTGATGAAACTGCAAACTATTCTTCAGTAAATATGTCTTTAATTAATCTAACTCTTGACTCCTGGTCTTCATTCAACATATCTGGTCTCTGGGTCTAAAACTGTGTCCCCAACAACATCCTCCTTACTGCTTACATTCCACCATCGGGCTCTCTGGGAGAACTGAATATGTTGCGTTGGGAGAAGCTACATCCCTGTCACACAGTGTCACCAGCGGTGTCCCTCAAGGCTCAGTGCTCGGCCCCATCCTGTTCATCCTCTACATGCTCCCCCTTGGCCATGTCATCAGCCGGCATGGGATTTCTTTTCACTGCTATGCTGATGACACTCAACTTTACCTTAGGACAAATTCTTCCCCCTCTGCTGACCTCACTCCATCCACTTTGATCACTTGCCTGGATGAGATAAAGGCTTGGATGAAGCAAAACTTTCTGCAGCTAAACAGCTCCAAGACTGAAGCAATCCTAGTCGGCACTCCACTTCAGGTCCGGAAATCCGTTATCACCAGCATTGCTTTCTCTGATCAGGACATTCCACTTTCCACATCAGTCACCAACCTGGGGGTCAGAATGTAATCCCAACTTACTTTTGAAGCTCACATCAAACATCTGTGTAAACCTCCTTCTTCCACCTCAGAAACGTTGCCAAACTTCGTCCCTTACTTACACTGGCAGATGCGGAGAAGCTTGTCCACGCCTTTGTCTCCTCCAGGCTGGACTACTGCAATGCGCTCCTTATCGGGATCCCTGGCAAAAATCTCCAGCAGCTGCAGTATATTCAGAACAGTGCTGCTAGGATCCTGATGAGGGTGCGCAAATACGACCATATCACCCCCATTCTCAAATCACTCCACTGGCTTCCAGTCTTGCTCAGGATTGAGTATAAGATCTCCCTCCTCACTTATCAGTGCATCCAAGGTGACGCACCCACTTATCTCAAGGAACTCCGCACCACACAAACATCCACACGTAACCTCCGGTCTGTTTCAACATATCTTCTCAAAACTCCCACGACCAAACTCCGTACTATGGGAGATCGGGCCTTCTGCTCAGCATCCCCTCGTCTGTGGAATACTCTCCCTGACCACTTGCAGATCCCACAGACTGTTGATGCTTTTAAATGTGGTCTTAAAACCCACCTTTTTAGCAGAGCTTTTGATAAACTTGTTACTCTATTTTTCAGTTTTATTTATTCTTATTTATTTATTTTTTATTGTTTTAAATCTGTAGCACTTCGAGATTTTGTTTGATGTAAAGTGCGTTACAAATAAAATGTATTATTATTATTATTATTATTATTATTATTATTATTATTATTATGTACAAAAAAAAATGAGTTCACTGCACTCAAATATTACAGAATGTTGTGTGGACACAATGACTGAAACAGAACATTTCTAGTTCCCAGCATGATAATTGGATAATAATTGTATTGTTAAGTGATTAAATAAGTGATAATTGCATATTGGTGGTGACACCTGATGAAGGTAATGAGCAGAATCACTGAAGGAAAGAAGAACGCATGAACTACAACTGACTTCAGCAACAGCAGGCGTTTTCACACCTACCTTGTTTGGTCCGGATTTTCGGACTTTTCAGTTTGGTCCGAATCCAAATTACAGGTGTGAAACCTCCCCCGTACCACGGTCCGGACCAAACAGATGATTTTGGATTTGATGAATTTGGTCCGACGAAAAGAGGTAGTCTCGGTCCGGATCAAACTGAACAAAGGTTCGTTTAGTTTCTAGTGTGGAAGTATTTTCTGTATGGTTCGGACTGTTTATGTTTAGATATTATAATGTTATTTTTAAATTCAATCTAGGCTACATTGATTATCAATATGTCAGAAGACAGAAGGTCATAAATGATTTTGAACTAAATTTTGTATGATTTTGCTTAGAAAGCCTTTCTTTAATGTGAATTTCGTTTTGTATAAATTGTATCTTAATTTTAATCAACGTTTAATCAGATCATTGACTGGATTTAATAAATAAGAAGCAAATAGTCTATAGCAGACAATAATCGCGGGAACGATCACATGCTTTGCACATGAACTGGAGCGCGTCTCAAATAAACTGAAGCTCAGCACCTACTTGTCTCACAAACATGATAAATATGTGTATATAAAGCTTTAAATGTCCACTTTTAAACATAACGAATAAAAAATAGTCAAGCAATGCGCACTGTTCAATAGTGGCAACGATACGCGTCCGTTCATTCATTCTTGTCAAAGACGCTGACGTCAGACGCACGTCCATTTACAAACCAATCAATGTCCAGATGCAGCCCACATAGATGATGACGAGTGGACGTAAGTGTGTCATGTAAAGTTCTTTAGTCCGCTCGCATAATTGCAATGTGAAACCAAACCAAAACTAACCGAATGTATCAAAACATGAACTTCGGTTCGGACCTTGGTGCGGACTTTCAGGTGTGAAAACGCCATTAGATTAAATCAACTGAAGGATAAAAGAAGACATTACATCTCTGTAGATCTCAGCAGAGGAGGATTAAACAACTCCACAAACAGCATTACCAGCCTCACACATTACTAACCAGACTAACTTTATTTCTGTCATTTCTGTTATATTGAAAATAATAGTTTTGTTTGAATTCACCATGATGGTGTTCAGTGCTTTTGTTGGGATCTTGACCCTTGAAAAAACATGTCTTGCTCTGGCTGCTTTAACAAAGCACATTTGTTATGGTAAGAAAAGCCAAGAGAAAATGTGATCAGCTAGTTTTGGTTGTTTTTTGCTGATGATATTATCATCGTCATGTAGTGACTGAATCATGCTCTAATGAGTATAATGCTCTGGTTATAGAGGTTTAGTGTTATAATTTTTTTTGTATTTTTCATAATAGGGCTTGGGTGTCCTGAAGTCATTACTTGGCGTGGTGGCCATGTTGATGGCCTCCTTTATTGCTACTCGGACTACTACGCATTGTTTATAGACGTACACCCTCTCAGTCGTGTGTCTCAATTTGATTAATTTGGCGTCGAAAATGATTAACTTTCCACCGTTTTCCTGCTTGGACGCGCAACAACAGAGACCAAGTATCCAAGGTAACAAAGAGTCGTCGGCTTTCAAAAAAGGACGCTGTCAGCTGGATGCAAGAGATGTGGAGAGCACAAGAAAAAATGCCCACCTCCGAATTCACGTGGAAAGGGTGATTGGAACCGTCCGCAACAAGCAGGGGCGGACTGGCCATCTGGCATACCGGGCGTTCCCTTTCGAGGGAACTCGCACTGCATCGGAACAACGCTTTGGGGATGCTCCCTTAGCATCAGCAAATCTGAAACCAGAATGCCAACTAGGCCAATCCGATTGGCGTGCGTGATGACGTCATCGTGACGGCATACCCGGAAGTATAAAAGGGGAGCTGGAACGTAATGGCGGTAGTTATTGCTCTTCAGCAAGCGCTATCTGTCAAACTGTCTGTCTATTTACTGTTGTATTGTCAGTGAAAGTGTGTGTGACTGAAAAATGGAAAATGTGAGAGTGTGAGAGAGTTTAAGCAGTGTGTGCATCCTTGCCCTCGCTACATGTCGGGCTCGGATACACACCTGCTTTGTGTGCATTACCTGGGCGTTCAGCATGCTCAAGCGGCTCTCTAGGGAAGCATTACAAGAAGCTGACGCTCAGGGTGCTCCGCTCTCGGCTGGCCGTGCTCGATGAGGCCGGCCAGCCTCGTGAGCCCCGTGGATCGGTCCCGCATCCGCCGAGGCGGTGCGGCGAGGCTGGTCATGGGGCTCACGGATGGACTGTCAGCGGGACTGGGACTGCTGAGGCATCTTCCCAGTCTTTATCTGACAGTTCAGATGTTCTCCTTCCCCGTGTGGAAGCCCGCGCTGCGGCTTCTTCCCCCGGGGCGGAGGACCCGATGTGTGAGCGGTCTGATTCTGAGGAATTAGACGTGCTCAGCATCGTGGCAGTCAAAGTTATAAACACTTCTTAAATATGCAAGATTCCATCTCGCGATTGCAGAAAAAAAGGCAGCGCGCAGGTTATGGGTCTGCATTTAAAGTGAACACACGCGATCGGTGTGAATGAGATAGGCTACTGGTTGGCTTAACGGCAAGTCCGTATAGTACGTTAAATCAGTATTGTCTGATATGGCGGCATTTAAGTCTGAGGATTTAAATGAGATATGATCTGACTCTGAGGAGTTAGATATTCAGTCATTCAGACCATGTTTCACCGTATTGTGTGACACTGTTTGGCTTTTTTCTCGAGGGATGAAAACCAATTGTATTATGACGGCTTGAACCACGTTGCTGAGGCAACGCGGGGTCAATGAGTCCGTATAATACAAATAAAACAGTGTTGTCTGATTAATTACGGCTACATTTAATTCTAAGGAATTAAATAAAATATAATCTGACTTTGAGGAGTTAGATATTTAGCCTATCATTCAGACTATGTTTCACCTTAATTGTGGCTGCATTTAATTCTGAGGAATTAAATTAAAATATTATCTGACTTTGAGGAGTTAGATATATTTTTTATTCAGCCTATTATTCAGATCAGGTTGCACGGGTTTGGTGATTATGATGGCATTTAATTCCGAGGAATTGAGTGTCATGTTATCCGACTTTGATAAGTTGGATACTTTAATTCTGTCACCCAAGCGTGTTTAACTTGTGAACTGGAAATTCATCTAAGATGGAGCCCTCCTGAAGTTGATGTCGTTCTCGCCGCCTTGTGGCCTGCGGGACACATCAGTTTCAGGCAATTGCTAATCGCAGTGTCCGCTCTAGTGTTGTGGCCCTGTTGAGCTGCTCCCTTAGATGAGGCCCCTGCTGGCCAGCCCCCTCTCCCGGGTAGGAGCGATCGAGGTCGTCTCCCCTGTGGAGTTTTTCGGGAGTCGATGCTGTGTTCCCGCCGTCTAGTACGCTTCGGGCCACATCGTTTCCCCGTGCACGCGTGCTGCATCAGCCGCCTCTAGCAAGACTTGCGGTGGTCCAGCAAACGCGTACGCACACCGAAAATCTTCCTCGATTTCGCCCTGCCGGTTAGCCGCTTCAGGGGGTCGGGGAGGAGGCTCGGTTGACACCCGAGACCGGCCTCGAGAGGCTGGTTCCCTTAGCAGATTATCTCGGCGCATGGTTATGCCTCCGAATATATCAGCTTGGGGCCTGCGACTGTAGGAAGGGGCATACAGACTGCAGTCCGGTTACCTTCCCCTGAAGTTCAGTGGGGTGGTCTGGACGGCAGTGGTCCCTGGGCAGGTTCGGGTAATGGAACAGGAAGTTCACTCCCTGTTGGTAAGGAGGCCACAGAATGTGCTCCTCCGCCAGACAGGGAGTCCGGGTTCTACAGCCAGTACTTCATAGTTCCTAAGAGGGATGGCGAGTTGCATCCAACTTTAGACCGGAGGTACTTGAATCGTTCTCTGAGGAGATTCAGATTCAAGATGCTTAGCATTTCCTCCATTGTGATTCAGATCCAGTCTGAGGACTGGTCTGTCACGATGGGTCTGAAGAGGACGCATACTTCCCTGTATCCATCCTTCTGTGTCACAGGAAGTTCCTGAGGTTCGCTTTTTGGGGCAAAGCGTACCAATATCGGGTTCTTCCAGGCCTAGCCCTTTGAGACTCTACACGCAGTAGCGTGTTGACGCCTTCTCAGAGAACTGTGTTCCTGGGAGTCGTATGGGATTCTCTACGTTGTGGGCACAATTGTCTCCCGAACGTATCGAGTCCATACGGGCGGTGGTCTCTAAAATGAAGCTAGGCCACAGCATCACTGTGAAGCAGTTTAAGGTCTGCTGGGGCTCATTGCGGCTGCGTCCAACAGAATATCTCTTGGCCTGCTGCATGAGACCCTTACAGTGGTAGCTGGGAATCAAGGGGTTTTCCTCGGGGGGAAAACCATTCTGTATGATCAGGGTAACGCGCAGATGCCTTCGTTCCCTAGTCATATGGAAGAAACCTTGGTTTCTGTCCCAGGGGCCAGTGTTGGGAGCGTTCTGTTGCCGGTAATCCGTTTCAACAGGCGCCTCCCTCACTGGCTGGGACGTGGTTATGGGAAGTAAACCAGGTGGCTTTCCTTAAGGGGAAATCCATTCTGTATGATCAGGGTAACGCGCAGTGGCCTTCGTTCCCTAGTCATATGGAAGAAACCTTGGTTTCTGTCCCAAGGGCCAGTGTTGGGAGCGTTCTGTTGCCGGGAATCCGTTTCAACAGACGCCTCCCTCACTGGCTGGGACGTGGTCATGGCGGCCGCTTTGCGAGAGGTCTGTGGGAGACCAGGCATTTCTCCTGGCACATCTACTGCCTGGAAATGCTGGCGGTCTACAAAGCTCTGAGGAGCTTTTTCCCGGACCTCCGCGGCCACCATGTCCTGATATGGAAGTAAACCAGGTGGCTTTCCTTGAGGGGAAATCCATTCTGTATGATCAGGGTAACGCGCAGTGGCCTTCGTTCCCTAGTCATATGGAATAAACCTTGGTTTCTGTCCCAAGGGCCAGTGTTGGGAGCGTCCTGTTGCCGGAAATCCGTTTCAACAGACGCCTCCCTCACTGGTTGGGGCACGGCAGGGGGGTTTGAGGTTGCGCCCTCTTTGCAGACTGGCGCATCACATCCTCCTGTGGTCCCAAGGGAAACTGTTGTCCATCAGGGCAATGTATGTCCCGGGGGTCCAAAATCAGGGAGCAGACATCCTGCTGAGGCAGGGGCTGAGGCCCGGGGAGTGGCGACTCCACCCAGAGGTGGTGGAGGCCATATGCAAGAGGTTCGGCCCAGTGGAGGTGGATCTGTTTGCGTCTCGAGAGACGTCCCACTGTCCACTGTGGTTTTCCCTCACGCATCCAGCTCCGCTGGGGCTGGATGCCATGGTTCAGACGTGGCCGAGGCTGCGTCTGTACGCATTTCCCCCGATTGCTCTGCTCCCGGGAGTCCTGGAAAGGGTCCGTCGACAGGGGGTCAGTCTACTTCTGGTAGCACCCCGTAGGCCGACTCGAGTTTGGTTCTCGGATATCATAGCTCTGCTAGCAGGTCAGCCGTGGGAGATTCCTCTGAGGAGGGATCTCCTGTCTCAGGCGGCGGGTACGATATTTTACCCCCGCCCGGAGATTTGGAACCTATGGGTCTGGCCCCTGAGGGGACCAGGTACATAGAGGCTGGCCTATCGGCGGAGGTGATAGAGACCTTACTCAGTTCCAGGGCTCCGTCTACGAGGAGACTGTACAGCCTCAAGTGGAATGTATTTTCCACTTGGTGCAGAGAGCGTGAGGTGGACCCAGTTAACTGCCCAGTGGCTTCAGTGCTGGAGTTCCTCCAAGATCGCTTCTCTGCAGGGCTTACCCCGTCCTCACTCAAGGTGTACGTGGCTGCCATTGCGGCTTTCCACACTCCTATGGGTGATGGGCCTCTGGGTAGGCACCAGCTGGTTGTACAATTCCTCCGTGGGGCTCGGAGGATGAGGCCTGCGGCTCGGTCCAGAGTTCCAACCTGGGACCTGGCAGTGGTTCTCGAAGGATTGGCTGAGGCCCCCTTCGAACCATTGGAGTCGGCTGGACCAAAAAATCTGACCCTTAAGGTGGCTTTTCTCCTTGCCATTACCTCTCTTAGGAGAGTGGGAGATCTCCAGGCCTTGGCGGTAACGCCGACCTGCCTGGAGTTTGCCCCGGGAGGAGTAAAGGCCATCTTACACCCTAGGCCGGGCTACGTGCCTAAGGTGCCTTCCAGGGTGGTCAGGTCATCGGTCCTGCAGGCATTTCATCCTCCGCCTCATGTGACGGCGGAAGAGGGGAGGCTTCACCTACTCTGCCCGGTTAGGGCTCTGAGAGTTTATCTGGCGAAGTCTGCACAGTGGAGGAGATCACAACAACTGTTGGTGTGTTTTGGTTCACCTAAGAAGGGATTGCCTGCGTCTACCCAGACAATCAGTAACTGGATTGTCCAGGCGATTACCATGGCCTACCAGGTGCGCAGTTTGCCTTCACCTGTGGCCGTGAGGGCTCATTCCACCAGAGGCATGGCCTCTTCGGTGGCCCTTCTTTCTGGGGTCCCCTTGCAGGATATCTGCGAGGCGGCCGGGTGGGCTACCCCACACACTTTTATCAGGTTCTATAGCCTGGATCTCCCTACGACGCCTGGTGCTAGGGTGCTCCAGTCCTAGCTGTGCCCGGTCTCCGGCTTCACACTAGGGCAGGTGCTACCCTTCGGTGTGGCCTAGTGGGTACTCGTTCCCCAAAGCGTCGTTCCGATGCAGTGCGAGTTCCCTCGAAAGGGAACTGCTCGGGTTATGTATATAACCCTTGTTCCCTGAGAAGGGGAACGAGCACTGCATCCCGACGCCACACCTCGGCGCGCCTGGAGCGCATGCTTCAGAGCAATTACTACCGCCATTACGTTCCAGCTCCCCTTTTATACTTCCGGGTATGCCGTCACGATGACGTCATCACGCACGCCAATCGGATTGGCCTAGTTGGCATTCTGGTTTCAGATTCGCTGATGCTAAGGGAGCATCCCCAAAGCGTCGTTCCGATGCAGTGCTCGTTCCCCTTCTCAGGGAACAAGGGTTATATACATAACCCGAGCAGTTTTCCCGGTGGGCCGCTGGACAATGTGGGCCGGCCCGTTGCTACGTAAATAGGCTATATATGAAGAATAAATTATAGTAAAACTACGTAGCCTATATCCTTCCGTCAGCCCAGACGAATGGCCCGCGTAGCCCACTTGAGGCAAAACTCTAATGCTGCGTTCACACCAAACGCGAATAGAGCGTCTGGCGCGAGTGATTTCAATGTTAAGTCAATGGAAAGGCGCGTTGGCGCGCGTCTGGAGGTCCCGCGGCGCGGAAGGCGCGTTTCGTGCGTCCAGTTCGCGCGAATGGCGCGAATTCGACGCAAATTGAGCGTCTTGCGCGATACGCGCGTTACACGCGAATGGTGCTTTTGTGCATTCACGCGTTTGAAGCGAATTCGCGTCTGACGACCGAGTTGAAAAATTTGAACTTTGGCGTCAATTCGCACCGCGTTAACCAATCAGGAGCCTGCTTGCTGTTGTCACGTGGTAAAGTGACGTGTATGAGAAACCCTGCATAAATTAAAAATAGGACTATTGTGTCACAAAATGTAGTTTTAAGACTTTTTCAGGTGGGAATGTAGTTGTTTAAAGCTCAAATCTGTGGTTTATTTATAAAGAGAGCGCCTATTTTAAAAAAATGATCTTGTGTTTTTGGAGTTGTGAGATCCAGGCGATCACCGGGCAATCACCGCTCATAACCCCGGTGAAGGCAGCCTTTCCTCGGCCAGTCCTTCTGGTGTCTGCCGCTGGCTCTGAATGGCGCGAATTGGACGCGAATTGAGCGTCTTGCGCGATACGCGCGTTACACGCGAATGGTGCTTTTGTGCATTCACGCGTTTGAAGCGAATTCGTGTCTGACGCCCGAGTTTAAAAATTTGAACTTTGGCGTCAATTAGCGCCGCGTTAACCAATAAGGAGCCTGCTCGCTGCGGTCACGTGGTAAAGTGACGTGATGAGAAACCCTGCATAATTTAAAAATAGAACTATTGTGTCACAAAATGTAGTTTTAAGACTTTTTCAGGTGAGAATGTAGTTGTTTAAAGCTCAAATCTGTGGTTTATTTATAAAGAGAGCGCCTATTTAAAAAAATAATCTTGTGTTTTTGGAGTTGTGAGATCCAGGCAATCACCGGGCAATCACCGTTCATAACCCCCCCGAGAACAGCCTTTCCTCGGCCAGTCCTTCTGACGTCTGCCGCTGGCTCTGATGTCCTGTATTGGCTCGTCTTGTGTAGATCTAACGGCCGATTTTTGCTCTCATGAATCTATAATTTGTTGTCTGCCTAATCGTTTTGACTGAGGGCAAAGAGAAGTTTCATAACTTTATATTTTAAGGATATTTAAATATACATGAAGTGAAGATAATGTAGGAGTTGCCTGGACCACAGTTGTGTGGCCATTAATGCTTAATATATATTTTTAATGAAAATGAAAAGAGGCAGAGTGGTGTTTTATGACATATTTCTCCTGGAGTGCCTTGAACGCGCGTCAATTTCGCTTCCAGCGCTCGATTTCTACGCGCATCCAAGTCGCCGCGGACGCGCGAATGCATTCAAACTGTTTGTGCGTGAAACTAGATGCAGTAGACGCGATTTTGTCGTTCTATTCACGTTTGGTGTGAACGCAGCATAATAGCCTGCTCAGTCCCAGTGTCTCAGTGGTGTAAAAGCGCTCGTCAATAGAGTGCCGAAGTTATGACGTCACTTTGTAGGCCAAAACGCGGAAGTGAGTTAGCATTTTAGCCCTTACGGTTCCCTCGCCCTAAAGTGTATGGGTTTTTTGAATGGGTTTTTGCTAAATCGCCTGAAATAAGGTCTGTGGTTAACAAAGCCTCTAAATATTTTCACGTTTTGATCTATGACATAAAACACATTAGTTAAAACCTGCCTGTGATTTTTTTAAAACTTTATTGTGTCTTAAAAACGGTGGTTGCTAACAAGTTGCTAAAAGGGACTTCATCCTTTGGCGGGGACTTTAGACGTCATCGTGACAAACAGGCAATCTCTCACTAGCCCGCGTTTCAGCCTTATGAAGAACTTATGTGGCGTGAATAAATCGCACTATTCGCGCAAAGTTGGATGCTTGAACATTTGGATTTTACTCTCTTCACATGTTCGTCTCGTTGAGAAATGGCTGACATGGGCTGTGTTTACACCTCTTTTTGTGTTAAAATCTACTGTTAATGTGTGACAAAACGTAGTTTTAAAGGTCCTGTTCTTCATGATCCCATTTTTCAAACTTTAGTTAGTGTGTAATGTTGCTGTTAGAGCATATATAATACCTGTAAAATTATAAAGCTCAAAGTTCAATGCCAAGCGAGATATTTTATTTAACAGAAGTTCCCTTTCAAAGCCTACAGCGAACGGCCGGTAGGGGACTACATCTCTGTACATCCTGCTTTAATTACGTCAGTAGAGCAGTTTGTCGACTAACCTCCGCCCACAAGAGTACGCGAAAAAGGGGGCGTGGTCTTGTTGCTCCCGCGTGGATAAGAGGAAGTGTTGCGTTCGGATAGTTTGTTTGTCGCCATGTCGTCGAGACGCTGTTATTTTCATCCCGGAGTCAAGTCACCTTTGTTTGGCTTTCCCAGGGACGCTGTACTTAGAGATCATTGAGCGCATGCATCCCCGTTATGGTGAGAGGCGTGACCTTTCCGTTAACGTGCGCTCTGCGTGCGCTAAGCTGCTGTCGAATCACAACACGGGAACCGCTGGCACAATCAGAACTCGTTACGTGTTTCTGAAGGAGGGACTTCATAGAACAGGGAAATCTTTCAAGCCGTTTTGAGGACAGTGAAAACAGCAGTATACAGATAAGTAAATTGTGTGAAAAATACAGTTTTTTTACACGCGAAACATGAACACATGTTATATTGCACACTGTAAACACAATCAAAGCTTCAAAAAAACACGAAAAACGGGACCTTTAAGACTTTTTCAGTCGATAATGTAGTTGTTTAAAGCTCAAATATGTGGTTTATTTATAAGAAGAGTGCCTATTTAAACATTTTATCTGGTGTTTTCGGAGTAGACTTTCCTCGGCTAGTCCTTCTGAAGTCTGCCACTGGCTCTGATGTCTCTGTGGCTTCTCCAGCTATAATTCGTCTTGTGGAGATTTAACGGCCCATATTTGCTCTCATGGATCTATAATTTGTTCCCTGGCAAATCGTTTAGGCTGAGTGCAAAGTGAAGTTTCATTACTTGTTTATTTTTAGGCTATAACTGTACGTTACCGTTGTAAGTTAGCCGACTAGCACTGACTTTGAATGTTTGACTGAATTGTTTGCTTTATTTAATGTATAGCTTATTATATCTTTTACTTGTACTTTTGTATTATTGATCATACATAAACTTGCATTTAACAAAAAGAGACTGGGTTGTGTTTCATGTCATTTAATGTTATCACAGTGATAATCATATTGTCTGAAAAAACATTAACAAAAGATAAATCTCAGAGAGGCACGCATAAACAAAATTAGTTTTTAACATTTTTGGCAAAAACGAATGGGCAATATTTCTCATGAAAAAGTGGATAAGTGTTCATACACAGCGCAGATCATAATGAGCGAGCGTGCTTTTAAATAAAGTTTGAGGAAGCTTGATGATGACGTTGATCCGCGACCATGGTGTGCTGTAGTCCGTTTATAGCCTACCGTTAGCATTTTATATCTGACGGCTTTATTTAGACTTCAAAATGTATACATTTTGGATTAATTTGTAAAGATTATCTTGATAGACAAAACGTGTAAGGGTCATAACTCTTTGTTGAACACAGATCTTATTTTTTGCGATTTTCCAAAAGTCTATGGGGAAAATGCATGGCTTTTCGATCGAGGGAACCCATGCGCCGCTAACTTCCGGGATGGCCTACAAAGTGACGTCATAACTTCGGCACTCTATGTCAAAATGTTTGTGATATCCAATCAAATTGAAGGAGGCGGGATTTACTGTCCACAGCAGCCGGCACTTGAATGCGAGCCGAGGTAAGAGCTGAATATGAGTCAATGGGCTACAGAAATATTTCCCGACTGTTAACAATTTTAAAAATGTAAAACGACGGACATTAATTTCCAGGGTTGTAAACTACTGCTGACCTTTTAGAATTAATCAGATTGTAATGCCTTTTACGTTATTCGTCACAGAATGCACAAAGAAACATTAGCAAAGGTGTCGCAGTTTTCAGCATATCAGAGGGAATAATGTTTGTCTTTCTGTTTCCAGGCTTTCTTCAGTAATTTCACAATCATTTTCAAATTATGCATGAATATATTATTATAAATAAATTATTCAGAAATATATTTCTGAAACGTAGTCTTACGCCCGTTTCACACATACTCGTGCAGTGCGTAAGCGGTGCATATTTTTTTCCGTACCCATGTTAACGGATTACAGCTTTCACACTGCACGCGGATGGTGTCCATCAGTCCGTTCAAGGTGCGGTATGTCTGCAGCAGTCCGGCGATCGTTTCCGTACCGAGTCTATTTTTTGCTGTGCTGCACTGCGGAATTAAAGTGACAGCACATTGTTCGCTTTAAAATAAACATGTACTGACGCGAAAATCTAGTAATTTTACCACAGATGCATATAATTTAAAATATACTCTGTTTCAAAGTCAGCACATGGCTTTTTTTTCTCGGGTAAAGCAAGAAAAACGACACCTTACCTGGCATTTAGTTAAAAAAAATTGAAGAGCATGTAGGCCTATATTCCTGGAGGTGGAAAAACAAAGGTCTTTATGACCTGCTTTTAAAAGGATTTAAAAACGAAAGAAAATACGAGAGTCGGCTGTTTTTGTATATAGCCTATTGTAAGTTTCTAATTTAAAATGTTTATAGGCTATAAGTTATATTAAAATGTTTTGCCACTTGTGTGAGCTAAATCTAAAGTATAGGCTATATAAATATAAAGTAATGAATTGAATAAAACGTTGTTTAAATGTAGGCTACTACGTTAAAACGTGAAATCTATGAAAGTGTCAGCAAAGAGAATTGCAATTCTGACAAGCCATGTTCAGTAACAACTTTTGGATTAAAAAAAAAAAAAAAAAGGAATAAATGCTGTGTTTGTGGTATACAACCGCGGATCATTTGCGAGCTGCAAACGCAGCATATATGTGTAGTGTAGTCACTGGGTGATCACATGACTTTGATTGCATCCACCTGTGGAGGAGCGCACAGAGAGATTTTAAAAAGGGCCGCAGTGGAGAGCGTGGTGTTTTTTTTTTGGAGGTGGTGACTTGTGGGGTACGCTTAACGGTCTCTCGGGGGCAATAGGCTCTCCGGAGATGAAGACAGATTGGTCTTCTCTGTTGGTGCCTATAAACTGCCCCTGTCAGGCCACTAACTTTGCCCGCCGGACTTTCAATGAAATGCTGATTCAAGTGCGGCCTCATCGTGGATGTGCGCTCCCGTGCCAACGATACTGGTGACATTCCTAACCATCTACGGATGGGTCTCCTCGCCTTTGGGAGAGGGAAGTGTTTTAATTCATTCATTACCTTCACATTGATTCATTCATGTATTTGTACTGTTGATTGTATGACGGCAGCAGGTGTGGGAGGGATGTCGGGGAATAGTTAAAGGGGTGGTAAACCACGATTTCACTATTCTAACTTTAGCTAACGTGTAATGTTGCTGCTTGAGCATAAACAACATCTGCAAAGTTTAAAGCAAAGGGAGATATTTGCTTTTAAAGAAATCAGTTTCTAAGAACTACAGCAAACGGCCAGTAGGCGACTACACACATTCCTCCAGGGCTTGCTGACATCACCAGGCTCAATATTTACATAAACCCCTCCTCCGAGAATATTAAATAAGGGGGGGGTGAGGCCATTTTGTATCGCGGCGCTGTTGTGGTATAGTTAGGCTGGAGTGTTGTTGCCGCGATGCCGAGGAAACGCTGTTATATTCATCCGGATTGCAGGTCTGGGGTACTTGCTTTGTTCAGCCTTCATATGGACGGGGGTGCGTTGCAGAGCGTTTAACATACAGCATGTTATATGCACGTGTGTTTGAGTCAGCGGGGAATCAGGCGCGCGCGGGGCTTCCTGCAGCACATCCACGGAGGAGAACATCCACCGTCTTCGCGATTTCAATGCCAGATTTGCACAACGTCAGCAGCGTGAAAAAAACACTGCCGGTGCGTGGATGCATGACGCGCGCGCTGCACATTTCACAGAGGACAACACAAACTTCCACAAACTTTGCGAGTTCACGGGCCACAACCTGTAAGTCTGATTTATTTTTCATCGATGTGTTTTCCTGTAATAGGTTGTAGCAAGGAAGTAAACAGATGACAACGTTGTTCTGCAAACCAGTCTGTTAAAAGCTCATTCATACTTAACGTTATCCGACGAACACCTAACGTTACAAACACTAACGTTAAAATCTCAACAGCGAACCTGGCATTAGTTTAAATGATTCTTTGATTAGAGCTTTTATGTATTGTTTATCTACAGGCATGCTAAACATGGTTCTGTGTGTGATTTGGCTAACTTACTAGTTAAAGCCAGTGCTTAGTGTTTGTTTTGGGTTAGTTCTTGTGACAGATATTTGGCTATAATCGTTCTAAAAATACAAAAGTTAAAGTGCCATTCAGTAGCGATCACTATAGATCCGCAGTCTTTACTCTTGAGGACTGAACAGGTTCTGCTCGATCATCTTCACTCAAATGTTCTGGGTCTGATTCGGGCTCAGATTGGTATGGTTTTATTGACGCCGTTGTTTCTAACACTGACCAAAGCACAGCCTCCGGTAAAGGTAAGGGGCGTGACGTTTCCGACATACGTGCACTAGGCATTTAGCGAATCACAACACACTGGGCCAGCTAACCAATCTGAGCCCATCGCGTATTTTTGAGGGACTGGCTTCATACAACCCGGAAAGCATCAGACCGTTTTACAAGGAGGGACAGAGCAGTGTAGAATAAAGGTCAAATATATGAAAAATAAGGCAATTTTTTTTAAAACGAAGCATGAACACATGTTACAGTGCACCCCACAAACACAGTCAAGCCTTCAAAAGAATGTGTTTTACCACCCCTTTAACGGAGACACCCGCCTGAATTATTCACTGTGTGCTGTGTACTGTAGGCTGACGTGCTGTTTTGAGTATGAGACATTTGATGCATGGAGCATGAAACTCACGGTGTGCCGATGAATTGTGGTGTATTGCGTGCTGCCCCGTGTTTCTTTTCCCAGCCTGCGTATTGAACGTTACCGGTGCCTATATTAATTGATTGTTCTTCTGGAAATAAAATAATAATTCCAAGACAACTGGTTGTTATTGAGATTCTGTGACAAACATGCAGGGATTTCTACGAGGTTTATTACATATGAAAGCAGAACAGCACATGCTACTCCTGCACCGCATACGCACTGCAGACGGAGTATATGTGAAACGGGCGTTAGCCTACACATACATCATGCTAGAACTGGCAACTTTCATATTCAAGTAGCCTATGGAAAGTGTCATTTGAAAAGTTTTTTTTTTAGTTTTTTTAGTTCATATGCATTTTACACACTGGTAATCAAAAGTCTTTTTAAAATGTTAAAAAAAAGAAGAAGGCTGAATTTATTTGATCAAAAATACAGTAAAACCACAAATATTAAGAAATATGAATACAATTTCCAATAGGCCTAGTTGTTTTCTATGAGACTGTATTGTAAAATGTAATTTATTTCTGTAAAAGCTGACTTTTCAGCATCATTACTTCAGTAAGTGTCACATGATCCTTCAGTAATAATTTTAATATGTTGTATTTTTCATATAATTTTTAAACTATTTTCCACTATTTGAGCTCTATTCCATAAAATTACAGATTACATACTATAACCACTAGAAAGGCACCCTAAAACAGTCCACATTTTGCACTACATCCTAAGTCTTCTAGACCATAGCATTGTATATGGTCTGATTTTATGGTAGGTATTGAACTTAATGATATTAAACTACAGTGTTTGGAAAAGAGAAATCAAAATTTGTATATAAAAAAATGCTATCTGCCATGTGCACCAGGAAAGACAAATTATAACCTGAAGAAGTATGCCAGTCATCCATTATGATAAGCATTTCAATAAAACAATTAATATAATTCATATTTTTGTATAAATAGCTTCAGTGTTTAAAATTGCCCTGTGTATAATGAGTTGGTGGGTTAATGGTGAGGTGAGTCGCGGACCGGTTTGTGCCAGATGGGCCGCTTTGTGCCAGAAAGTCCAGGGCCACTTTTTTGCCCCAGTCCACCCCTGGCAACAAGTACACTATTTTGTCTGATAAAGTACCGATTCACATGGTGTTGCCATGCAAGGATGAAGACGTGACATTCCTCGATAAGATTGTGTCTGTATGTTGTGTTCTGAAAAACATAAGCCCTGGTGTTGTGCTGAAATAAATGTGCATTAAATACAGCCATAAGTGTCTGTTGCATCCATACCCACAATCTTCACAATAAATATACTTAAATTAAATGCATGTGTCTTATAAACAAGACACAATAACAGTATAATGTGCAAAAGCAAGAGGTGTCACACAATCAGATGTTTTTCAGTGTTTATTTGCAAGTAGTGCAACCTGAGAACACAGAACGGTGCAGTGCAGTTGGAATGCTTCAAGGTAAAAGGTTAATGTTACATAGGCTTCATGATCTGCAGCTCCTGAACCCATCCATTTGTGAACTGCACATTTCATATGGATCCAAACCGTTAATAGTTCCGATTTTGTCCATATAACCGTCCCTGTCTTCCCTATTTAAAGAGCACCTATCATGGAATTTTGAAATTTACCTTTCATGTAGTGTGTAACATAGATCTAAGTGAACAAAAACATCCTGTGATAGCTTGAAATATGACAGTGCACCGTATATATAGTTATTTTCTTTCAAAAGTAAGAGTCGACTCGGAGTCATTTTTAAGAATCGTTAGAAGACCGAAGCTTTTTCTCTGACTAGATGACGTCAACTTGTCAAGTTATTTGAATACGATACGCCCACTTATTGCGCTCCAAGACGCCAGTGAAAACTAGAAAACATCATGGCGACGAGACGCTGTGTTCTGAAGTGCCACTCAAAAGCAAACTTCTTTCATCTGCCCAAGGATGAGCATTTGAAGACTAAGTGGCTTGAAGACAAACCATACATCGTCGCGATTGTGTGTTTATTAGTCGTCAAATGTATGTTTCGCGATCTCAGGAAGCTTTTATTATGGACTTCTATTATGGCACATGGTTCTTCTTCGTCTGTCTGTACCATACATGGACTACATGTGCACAGAGCGCCCTCCTGCTGCCAGTATGAATTGAAAACAACACATAAGAGACTCAATCGCTCATGATTAGGCTATAACTGCCCATTTTGAGGAAGTATTGAATAAAAAATACTCCTCTGTTTAGAAATTTGACACAGACATATGAGAATCTATCAATATGTCTCCTCATCTGCACACTTTTGAACTAAAAGCCCTGAGGGATGTTGATTTGTCGCGAGTCTTCGTGAGGTGAATAGAGGAGTTTTTTTATGAATGAGATCAGCTGAGGCTCATATTACAATCAAACAGTACCGACGCGGTTTTCATATTCATAACTCCTGACACATATTAACAAATTACTGTCACTATAAGACTTTGATGGGCGTTCCGTTTCCGAAAATATCTGCACAGACTAAACCAATCACAACTGACTGGGCCATCGGACCAATCACCGCAGATTAGCGTCACGTAAAGGCGGGGTTTTGAAAAGTGAATCACTAAAGGAATCATTTGAGAATCGCTGTCAAAACAGGTAAAAATAAATGCATATTATAAGAAAACTAAAGTCTTTTTTGTCATTGCATGCATGCAAAACTGTTGTTGGGGACTTCTAAAACAATATTTGGAACATTTTAAATGCCATGATAGGTGCTCTTTAATGTATCCCGGTAAATTCCACATCTTTTTCGGG
Organism: Gobio gobio; assembly: GCF_949357685.1. NCBI lineage: Eukaryota > Metazoa > Chordata > Actinopteri > Cypriniformes > Gobionidae > Gobio > Gobio gobio. Next base: position 32,133,626 of record NC_137121.1, on the reverse strand, counting down.
ATTTTAATGCTGCCTTCACGTGCTATCGGAATTATCGTAAATACGAGTTTCCTAGGTAAAAATTGCACATGAACGCCCTCTGATGTCGTGTTTACCACTGGGAAGTTCGGAAATAATTTTGATACCCCAATTCCCGAGATGGGCGTGTCATAAGCTTTAAACATAGTGGCGGGGAGAACTGGACTGCTGTGGCAGGTCCAAAACAGCTTGGTCGTCTTGTCTTGACATTAACGTTACATGTGAGTAACCACATGAAGTGTATTGTATGTTTGGTACACAGCGAAAATAGCCTGCATTTGACTGAAATTACAGAATCAGCAGAAAGCGGACTATGTGGAATGTTTATGGTTGTCGGTGCATGGAGACTACAAATGATGATGGTTTTAATAAGACTTTCCCAATAAATAGGCAAGAATAACCTGGTGTCCACCATGATTCCTGTTCACTCCGACAACAAAGCACTTGAATGCAACAAGCTCGTAATCACGACTTCTAAAGTGGGAATTAGGACATTTCCGATAGCACGTGAAGGCAGCATAACATAGCTTCTCCTCGTTCGATTTGCTGTATGTTTACATTCGCGAGACCATCAACATGGCCGCCACGTCCCAAAATGCAACGCGGAACCCAAGCCCTATAGAACCTATGTGAGCCAACAGCACAAGATCCAGGATGGTTGTGGTAATCGAACAATATGCAGGATTTAAATGAATAAAATTAATGCACAAAAGGTTTTAATCTACAACACTACTTGGACACACACAGACATCAAGAATCAGAGTATGAATCTCAAAAATGGTGACAATAAAAAAAACTATTCAGATAAAGATCAACTTTGAACATAAAACAAACTACAAAAACATCACAACAAACAGCAAAAGTAAAAGCAAATAGTAAGAATCAAAGAAAATTAGGCACAATTCAGATGCATAACTTATTCATGCCGCAATGCATGCTGGGACCCATGAGGAAGTTTTGATCGGTGGTACCCAGCATGCACTGCAGCAAAGAAGCTTTTCATTGATTGTCACCATTGTTGAGATTCATACACAGATTCTTGATGTCTGTGTGTGTGTGTACGCTGCGTTCACACCAAACGCGAATAGAGCGCATGGCACGAGTGATTTCAATGTTAAGTCAATGGAAAAGCACGTTGACGCGCGTCTGGAGGTCCTGCGGCGCGAAGGACGCGAATCCGCCTTATTTGCGCGCCCAGTTTGCGCGAATTGAGCGTCTTGCGCGATACGCGCGTCACATGCGTGCTTTTGTGCATTCACGCGTTTGAAGCGAATTCTGAACGTTGAAAATTTGAACTTTGGTGTCAATTCGCACCGCGTTAACCAATCAGGAGCCTGCTCGCTGCGGTCACGTGGTAAAGTGACGTGATGAGAAACCCTGCATAAATTAAAAATAGTACTATTGTGTCAAAAAATGTAGTTTTAAGACTTTTTCAGGTGAGAATGTGGTTGTTTAAAGCTCAAATCTGTGGTTTATTTATAAAGAAAGCGCATATTAAAAAAAATAATAATCTTGTGTTTTTGGAGTTGTGAGATCCAGGCAATCACCGCTCATAACCCCGGCGAGAGCCGCCTTTCCTCGGCTAGTCCTTCTGCCGTTTGCCACTGACTCTGATGTCCTGTAGTGGTGCATCTTGTGTGGATCTAACGGGCGATCTTTGGTGTCATGAATCTATACTTTGTTGTCTGCCAAATCGTTTTGACTGAGGGCAAAGAGAAGTTTCGTAACTTTTTTTTTAAGGATATTTAAATATACATGTAGTAAAGATAATGTAGGAGTTGCCTGGACCACATGTGTGTGGCTATTAATGTGTAATATATATTTTTAATGAAAATGAAAAGAGGCAGAGTGGTGTTTTATGACATATTTCTCCTGGAGTGCCTTGAACGCGCGTCAATTTCGCTTTCAGCGCTCGATTTCTACGCGCGTCCAATTCGCCGCGGACGCGCGAATGCATTCAAAATGTTCGCGCGTGAAACTAGACTCGGTAGACGCGATTTTGACGCTCTATTCGCGTTTGGTGTGAACGCAGCATAAGCAATGCCATAGATTAAAGAGCAATTCAATTTTTACAACAGTGCTGGATCTCGTGTTGTTGAATCATGTAGCCACCATTAAGAATAATACAAAAATTAACCACACAATACAGTCTTAACCAAAGCAAAAGAGTAAGATCAGTGACTTAAGTCACTACATGATGACTATGCCAATATAATTGTATAGCCAACATCACCTAATCAGATTTTCTCTTGGCATTCCTTACCTCAACAAACATGCTTTCTAAACACACAGTTAAAGCAGTCAGAGAAAAAAAACAAATGTTAAAGATTTAAGGGTCAAGAGCCCAACTAAAGCAAACACTCATCTCCACCATGGTGACTTCAATTAAACTATTATTTTCATTAAAACAGAAATGACAGAAATAAACTCAGTCTGGTAAGTAATGTGAAAAGCTGGTAGTGCTGTTTGTGGAGTTGTTAAATCCTCCTCTGCTGAGATCTCCAGAGATTTAATGTCTTCTTTTATCTTCTGTTATTTCATCCAAAGCTGTGGCTTAAGTCAGTTGTAGTTCTTGTGTTTCTCTTTCCTTCTGTGATTCTGCTCATTATCATCAGGTGTTAATCACTAATGCTCAATCATCACTTAATTAATCACTTAATTTCTTGATTGCAATGAGTGTCTTATTTTAGTGAACTCAATTGAAATAAGTTAAAAGTACACATAACTATTGTTTTCTAAAATTAAAAGAATTAAGGTAATCAGTGTCCTCAAATTTAATGAGTTAGCTTAACATACTTAGATTTGACTTTGTGTGTGCTATTGTGAGCTAGCAGTAACCGCAAGCACTCTGAGTTCATTTAAAGTTTGTAATTGCAGCTGTTTTACTCAATATAGGGAAGGTTCAGCTATATCAAGTATTTGAAAGCAGTGTAAAGTTCAATTGTATATTAAGAAATATCCTTTTTTAGTGGACTTGATTAAAATAAGTGCAGAGTACTCATAACTATTGTTTTTTATAAACCTAAATGGTTTGAGGTAATCGGTGTCCTCAAATGAAATGAGTTAGCTGAACTTGTTGGGTTTACAGTAAAGGGTTGTTTCAAATGAGAGAGAGCAAGTATCATTTAAGAGGAACTTTTGTATTACAAAGGAAACTTATAAGAACAAATGTTAAGTATCACTGTATTACAAACAAAGGAGTTAATTTATGGAACAGCTGTAGTGAAGACATGAAATCACGTACAACATTGAGTAATTTTAAGAGAATTTATCAAATGAAAATATTGAATGGATACGAAAAGGAATTGAGTTGTTAGTATTGTATACTGACTGTATGATTTCTGGGATTATATAATGAGTCTAGTTTGGTTGTGTTAGTATTCGGTTTGATATAGATAGACGGAAACGAGGAAATTAGATGGAAATGTGTATGCGTATGTATGAAAGTAAGCATCTGTGTCTAGGTGTATACATGTGTTTATGTGTCTAACAGTGTACTGTAAATAGATATATGGTGTATGTGTATGTAAATATGTAAAGCATCTACTTGTTTTGTATTTAATTAAGGGATAAAAATAGAGAAAAGGGGGGTAGGACCAGAAAAGTTGGTTTTGAACTTCTTCCTACTCCTTTTGAGCATGGGAAATTCTTTGATTTTGGATTACTTACAATAATTTTGGAAGCATGCACTGAGAAGTCTATGTTCTTATTTATTTGTTATTTTAATTGCATTATATATATATATATATATGTAACTATTTATATATATATATATATATATATTTCCCTTACGAGAGTACTCTCGTATTGCGTTTTGCTAAAACGCTATGGGGAATTCCTTTCCTCGAGATATTGAAGCAAATTTTTATCCAAAAATACCTTTTATACGCAGTGCAGCTGCACAACTCTCAGCAGGAAGCAGCTGCGTGCTGATTGGCTGTGCCGTTGCAACTGCAGCAACCTATAGCGAGACCTTGGGGCGGGACGGACCAATCAGGTCCTTCCAAACTCCCGCCACAAGGGGCAACATAATTTGCATAGCCTAGGGTATATAAGACCCACTCTCGCAAGGTTAGTCAGATTAATTCTTCTTCAGCGACTTGCAATCGTTGAGCTCCGGATCGAAGCCTGCCGTCGACACGCACCCAGCGGAACACGCAGCCTGAGGACGTCGGATTCTCCGCCTTCAGCCTGCCTTCCAGCTGCGCCATCCGGCACCATATCCTTTATACCTTCTGTTTTTCTAAAACATTCAAAAAGAGCCGAGACGTTGATACAAATGTCTCGTTCCTGCGCCTCGTGCAGAGGTTTCATCGCGGACGAGGATCGGCACATCATCTGCGTGTCATGTCTCGGACGAGACCACACGCAGGCTGCACTCAACCAGGGCGGCTGCCCTGAGTGCGACGAGCTGGCGCTGCAGACCCTTCGGGCTCGGCTCGCCAGCTTCGACTCGGATCCCGTCCCGTGCTCCCAGCCTCTAGAGCCACGGAAGAAAAAAACGTCGCGACCAGAGGCCACCGGAGCGCTCTGACGAGCACACGCCGGGCATGTCCCCGCGTGCCTCGCCATCGCCCGTGTTGTTCGCCGACGAGCAGCACAGCTCCCCTCGCATGGCGGCTGCTGCTGTTTCGTTCGGCGGACCGGAGGAGGAAGAGGATGACAGCCTTTCCCTTGCTGCATCCGGGAGCGGGTGGTCGGACGCCGCCTCGGAGCACGCCACTTCGACGCGGACGGCTAGCGGCGTCATAACCTCAGTCGACTCTGAGCTTATGCGCTTGCTCACCAAGGCCGTGGACGACCTCGGCATTGACTGGTCTCAGCCCGAGGAGCCCACGAGAAGCCGTCTGGATGAGTGGTATTTCGAGAACCGCCGTCAACCTACCGCTCAAAGACCCGCTCCCTTCTTCCCAGAAGTCCACGAGGAGCTAACAAAATCGTGGAAGGCGCCATTTTCATCACGCGCCAGATCCTCTTTTTCTCCAGCGCTCTCGGTAGTCGATGGCGCTCAGAAAAAAGGATATCAAGCCCTTCCTCCCCTCGAGGAGGCTGTCGCTGCACACCTTTGCCCGCCCTCCGCCAGAGGATGGCAGTCAAAGACCGTGCACCCTTCCAAGGCCTGCCGCACTACGTCCAGCCTCGCCGGTCGAGCATTCGCCTCCGCCGGCCAGGCAGCGTCAGCGCTACACTCCATGGCGGTTCTTCAAGTCTTCCAGGCCAAACTCCTCCGTTCCCTGGACGAGTCTGTTCCTGATAACGAGGCTCTGAAGGATCTGCGCGGCGCCACTGACTTGGCCCTGCGCGCCACCAAGGCCAATGCTCAGGCGATCGGCAGATGCATGGCCAGCCTGACGGTGTTGGAGCGCCATTTATGGCTTAACTTAACGGAGATGAAGGACGCGGACAAGACCGCTTTCCTGGACGCGCCCATTTCGCCTTCAGGATTGTTTGGTTCCGCCGTGGTTGGGTTCACAGAGCGCTTCACTGAGGCACAGAAAACTTCGCAGGCAATGCGACATTTCCTGCCCAAGCGTTCCAGCTCCTCCGCTAGCCGTCAAGCTAAGGCTGGACCAGCCCAGCCCGCCAAGGCGCCGCCTTCAGCTCGCCAGCCTCACGCGGCTTCCAAGCCCGGTCAGCGTTCCCGCTCTACGAGCCGCAGCAGACCGCCGGAGCGTCGAGGTCCACGACCCAGCAATGTGTCGAAACCTGAGCCTCCGAAGCCGTCCTAGCCAGAGGTATGAAGAGAAGGCGGATAGTGCCCGCTTCGGCCGGTGCACCGCCTCGCTCTCTTCCAAAACGTTCCCCAGCTCCCTTCAAGGCGGCTGGGAACGCCACATTCACAGCCAACGAGCCCGCAAGCAAGCGTGCTCGCCTGTACACAAACGCCGTTTTCACGGCGACCCATATGAGTCACAAAAAGAGCTTTTTCTCTGTAGGCAGTGTGCCAGCATTAAAGCATGTACCCCTACACTCAAGCACTCCCCCATGTTCCCCAGCCCCCTGCACTCAGGTGGCTGGAAACATTATTCTCACAGTCAACGAGCCCGCACTCAAGCGCGCTCGCCTGTACACAAGCACCAATCCTCTATGTCCCCCGGCCCCCTGCACTCAGGCGGCGGGAAACAATTCCCTCATAAGCGCCAGCTTAGCGCAAGGTTATCGGGCCACCGAGTCCCTGTTACTCAGCGACTCGCCCCACAGATTAATTCAGCCCCTGGCTTCGAAGGCCGAGGCCTGGCGGGCCATTCCCGGCATTTCGAAATGGGTGTTGAACATAATAGAACGAGGTTACTCGCTACAGTTTGCTCGCAGACCACCGCGCTTTCGCGCCGTGGAAGAGACAACGGTGAGAAGCGACAAAAGTCACGTGCTTCGAACCGAGATATCAAAACTGTTAATAAAGGGAGCGGTAGAAGCCGTACACCCCTCACAGAGCGAGTCAGGCTTTTACAGCCGTTACTTCCTTGTACCAAAAAAGGACGGTGGTCTAAGACCCATCCTAGATCTCAGACATCTGAACAAAGCCCTTATGAAGCGCCCGTTCAGAATGTTGAGAATGAAACAAATCCTCGCGCACATTCGCCCGGGAGATTGGTTTTTCACTGTGGATCTAGAGGATGCCTATTTTCACATACAAATAGCCCCCCATCACAGGCCATTCTTGAGATTCGCCTTCGAGGGGAAAGCATACCAATACAAGGTGCTACCTTTTGGTCTATCTCTAGCCCCTCGCACGTTTACAAAGTGCATGGAAGCGGCGCTAACCCCGCTGAGGCTTCGGGGAATGAGAATTCTCAACTATCTCGACGACTGGCTCATAATAGCTCAGTCAGAGATACAGTTATTAAACCACAGATCTTGGCTTCTCAACCATTTACAATGCTTGGGACTCAGAATCAATGTGGCAAAGAGTTTATTGTCTCCCACACAGAAAGTTTCGTTTCTGGGAACAGTATTGGACTCAATGCAGATGAGCGGGCGGCTGACGTCACAGCGCGCGCTCTCTGTTCGGAACCGAGCGGTTTCCCTCAGGTCCGGTGCACACATTCCTCTCAAACACTTTCAGAGGATGTTGGGTTTCATGGCCTCGGCGGCGCCAGTTCTCAGACTGGGTCTGTTGCGCATGCGCCCCCTACAGCACTGGCTGAATCGCCGCGTTCCAGCTCACGCATGGCTTTCGGGCCGATTGCAAATCAAGGTAGACCACAGCTGTGTGTTAGCTCTGGCTCCTTGGAAAAATCCCGTCTGGTACAAGACGGGCGTGAGTTTGGGCACTGTTACGAAGTGGAAAGTTATCTCGACAGATGCATCCAACCTAGGTTGGGGAGCCCTTCACGAGGGCAGGCCGATCTCCGGTCTCTGGTCAGACTCGGAGAAGAGCCTTCATATAAACTGTCTAGAGATGAAAGCGGTCACGATATCGCTAAGAGCTTTCCTTCCGTACATAAAATACCACCATGTCCTGATCCGAACGGACAGCAGGTCGGTGGTAGCCTATATAAATCGCCAAGGCGGTCTGAGATCTATCGATCTGCACTCAATGGCGGAAGAAGCCCTAATATGGGCAGAGCACAATCTGAGCTCGCTGAGAGCGACTCACGTGCCAGGCATTCTGAATTTGGGTCCGGACATGCTGTCCAGGGGCAAAGTGTCCCCGGCAGAGTGGTCTCTTCACCCAAATATAATTCAGATAATTTGGGGCAAGTTTGGAGAGGCAAAAGTGGATCTTTTCGCCTCAAAAGACAATGCTCAATGCCGAATATATTTCTCCAAGCGCGAGGATGCGTTGGCCCACGAATGGCCCAACCTTCCTCTTTATGCGTTTCCCCCAATCTCAATGTTACCTCAGGTCATAGAGAGGATCAGGGAGAGCAAATGCGCTGTGCTTTTAATAGCCCCGCTTTGGAGAAATCAACCTTGGTTCTCACTGCTGAGTCAGATGTCAGATGCAGCTCCGTGGCCGATCCCGCTGAGGAGAGATCTTCTCATGCAGGCGGAACGGCAGATCTGGCATCCCCGTCCCGATCTATGGGCGCTTCATGTTTGGCCCATCAACGGGTACATGAGAACCTTTCTGAAAGCATAATGAACACTATTACTGAAGCTAGAGCCCCCACTACTAGGCGGCTCTATTCAGGCAAATGGTCAGTCTTTTCAGACTGGTGTAAAGCGCGAAGTCTGACCCCACATGATTGTGCAGTGTCAGAGGTGCTTACATTTTTACAAGAGCTTCTGGACGCGGGTCGTTCCCCCTCCACGCTCAAAGTTTATGTGGCTGCTATAGCAGCGTATCACATTAAAGTGAACGGACTGTCACTAGGAAAGAGCGATCTCATTGTTCGCTTCCTTAAAGGGGCTAGAAGGCTTCACCCACCTCGTCCCCCTTCAGTCCCTATATGGGACCTGTCCACGGTCCTAGATGCCATGAAGAGCTCTGCATTTGAGCCTCTGCATTCTGTGAGCTTAAAGCTCCTGTCACTAAAGACCGCTTTTCTGCTAGCGATTGCATCAGTTAAGCGAGTGGGTGATCTGCACGCGCTCTCTGTGAGCGCCTCGTGTCTGGAATTTGGGCCAAACGACTCCAAAGTCGTCCTCAAACCAAGACATGGATATGTACCTAAAGTGCTTTCAACTCCGTTCAGAGCACAGGTTATTTCACTTTCGGCACTTTCATCACAGTCAGATGAAATAGATGCTAATTTGCTCTGTCCTGTCAGAGCGCTGAGAATATACATAGAGCGTTCCGCTGTTTACAGGCAAACTGAACAGCTCTTTGTATGCTTTGGCGGACGCACCCGAGGGTGCGCGGTTACAAAGCAGACCCTGTCACGGTGGATAGTGGATGCTATCTCACTGGCCTATGAGTCTAAAGATCTCGGCTGCCCTTTGGGCATTAAAGCCCATTCTACTAGAGGCATGGCCTCTTCGTGGGCTTGGTCTACTGGCATTTCTCTGAATGATATCTGTGCGGCGGCAGGCTGGGCCTCCCCGTCCACTTTTATCAGATTCTATAATTTAGATGTTCCGGCTTTACAAGCTGGGCTTCTTGCTGTATGAACAGATTAACCCCTTGAGGCTCGATAAGTCCGGCCTGGGTTTAATATTGTATAAGTCATAAGCATATTCCTTACGGCCCGAAGTGTCTGGCCACTCTTTATTCCTGACCCGATTATGTCCGGTCTATACTTATTGCACGAATATCGTGTTCATTCTCATGAGGGCCCGACTCAGGTCTGGCCCATTCTGAATTATTGATATCATACTACAGGCCCACCTAGGTTGGCCTGGGTTTGGTGTCGTCGGCTTTAGAGCCGTTAAGCAAGCACGGCGTTTTGCATTGGTCCCCCATAGCGTTTTAGCAAAACGCAATACGAGAGTACTCTCGTAAGGGAACGTTTCGGTTACTAACGTAACCTCGGTTCCCTAAGATGAGGGAACGAGTATTGCGTTTTGCTTGCCGTGCTTGCTCACTTGCTCAGGAGTCGCTTCAGTCGATTAACCTGACTAACCTTGCGAGAGTGGGTCTTATATACCCTAGGCTATGCAAATTATGTTGCCCCTTGTGGCGGGAGTTTGGAAGGACCTGATTGGTCCGTCCCGCCCCAAGGTCTCGCTATAGGTTGCTGCAGTTGCAACGGCACAGCCAATCAGCACGCAGCTGCTTCCTGCTGAGAGTTGTGCAGCTGCACTGCGTATAAAAGGTATTTTTGGATAAAAATTTGCTTCAATATCTCGAGGAAAGGAATTCCCCATAGCGTTTTAGCAAAACGCAATACTCGTTCCCTCATCTTAGGGAACCGAGGTTACGTTAGTAACCGAAACGATATATATATATATATATATATATATATATATATATATATATATATATATATATATATATAAACATGTATGTAGGCCTAATTAAAGTAAAAATGATTGATAAACACGTCTTTCGACGTTTTTTTTTTTTTTTTCCTCTATATTTGTACTTATATGTTTAATAAAGAAGAATCACATCACAAGAATAATATAAATGCAAGACAAATCCATATTGGATCTGTGGAAGCCGGGCTGAATGAGTAAGCACTGTTACTGACCCTCAGTCACTCCTCAGAGGCCAAATAGATGTTTAGAGAACATATGAAAAGAGCAATAAACAATTGTAATGGAGCATTACACGGTTGATGCTACTTCCGTTTTCTTTCACATATCCATTTCAACTAACGAATAATCCAAGCTAATAACTCATTTTTTAACCAAATCATTATGATAATTATCTTCATGATTTATCTGAACGAAAATAAAAATTAAATGAGGAAGAAAAGGGTGTGGTCCGCTAATGGAGATCAAAAATGAACATGCGTGAAGGGAAGGAAGTGGAGACGCGTCGCGGAAGTGAGAGCCCGGTGGAAATGGTGGAATGGAGTTGCTGAGCAGTTGCCGAGAATAATTAGTTGTCGTTGAAGTTTAACCACATTCGATTGAACTGCAAAACCTTGTGGGTACACCAGGAAGATCGTGCTGAAATCTTCGGATGTCCTCTGCACAAGGAAGAATTTTCGGCAATCGAAACGGAATCGGAATCGGACCTACCCAGGTTTCAACGACACACGCCGAACGGGTTTGAGGGATTTTGATTTTCTACCCCTTTTTTGTTACTTGACTGCTGGCATATTTATTCTTGAACAAACTCCCCCGTGACTCTCAAGAGGAGAGCTCAAATCAAACTGTTTCCACGCTTTTAAAGCTTCCTTCGATCCGATCTCTCACTCATCTTCACTAAAGTTAGACCCTTGCCCAAAACAAACAGAACCCTAACGAATATATCACTTTAAATTGAATATTTTTGGTTGGAGAAGTTTGTTTTGTTTTGTCTTTTTGGTTAATTAATTATTTATTTATTATTTTGGTCGTATGAAAACTGTGTTCTAGAATATCAGGACATTTAAGTTTTGAATTGCAAATTTTCTAAAAGAGTTCGTGCTATATATGTTTTGAACTGAACTGAAAGAATAATAACACTTATTTTCGGAACTTTTTGAGAGTGATTTAATGTGTTGAAATGCTGGGTGGGGTCAGGTTTTTTTTTCGACAGTAATTTCAACTGTCTGGCGCCCGAACTAAAACTTTGAAATACCTGGGTGACCACGCTACACAATCATGGTTTATTTATTTTTCATTGTTATTTCACTGATTTTATTAAATTATTGTAAAACAAGGTGGACAAAGTGAGAACAGAGGGTTTTTGGGTGGACAAGTGTAAATAATTGATGGCTGGATGATTTCCTATCGCTCACATACAACCAGCTACTTTCTTACTTTAGTTTGATCTGACTTTAGATGTGCAAAAACAAGCTTACATAGAAGGTTTATCTTATAAAGAACTGCATGGTCTTTAAAGTTGTAATTTTGCAAATATGATTTTTTTCTACTTTTAAATGTCCCATTCCCATGCCCAAAGAATCTGTTTATGATGCCAGAGGTTTCTCACTGAAATCAATGGAGCACCTGAGCGTTAAAAAGTGACACTGAAGGTTCCTGACCGAGCCTCAATATGTGACGAGTTGGGTGTGAGAATGTGTTACCAAAACTAAGAAACTCAACCTAAAACTTTGGACACTGATGAGCTTAAATGGGTATACTTTTATTCTTGAAACTGATTGAACAACGATAGTGTTATTTTATTAACTAACAGTATGAGTGTTTACAAAATTGTTTGGCTGGTTGGAATGGAGTGATGACAAGGTTTCAAGGATCAAACTTGAATTTAGTCTTGATAATGCAAATTACCCAAATACTGAAGCCTAATGTATAGAGGTAGATGCAGTAACATAAGATATGTTTAACTTTAAAATCTTTTTTGACTGTGTCAACAAATAATTAGGATCACTTTATGCGAGTGAACCAAACATCTGTACAAATAAAACTGAATATACCTAGTTATTTTGGAATCATATGATATGCTGTGATATGGAGAATTATGAACAAGTAAGCTTTTGTAGAATTAATAGCAATTGTCGGTAATGACAAGCATAATCGATTTATTTCACTACCACAGAAATTGGATGAGAGAAAAACTGACGTTTCTATTGTCCTGCTCCAGATGCACCTCGTTACATTGCATGTAAAAGAAGCTGCCCAAAATTGCACTTATCTTCTATGTTAACATGAGATTTACAACAAATGTTTGTTCTCAATGACATTTTACTGAAACTGACCAATACCAATTAATCTCTCAAGCATTATACGCTCTTTAAACGAGAAGATGGGTGGCTCTTAAAAGAGCCTTTGGGGTGGTTAAGGTGTGGTTATGGTTAGAGGTCGCCTCACTTTGAACTGGTGTATTTGGTCACAGCCTTTGTGCCCTCGGACACGGCGTGTTTGGCCAGCTCTCCGGGCAGCAGCAGGCGCACGGCGGTCTGGATCTCTCTAGAGGTGATGGTGGAGCGCTTGTTGTAGTGCGCCAGACGAGACGCCTCACCGCCGATGCGCTCGAAGATGTCGTTGACGAAAGAGTTCATGATGCCCATCGCCTTGGAGGAGATGCCGGTGTCAGGGTGAACCTGCTTCAGGACTTTGTACACATAGATGGCGTAGCTCTCCTTCCTGGACTTTCTGCGCTTCTTTCCTCCCTTACCGGCGGTCTTCGTGACGGCCTTCTTGGAGCCTTTCTTAGGTGCGGACTTTGCTGGTTCAGGCATGATGCTGATTCCGGATCAATGTGAGCTCAGGAGCGAAACAGAGCTCTTTATACACTACCATATGCTAATTTACAAAGAGATAGGGTAAACTTCTGATTGCCTGATTTCATAGGCCAAACCCCAAAACTCGTATTTCATTGGACAACTCAAGGCATCACGAGAGAAATGAGGGCCAATCACGGGCGGTTAATTGATAGCCACGCCTACCGTTTTATGTTTCAAGGACTCCCCCCACAGACTCCGTTTCCTTTGTTCAATTCCCGCTCTTTATTTTTTGTTTTAATACAATTTTTAAAAGACATTCCGCATAACTATAAAATACCATTTAAAATAGCTTATTATACCATAAATTATCGTATGCACAAAAGCCTCTTCCACCCCTGACATTTCACTTCTTTTTCTTTTTTTTGCATGGTTCTGTAACTTTCTTTCACTTTCAATTGTAATAGTTAACTTATCTGAAAGAAACATTAACATTATTAGAAAGTATATTAGTATTATTTTGTGGAAAAAAATGCTAACTTCAAAGCAATTAACGTTAGTTACAGTTTTTCTCGATTGTTTACACACATTTTCTGAAAGCATGCCTCGTACTCTCAGAACTATACACACAAATAAAAACACACACACACACACACACAATGGGCAAAACCCCTCAATTATCCTGCAAAATGAACATTTACATTCAAAACAATGAAAACAAAAAATTATATTTTGAGAATACATGTTCTATACTTTTATAGAACACACAAATACATTGTAACACATATATGTTTATTTATCCCACAAAAACAATGTACACAGTGTACATCCCAACCAACACAAAGTATATACAAAACAACAGAAGAATTGAATTTACAGATACAGTAACAAAAATAAATTAAAAACTATGCTGTTGCAAAACAGAAGAGCTCACCTGTTGCCCTTTTATGCTAAAGCTGTTTGCTAATTGTAAAACTGTGACAGGTGTTTGCCCATGTGATGGTCAGTGTGCACATTTGAGTGGCAGTGTGTTCATTGTGAAAACAAGAGATGTTCTGCAAAAAAGTTTTGCCAAATGCAGAGAAATGTGTGTAGTGTTTTGGAAAATATTGTTTTAGAACTGCAAAGTGAGTGTAAAGCAGGAATTGTGCTTGTAGTTTAGCTGAATTGGTGCATGAGTTTTATGTTGTGGTCATTGTGTCTGAAATACCAGTATTTCTGTGTAAACAATTCAGAAACTATAAAATACCCGTTCAAATTCTGAACGCGAGTAGTTTCTTTGCGGAGATTACATACTTCCGTTTATTCAGAACTAATACATTTCTGTATAACTGATATGGCTAAAACATAACTCTTTCTATGACAGTGTGGGTGGCTCTTAAAAGAGCCGTTGGGTTTGTGTAGTCTAGATTTCAGGCGTTTAACCTCCGAAGCCGTACAGGGTGCGTCCCTGTCGCTTCAGCGCGTACACAACATCCATGGCGGTGACGGTCTTTCGCTTGGCGTGCTCGGTGTAGGTCACGGCATCGCGGATAACGTTCTCCAGGAACACCTTCAACACTCCGCGAGTCTCCTCGTAGATCAGACCGGAGATGCGCTTGACACCGCCGCGGCGAGCCAGACGACGGATGGCGGGTTTGGTGATTCCCTGGATGTTATCGCGCAAAACTTTACGGTGACGCTTAGCGCCTCCTTTACCGAGTCCTTTGCCGCCTTTACCTCTTCCAGACATGTTTGTTTTAGCGTCAGACAGTCAAATGAGAACGACGAATGAAGGATAAGCGCTACAAGGAGGCCGTTTATATGTGCTTACAGGACCTGACAGAAACCAGTGCCGCGTCACAAGGCACAACACGCCCCTCCCCTCTGTGTAGTTAGAGCACAAAACCATGTGATTTAACCCTAACCCTGATCTAACAGGACCCGTCCTTTGTGTAATATTAAAAACCAAGTTTTATAATGATTCGTTTGATGAAGATCTTCATTATATCATATACAGAGATGCTGAATGACAATTAATGTATTGAATGAATTAATTGCATTATAACTGCATATTTTTGTGACATTTCAGATATATTTGCTCAATATAAATGAGCCAGGCCTCTGATTTACACTGCACGTCTCCCTTTAGCTGAATTTACACCATAAGAATAATCTCTTCTTTGGCTTTCAACATGTGATACGTTTCAAAACGGACCATGCCATTATTAGGGAGTAGCTGAAGATTTCATAACTCTGGATGGTCAAATTAAAGAGAGCTGGAAAAAAACCTACTGTTCATGTTTCAGACTGTTTGAAGGTGATAAAAGTGGCAAACATCTAAATACAAAAACATTAAAACCTATAAAAATGAGTTACGAGTGTAATTCTGAGACATTGTCAGCTTTGTCTCCTTGGCACTCAGAACTCTTGAAAATAGACTTTCTACAACTGGACAACTGAGATCAAATTTAATTAAAACGTTTTTTTTTTGTCACCTCTATGGAAAGATTAATATATACAACAAACTGCATTTAACAAATCCATAAAAAACATGCTTCTTATTGTAAACGTTATTCATTCTGTATAAAACTAAAACCTAGTTAGTGATAATGTAACGCAACTTTCTACTCGTTTTAAGCGTTAAACTGGAAATGTTCTCGTTCTGTGTAGTTTTGGTGGCTCTTAAAAGAGCCTTTGGGGTTTGTAGCGGCTGATGCAGGTGCGGGTTTAGGCGCGCTCTCCGCGGATGCGGCGGGCCAGCTGAATGTCTTTGGGCATGATGGTGACTCTCTTGGCGTGGATGGCGCACAGGTTGGTGTCCTCAAACAGGCCGACCAAATAAGCCTCGCTGGACTCCTGCAGGGCCATGACGGCGGAGCTCTGGAAGCGCAGATCCGTCTTGAAGTCCTGAGCGATTTCCCTCACCAGACGCTGGAAGGGCAGTTTGCGGATCAGCAGCTCGGTGGACTTCTGATAACGGCGGATCTCTCGCAGAGCCACGGTCCCGGGCCTGTAGCGATGAGGCTTCTTGACGCCTCCGGTGGCCGGAGCGCTCTTACGGGCGGCTTTAGTAGCGAGCTGCTTCCTCGGGGCTTTGCCACCGGTGGATTTACGAGCGGTCTGCTTGGTTCTTGCCATTGCTTTAGTTCACTTCTCTCTGTCCTGCTGGCGCTGGAAATTCTGGTTTTATGTTACACGCCTGCCTTTAAAGCGTTCTACCGGCATGAGCTCATAGTGTCGAGAGTGCAGAGGCTTGTGATTGGCTGATATGTGACGTGTGCTTATGACTGCTAGCCAATGACTGCGCGTTCCCTCTTTTCAAACAAGTGGAGGGTTTTCCCGCTCAAAGTGTTTTATTCCCTTTACTTTTGCTCTTCAAACAGCGGAACAGACCCATAAGCTTTATACTTATATTATTGTATTTATTTGTTCTGAAATCGAACAATCAATCACTGGAATCAAATAAGACACACGGCCCAAAGAATGATCTCTTTCAAGCAAACACGTTTCAGGATGTCCATAAGCATGCACACTTTGTCAGGGTTTCTGCAGGTTTTATGAAGGTAAATGTAAGATCAATTGAAGAAAAATTGAGGAATGAATTGAAGGGAACATCAATTGAATGTCAATATGTTCTCTAAATGTAAATGTCTAGGAAGCACGAGTGGTAGGTTATTAGCAAAGCTTCAAATGTTTTCTAGAGAAGCAAAATGACAAGAAAACTTGTGAAAGTGATTTTATGATTAAAACAACAAATGTCTGCTAATGGGTTCAGAAAAATCAACTTCATTCAAATAAAAAAGTAATGTTCATACCTATTGACAGACATTTATTCTTGTTTTAAGCATAAACCCACTTGACTTTGTTCGGTTTCTCAGAAAACAAGAATTAATTTCCTCCATTTTGCATCTCAAGTAAATGCATCTTGATTTAAGTGTTATAGTTTTTTTTTTTTTTTTTTTTGCAAAGCATGAAATTTAATTTCACATTTTATAAAGCATGTCTAATTGAAATCATGAAACAAACAATTTCACATCAATTTATTAAAAGTTAAACAACTAATATTTTTTTATATCTTTTAATTTTTTTCTCAAATTTGTGTTCTCTTTACCAATTTCTTTTTTTGTGTGTGAACTATCCCTTTAAGAGCAGTATTTTGATTGATCCAAAATTTGACAATTTATACAGTAAACTCCATTTTATGAAATCTATTATTAATACCATGTTTAAACTTAAGACTTTCTGCTCCAATTTAAAACATTGAGGGATTAAATTGTAGATGTTCAATTTAAGACTAAGACCTGCTTACATTCCACTTTGTTATATTAATACACGTTTATAGGCAGCAATCTACAATTTGTTGAGGATTTATTTTTCTAATCAACTACCTTTATGGTGTACATAAATATTAACAAACAACGTGCCCTTTATGAGATTTTATGGTTGGCTCTTAAAAGAGCCTTTGGTTTAAGAAGACAGTCTGCAACCCGTTTACTTGGATTTGGCGGGCTTCTCAGTCTTCTTGGGCAGCAGCACGGCCTGGATGTTGGGCAGCACGCCGCCCTGAGCGATGGTCACTCCGCCCATAAGTTTGTTCAGCTCCTCGTCGTTGCGCACCGCCAGCTGCAGGTGACGGGGGATGATGCGGGTCTTCTTGTTGTCCCGAGCAGCGTTTCCAGCCAACTCCAGGATCTCAGCGGTAAGATACTCGAGCACAGCCGCCAGATAAACAGGAGCACCGGCACCGACGCGCTGAGCGTAGTTGCCTTTGCGGAGAAGCCTGTGAACACGGCCGACGGGGAACTGCAGTCCAGCCCTGGAGGAGCGAGTCTTAGCCTTCGCTCTGGCTTTGCCGCCGGTTTTGCCTCTGCCGCTCATACTTAAAATCACTGACTAAAGCCTACCTAATAGATATAGAGAATGACTGACCATGACGCCACACACTGACTTTATACAAGAGTGCCAGTCGCCCATTGGTTTAGAGTCTGAAGAGATTTCAACCAATCACTGAACTTCCCTCCAAATCCCAACCCCCTTTCAAGCGGGAATAATCATGCACAAGTATTTGAGACAGAAAAAAAAGATGAAACTACTTAAATATTTGATAGAAATTCATATGCATTTCAGATGTTAAGGGAATCGTAACCATTAACATTCATTTAACAATGCTGTTTTTCTGTGTGCAGTTAATATGTGTAAACATCTTTGAACTAAAATAATGAAATAATTTAAACGTTTAAAAAGTTTTTCAAATAATTACTTCACTAATGTGTTACTGGGGTTTGACATGCACACTTTAACATGGAATATGTATATTAATCGCTGTTTCTACTAAAAGTGCTACACTGTAGGCTATATTCTGTGCACATTGATCTGATACTGTAGTTTTATGCTATTGTGGTTTTATCACTGCCTTTACCCAGCAAACATTGGTCCGACGGCAACGTCCCTGGCCAAAAATAGTCGCGGTAGGACGGCATGAATCGGTAAAAGTATGTAACACAGAACATTTCTTAAAAATGCACTCAGATACATTTGTACATGTCTACAGTTCTCTCCAGTTGCATGTATAATAGTTACTTTGACTTTTAGCTACGTGTAGTTCAATATAAACCCTGTTGTGAATCCGTCGTGAGAGTGACGTCCTTTACACGTGCATTTATAGTCCATCATGACCCTCTATGAAATCATTGTGAAATATGCAGAAGCTGCTTACACCTGGTTAATACTGCAATAATTAATTTAAGTGCCCCAAGTAGTTTTTTAGGAGGTTGTGATGTCTCGTGCTTTTCCGAATTAGCCGTCAAAGCTTGCCCGTTTAGTTAATCAGCAATTGCTGTAATGAAATGGTGACTAGTTCGAAGTATAAGAACGTTAAATTAAGGTGAGAAAAACAAACATGTTACATCGTGTCTTAACATGAAAACAACACGTTGGGAAGACCATCGGTTACCAGCACTCCCGACCGGTCGCCATAGGTACGCGTTAACAACACGTAAGCACATGTTGGAACGTGTTACATATGATTTAATGAAACTGTTCTCTAATTTAGTTTGGGCTCATTATTTTTATGTGGAAATCAACGAACCTTGATTAGTGTAGGGCAGGCTATGGCCAGTTTAACAGAATCAGCGGAATGTCTAAATGTAAAACTAGAACACTTAAAACAAGTGTTTTTAATAAACCTTCACTTTAGCATTTATGATTTTTATTTGTGAAAGATAAGCTATGGTAATTTAGTAACTTTATTAAGATTCAGTCAGTATTGATATTTCTCTTTAGTTCTTGAAATAAAAGCTTAGATTTTTCAACTTTTTATTAGTTTGTTATTTAGCCTATTTTGTATGCATGTTTTTAATATATAGTATAGCCTATTAATGCAACTTACAATACTTTTTACAATGCAGATTGTTTCAAAGCAGCTTCACGGTGTTAAACAGGAAAATAATGCAACAGAATTTGACTCGGCTGTACAGCTGCTCCTGAGAAAACGGTGATGTCATCAGCTAATTTCAATTATCATACAGTATGCATCTAGCTGGCAGACCGAGGTGCAAGAGACCGAAGGGATATGGTGCGTCCATGTCAGGACGAGTGACCATCCCGACCATCGAGTACCAAGGTCTGTCGGTGTTCCAACTTAATGTAGAGGGCCTTACCACCGCAAAAATGGAAGTCATCTACCACCTCGCTGACTCCCACAAAGTAGCAGCCGTCCTCCTCCAGGAGACACACCGTGACAGTGATAACATCCTCAAGCTGCCCGGTTTCAAGCTTGCTGGATCCATCCACAGCAAACAGCACGGACTTGCAACCTTTGTAAGGAACAACCTTAGTTGGACAGCCACTGGCCAATCTCCACCAGGCTCGAGTATTGAATGGCTGTCCACTAAGGTGCAGACCACAACGGTTGTCAATGTCTACAAGCCCCCACCATCAATGCTGACCATGGCATCACTTCCACCGGCACCTGCACCCGCCATCTATGCAGGGGACTTTAACTGCCAACACATAGACTGGGGTTACAGCCATACTACACCAAATGGAGAGATATTAAGCCAATGGGCCTCCAGTGCCAATGCGTTGCTGCTGTTCGACCCTAAAGAACCTCCAAGCTTCTTTTCAGCACGCTGGAATACCCACACCAACCCGGACCTGGCTTTCGTTGTGTGGCACACGGCTCAAAAGCCAGAGAGACGTGTCCTGGATAGATTCCCCCGCTCACACCACCGACCGTCCATCATAAAGGTCCCATCCCTGGTGCAGCCAGTTGTAGGGAAACCCGTCAGGAGATGGAACTTTCGTAAGGCAAATTGGCAGTCATTCACTGAGGAGACAGAAAAAGCATCATTCTGTCTCCCAGATCGAGACAACGCTGATGTGGATGCTGGGTATGCAGCTTACTGCAGAGTACTCCTTGGGGCAGCAAGGAAAACCATCCCCCATGGCTTTAACACAAATTACATCCCGGGCTGGGATGGAGAATGCAGCCACCTCCTGCATGTCCACCAGCAGGCAAGCTCCAGGGAGGAAGTTGAAGAATCTGCAACGGTACTTCTGCAGAAGCTAGATGCCACCCGTAGGTCAAGGTGGATAGAGGTAGTTCAGTCAATTGACTTCACCCACTCCAGCCGCAAGGCGTGGCGGACAATAAACCAGCTGACAGGTAGAACACCATCGACCTCCCGGTGCCCAATAACAGCAAATGCCATCGCATCCCAGCTCCTTAAGAACAGCTGTTTCCCTGATGCTGATAAGAACTTTGCCCGCACAATATCACACCAGGTGACTTCCCAGTATAGAGCAGCTAGTGTGGATGCCAACTTGTCAGGGGAATTTACAACAGCTGAACTCCAGACTGCCTTGAGTAAGACCAAACAAGGGAAAGCTCCAGGCCATGATTACATCCACCCTGAGTTTGTGACTCACCAGAGTGTAAGAACATCTGTATGGCTCTGCTCATTCTACTCGACATGCCTTCGGAGGTCCAAGCTCCCGAAGATATGGCGCCGCGCTGCTGTTATAGCTCTTCCAAAACCAAACAAGCCTGCGGAAGACCCCAAATCCTACCGACCCATCTCACTGCTCTGTGTTCCATTCAAAACCCTGGAGAGGCTGATCTATAATCGTATCGAGCCAATAGTGGACCCTCAACTCCCACGGGAACAAGCTGGCTTCCGGCGCGGTCGGTCAACGGTTGACCAGGTGACACTGCTCACCCAAGACATTGAGGACAGCTTTCAGGAAAAGCAGAAGGCTGGAGTAGTGCTGCTTGATCTTACAGCCGCTTACGATACCGTTTGGCACCGCGGACTCCACCTAAAGCTACTAAAGATCATTCCCGACCGGCACATGGTGAAGTTCATCATTGAGATGGTGACGAACCGCAGCTTCACCTTAAAGACAAGTGACGGTCAATGCAGCAGGCTCAGAAGGCTGAGGAATGGTGTTCCGCAGGGATCTGTCCTTGCACCGATGTTATTCAATATCTACATCCATGACCTACCGGAAACAACATCCCGGAAATATGGTTACGCTGACAACCTGGCCATTATGATGAGACAACAAACATGGGAGCAGATACAGGCCAGCCTAAACCAGGACATGGCCACCTTGGCAGCCTACCTGCGTGAGTGGCGTTTACAACTTAGCA
Source organism: Gobio gobio (assembly GCF_949357685.1). NCBI lineage: Eukaryota > Metazoa > Chordata > Actinopteri > Cypriniformes > Gobionidae > Gobio > Gobio gobio. The sequence continues at coordinate 32,112,308 of NC_137121.1, read as the reverse complement.
TCGGCAAGACAGTTGTAGCAGCCTACCACCTGAACAACAGTGAGGCCAGACGGGAACTGGACATATTCGTTAATAACAAGCGTCTTGAGTTCCAGCAAGCCCCACGGTACCTTGGCGTACGCCTGGATAGATCTCTAACATTCAAACAACATCTTGAAGAAGTGACGGCCAAAGTGTCATCAAGGGTGGCAATAATTCGGCGTCTCGCTGGCACTAGCTGGGGTGCAACTGCCAAGGTGCTTCGAATATCAACAGTAGCCCTCGTCTTCTCCACAGCTGAATACTGTGCCCCAGCCTGGTCCAGAAGCCCACACGCCAGGAAAGTCGACACTGCCATAAACACCGCCCTTCGGACTATAACTGGCTGCCTGAATTCTACCCCTGTCTACCATCTGCCAACACTAGCAGGAATTGCCCCGGCCGGCCTCCAACGAGCGGCTGCTACCCTTGCTCTTGCAAGGAAAGCCCAAAGATGCAACTGGCATATCCTGCACAATACCACCACAACAGCACTACCTCCTCATAGACTGAAGTCCCGCCACCCGTACAACAAGGCGGCACAAGACCTGCTCAGGTCCATTCCTGAGGACCTGTCTACAGAGGCATGGCTCGCGGCAGCTTGGAAGCAGGAGTGGGAGTCAGCAGGACCCTCACGAATCCACCGTTACATCTTTGATCCTGGAGGCGGTCTTGAAGGAGAGGATCTGCCACGTCGGCAATGGACTCTGCTAAACCGCCTGCGAACTGGGGTGGGACGTTACAAAGCATCAATGAGGAAGTGGGGCCTGGAGGACAGAGAAGTGTGTGAGTGTGGGGAGCCAGAACAGACCGCTGAGCACATAATCACCACCTGTCCACTGTATAAACCACCTTCGGAGGCCGGCCTCTTCGACGTGGGACCTGAGATGAGAACGTGGCTGAGTTCTACTGAGCTGGACATTTGATGACGACACACGAAAGAAGAAGAAGAAGAAGAAGAAGGTGTTAAACAGGAAAATAATGCAACAGAATTTGACTCGGCTGTACAGCTGCTCCTGAGAAAACGGTGATGTCATCAGCTAATTTCAATTATCATACAGTGACAATGTGGGCAGATCAGTTATTTAGTTGATGTATTTAATGTAGTTTAGTAATTATTAGATAGATATTACAATAGTATTCCACTAGTTGTCGACCAGTGACTGATAAAACATATTTGATGTAGCCTATCATTGTATCATTCATTCAAGAGATCTGTTCAAAAACTCAGGACTTACTAGTCTTCATTCATAAATTGAAATGAAATATTTTTATATATAATTAATTCATTTAAATTAATACATATTTTAATAGACTCATTAAGTATAACCTCAAGTAAATTAGGCCTACATGTTATTTTGTTTAGTTGTCTATCATGGGAGAACCGTGAAAAAAAAAAAAAAAAAACATGTATCTTAAAAGAATTTATAATATATCTGGTATCTAGCCTATACTATTATTAGCACTGTTTCTAATATTAAAATAGGGCTGAATTCAGGGCGATTGAGACACTTTTTCCAAGTCATCTCAATGGCAAAAAAGTGTCCCAGTCTCCCTGAATTCACCCTATACCATCTTACAGACTAGGATTAAGTCTTTTTGTACATTAACAAGGATTTGGGACGATTATAATGCATTCTAACCATATTGCTGACCAACACTTTATGCCCCTAGCACGTATTCAATGATTACAAGATGAGAACATGAGAGACAGTGAAAATGCATGGTAGATCCAATGTTGAGTTGACATAACCTCTCTCTCTGCAGAAGATATTCATATATCAGAGTTCCTTTTAATATCCAAAAACATCAACAGCTTATGTTAACTCACTGTTTTACCAGCCCACGAGTCAGCAGAGGGAATATCAGAAGGAAGGAGACGAAATCATGATAAAAATAACAAAATATAACAAAATAAATAACAAATAACAATATGACAATATGTTTATTGAATGAAAATAACAATGTGTTTATTGAATAATCTCAATGTGTTACTACCATGAAAAGTCAATGGACATGGTCCCATGACCTTGAAATTAAAACTCTTTATCTTCTAACTTTTAACTCTTACTTCTAAAACAATAACAGACCACATACAAATATATTTTTTTAAAGAGCAAACGATTACATAAAAATTGATATAGCCTACATATAAATAATATGGGAAAATACAAAGACATTAATGAACAGTAGCCTACTACTGTATGTACAGTTAAAATAGGTGAGTGGTGTTCGAAATATTAGCTCCTTCTGTCATGGAATACAGAGAAAGTCATGATAGGTTTTTCAGTTCATCACTCAGAAACACTTAGAATAGCTACAACATCTTTAAAGGCTTATTCAGGGAAGTACAGCAGGATGCAGGAAATGGTTGAGTATTCTTTTATGTAAAAAATATCTGTATTTAGTGCTTGTAGTGTCCATTTAGAGTCTTTACACATCAGCTTGGATAGTTACATGGTAAAAAAATATATAATTTCAAGACGTTGACGTCACGTCATGTCGTCACGTGGGTCCACCCGTTCAGTAAGACGTTCAAAGTACAAGACGTTCGGATAGACGTTCGGATAGACGTTCGATCGGTCGGTCGTTCGGATGTTAGGTTTTGGCACGGAGTACGCGCCATACGCAAATCACGTGTGGCAGTGAAGTGTCCACTCAGACGTTACGCGTCATTCACGTGTAGCAGTGAAGTTATAATTTATTTTTTTCGCTAACACGTAGTATAACACGCTACTCAACACGGCTCAGTGCTCAATTTACTTTCTCTTCACTCATTCCTCTCAATGAACATTTGCGTCTGTCTTATACCGTGACGTCTGCGTCTGTGATTTTATTTGAGTGTGTACATTTTTTTTTTAATTATTATTTTTGGGGTTGTTATTGTGTTTTTAGCATGTATAATTTTAATGTAGCCTATTACAACACTATAGAGCTGGACAACAGTGATCGCCAACTCGATCAGGATCGCATTTACTGGTAAATAAAGAATAGAATAGAATAGAATAGAATAGAATAGTATGTCTGATTTCCGAGATAATAGCCTACATGCTATAACTATTATTAACACAAATAGGGGTGGGAATCTTTTACCATCTCACGATTCAATTCGATTCCGATTCTTGAGGCCACGATTCGATTCATAATCGATTTTCGATTCAAAAAGATTTTCGATTCAAAACGATTCGATTTTATCCATAATTATTTCTAATCAGGTTTCTGATCATGATCTACTCTCATCCGCTTTGCTATACAGAATGACAAACGAATGCATTAAAGTGTCTTTTTCACATTTATTAAGTTCAATTCTCAGGAAAGTGCCTTTTATCAAAAACATTGTCTGGTTCTCAATTGCTACTCATTAGTAGCTAGCTATAAAATAAGTTGGAACAAGTGCTTCTTCAAAATGGTTGAACATAGATGCATTTCCCAGGAAAGTTGCAGTTTACCACAAATATCATGTAGAACAAAACCGGTGAAGACAAAAAAAATCTATATTTCTCAGTCAGACAAAGTAACTTATATATAACAATGAAAATAAAGTGCTGGGAGTTTCGTGAAACACTGCAGTGTGCGTTGGTCTGCAGCTGGCGGCTGACTCTGCTCCGTGCCGCTGAGCTCCGGGTAGAGTTGCCACCTTCAGTGTGGCAAAATAAGTGACACCCATTCACGACCCAACCTCAACGCAACGCAAGCTCGACATGTTTTTAAAAAACCGCGCAAGTTTACAGGCAGACGCATAGCGCATGTTCTCAAGACTATGGCAACAAAGCCGCTAAAACGCAACCACGCACAAATGAGCTCCTGTACAACTTATTGTGAAATTGATTTCTTTATATTTGCTATCAGTATTCTCCACACTGCAAAATCCGTATGTGTTTATTGAACTATGTGTGGACCTGTGAAAAATACGGGACAAATCGCGTCCCGTATTGGTTTGATACGGGATGCGTCATTTTGCTTGTAAATACGGGACGATTCCGTATTTTACGGGACGGGTGGCAACCCTAGCTCTATGGGGCGCCGTTTGTAAAGCGGCTCACGCTGAAAATAACAGCAACATTTTGACACATTTAGCTTCAAACAATGTTTAAAAAACTGGTATGAATTTTTGGCGGTCACTTTTTTAGCACATTTACAACAATATTTGTCAACTTAGAGATATTTTAAATAGTTAAATCTAAATGTTAAATGTTAAATCTAAATGTTAATTGTTAAATCTAAATGTTAAATCTAAATCTAAATGTTAAATCTAAATGTTATATCTAAATGTTAAATCTAAATGTTAAATCTAAATCTAAATCTAAATGTTAAATCTAAATTTTAAATCTAAATCTAAATGCTAAATCTAAATCTAAATGTTAAATCTAAATCTAAATCTAAATGTTAAATCTAAATCTAAATGCTAAATCTAAATCTAAATCTAAATCTAAATGTTAAATCTAAATCTAAATGTTAAATCTAAATGTTAAATCTAAATCTAAATGCTAAATCTAAATGTTAAATCTAAACGTTAAATCTAAATGTTACATCTAAATCTAAATGTAAAATCTAAATGTTAAATCTAAATGTTAAACCGGTTATCTGCATTCTGAATTTGCATATATTAGTTAAATATTTAGTTTCACCCGAAACATTTAGATTCAACATTTATATTTAGATTTAACATTTAGATTTAACAGTTAGATTTAGATTTAGATTTTGTATTTAGATTTAACATTTAGATTTTACATTTAGATTTAGATGTAGCATTTAGATTTAACGTTTAGATTTAACATTTAGATTTAGATTTAGCATTTAGATTTAAAATTTAGATTTAACATTTAGATTTAACATTTAGATTTAACATTTAGATTTAACAAACTAATAAAAAGTTGAAAAATCTAAGCTTTTATTTCAAGAACTAAAGAGAAATATCAATACTGACTGAATCTTAATAAAGTTACTAAATTACCATAGCTTATCTTTCACAAATAAAAATCATAAATGCTAAAGTGAAGGTTTATTAAAAACACTTGTTTTAAGTGTTCTAGTTTTACATTTAGACATTCCGCTGATTCTGTTAAACTGGCCATAGCCTGCCCTACACTAATCAAGGTTCGTTGATTTCCACATAAAAATAATGAGCCCAAACTAAATTAGAGAACAGTTTCATTAAATCATATGTAACACGTTCCAACATGTGCTTACGTGTTGTTAACGCGTACCTATGGCGACCGGTCGGGAGTGCTGGTAACCGATGGTCTTCCCAACGTGTTGTTTTCATGTTAAGACACGATGTAACATGTTTGTTTTTCTCACCTTAATTTAACGTTCTTATACTTCGAACTAGTCACCATTTCATTACAGCAATTGCTGATTAACTAAACGGGCAAGCTTTGACGGCTAATTCGGAAAAGCACGAGACATCACAACCTCCTAAAAAACTACTTGGGGCACTTAAATTAATTATTGCAGTATTAACCAGGTGTAAGCAGCTTCTGCATATTTCACAATGATTTCATAGAGGGTCATGATGGACTATAAATGCACGTGTAAAGGACGTCACTCTCACGACGGATTCACAACAGGGTTTATATTGAACTACACGTAGCTAAAAGTCAAAGTAACTATTATACATGCAACTGGAGAGAACTGTAGACATGTACAAATGTATCTGAGTGCATTTTTAAGAAATGTTCTGTGTTACATACTTTTACCGATTCATGCCGTCCTACCGCGACTATTTTTGGCCAGGGACGTTGCCGTCGGACCAATGTTTGCTGGGTAAAGGCAGTGATAAAACCACAATAGCATAAAACTACAGTATCAGATCAATGTGCACAGAATATAGCCTACAGTGTAGCACTTTTAGTAGAAACAGCGATTAATATACATATTCCATGTTAAAGTGTGCATGTCAAACCCCAGTAACACATTAGTGAAGTAATTATTTGAAAAACTTTTTAAACGTTTAAATTATTTCATTATTTTAGTTCAAAGATGTTTACACATATTAACTGCACACAGAAAAACAGCATTGTTAAATGAATGTTAATGGTTACGATTCCCTTAACATCTGAAATGCATATGAATTTCTATCAAATATTTAAGTAGTTTCATCTTTTTTTTCTGTCTCAAATACTTGTGCATGATTATTCCCGCTTGAAAGGGGGTTGGGATTTGGAGGGAAGTTCAGTGATTGGTTGAAATCTCTTCAGACTCTAAACCAATGGGCGACTGGCACTCTTGTATAAAGTCAGTGTGTGGCGTCATGGTCAGTCATTCTCTATATCTATTAGGTAGGCTTTAGTCAGTGATTTTAAGTATGAGCGGCAGAGGCAAAACCGGCGGCAAAGCCAGAGCGAAGGCTAAGACTCGCTCCTCCAGGGCTGGACTGCAGTTCCCCGTCGGCCGTGTTCACAGGCTTCTCCGCAAAGGCAACTACGCTCAGCGCGTCGGTGCCGGTGCTCCTGTTTATCTGGCGGCTGTGCTCGAGTATCTTACCGCTGAGATCCTGGAGTTGGCTGGAAACGCTGCTCGGGACAACAAGAAGACCCGCATCATCCCCCGTCACCTGCAGCTGGCGGTGCGCAACGACGAGGAGCTGAACAAACTTATGGGCGGAGTGACCATCGCTCAGGGCGGCGTGCTGCCCAACATCCAGGCCGTGCTGCTGCCCAAGAAGACTGAGAAGCCCGCCAAATCCAAGTAAACGGGTTGCAGACTGTCTTCTTAAACCAAAGGCTCTTTTAAGAGCCAATCATAAAATCTCATAAAGGGCACGTTGTTTGTTAATATTTATGTACACCATAAAGGTAGTTGATTAGAAAAATAAATCCTCAACAAATTGTAGATTGCTGCCTATAAACGTGTATTAATATAACAAAGTGGAATGTAAGCAGGTCTTAGTCTTAAATTGAACATCTACAATTTAATCCCTCAATGTTTTAAATTGGAGCAGAAAGTCTTAAGTTTAAACATGGTATTAATAATAGATTTCATAAAATGGAGTTTACTGTATAAATTGTCAAATTTTGGATCAATCAAAATACTGCTCTTAAAGGGATAGTTCACACACAAAAAAAGAAATTGGTAAAGAGAACACAAATTTGAGAAAAAAATTAAAAGATATAAAAAAATATTAGTTGTTTAACTTTTAATAAATTGATGTGAAATTGTTTGTTTCATGATTTCAATTAGACATGCTTTATAAAATGTGAAATTAAATTTCATGCTTTGCAAAAAAAAAAAAAAAAAAAACTATAACACTTAAATCAAGATGCATTTACTTGAGATGCAAAATGGAGGAAATTAATTCTTGTTTTCTGAGAAACCGAACAAAGTCAAGTGGGTTTATGCTTAAAACAAGAATAAATGTCTGTCAATAGGTATGAACATTACTTTTTTATTTGAATGAAGTTGATTTTTCTGAACCCATTAGCAGACATTTGTTGTTTTAATCATAAAATCACTTTCACAAGTTTTCTTGTCATTTTGCTTCTCTGGAAAACATTTGAAGCTTTGCTAATAACCTACCACTCGTGCTTCCTAGACATTTACATTTAGAGAACATATTGACATTCAATTGATGTTCCCTTCAATTCATTCCTCAATTTTTCTTCAATTGATCTTACATTTACCTTCATAAAACCTGCAGAAACCCTGACAAAGTGTGCATGCTTATGGACATCCTGAAACGTGTTTGCTTGAAAGAGATCATTCTTTGGGCCGTGTGTCTTATTTGATTCCAGTGATTGATTGTTCGATTTCAGAACAAATAAATACAATAATATAAGTATAAAGCTTATGGGTCTGTTCCGCTGTTTGAAGAGCAAAAGTAAAGGGAATAAAACACTTTGAGCGGGAAAACCCTCCACTTGTTTGAAAAGAGGGAACGCGCAGTCATTGGCTAGCAGTCATAAGCACACGTCACATATCAGCCAATCACAAGCCTCTGCACTCTCGACACTATGAGCTCATGCCGGTAGAACGCTTTAAAGGCAGGCGTGTAACATAAAACCAGAATTTCCAGCGCCAGCAGGTAGAGGTGTGCGATACCGCTAGATTTGGTATCGATCCGATACCAAGTAAATACAGGGCCAGTATCGCCGATACCGATACCAATATTGATACTTTTTAATAATTAAGGTGGATGCGTCTTCAACCTAAATCTAAATGAATTTTCATGACTTTTAATTTGTTTTTGTGATTTGCATTTTGGGTTATTAATCAGTACTACAAAAGCTTTTGTTCAGAAACAACTTTTGGTTACTTCTGTTTTATTTAAATAAACAAAGTTACAAAATGATTACTTCACAAATATAAAAAATGTAAAAACAAATTCTCTTTTCAAGTAGCATGTTAACAAAAAATGTTTCTCCTCTTTAGTGCACTTCTTTTCAGGATTTTTTTCTTAAATAAACAAAGTCACAAAGTCACAAAGTTTTACATACAACGCTCCTCTTTCTCTCTGCTGCCATTCTCCGCCTCTGACTGACTGCTGTTAGAAATGCGCGGCTGAGCGGCGCGCGCGGCTGACTGCTGGTGGTAGCGCTAGTGGTGAGTCACGTGATGGTACAACACAGGAGAGGGGGAGGAGAGCAGCGTCGAGCACGAGCAGCACTCTTGAGAGCTTGCTCTGCTCTGTGACAGCAGCAGCATTTTGACAAACACGGCCAGGTCGCAAAACGAGAGAAACTGAAACTTAAGTATCGATATTTTCACGTTGGTATCAATCAATACCGATACCAACGTTGGTATCGATATTATCGATATTAGTATCGATCTGCCCACCTCTACCAGCAGGACAGAGAGAAGTGAACTAAAGCAATGGCAAGAACCAAGCAGACCGCTCGTAAATCCACCGGTGGCAAAGCCCCGAGGAAGCAGCTCGCTACTAAAGCCGCCCGTAAGAGCGCTCCGGCCACCGGAGGCGTCAAGAAGCCTCATCGCTACAGGCCCGGGACCGTGGCTCTGCGAGAGATCCGCCGTTATCAGAAGTCCACCGAGCTGCTGATCCGCAAACTGCCCTTCCAGCGTCTGGTGAGGGAAATCGCTCAGGACTTCAAGACGGATCTGCGCTTCCAGAGCTCCGCCGTCATGGCCCTGCAGGAGTCCAGCGAGGCTTATTTGGTCGGCCTGTTTGAGGACACCAACCTGTGCGCCATCCACGCCAAGAGAGTCACCATCATGCCCAAAGACATTCAGCTGGCCCGCCGCATCCGCGGAGAGCGCGCCTAAACCCGCACCTGCATCAGCCGCTACAAACCCCAAAGGCTCTTTTAAGAGCCACCAAAACTACACAGAACGAGAACATTTCCAGTTTAACGCTTAAAACGAGTAGAAAGTTACATTATCACTAACTAGGTTTTAGTTTTATACAGAATGAATAACGTTTACAATAAGAAGCATGTTTTTTATGGATTTGTTAAATGCAGTTTGTTGTATATATTAATCTTTCCATAGAGGTGACAAAAAAAAAACGTTTTAATTAAATTTGATCTCAGTTGTCCAGTTGTAGAAAGTCTATTTTCAAGAGTTCTGAGTGCCAAGGAGACAAAGCTGACAATGTCTCAGAATTACACTCGTAACTCATTTTTATAGGTTTTAATGTTTTTGTATTTAGATGTTTGCCACTTTTATCACCTTCAAACAGTCTGAAACATGAACAGTAGGTTTTTTTCCAGCTCTCTTTAATTTGACCATCCAGAGTTATGAAATCTTCAGCTACTCCCTAATAATGGCATGGTCCGTTTTGAAACGTATCACATGTTGAAAGCCAAAGAAGAGATTATTCTTATGGTGTAAATTCAGCTAAAGGGAGACGTGCAGTGTAAATCAGAGGCCTGGCTCATTTATATTGAGCAAATATATCTGAAATGTCACAAAAATATGCAGTTATAATGCAATTAATTCATTCAATACATTAATTGTCATTCAGCATCTCTGTATATGATATAATGAAGATCTTCATCAAACGAATCATTATAAAACTTGGTTTTTAATATTACACAAAGGACGGGTCCTGTTAGATCAGGGTTAGGGTTAAATCACATGGTTTTGTGCTCTAACTACACAGAGGGGAGGGGCGTGTTGTGCCTTGTGACGCGGCACTGGTTTCTGTCAGGTCCTGTAAGCACATATAAACGGCCTCCTTGTAGCGCTTATCCTTCATTCGTCGTTCTCATTTGACTGTCTGACGCTAAAACAAACATGTCTGGAAGAGGTAAAGGCGGCAAAGGACTCGGTAAAGGAGGCGCTAAGCGTCACCGTAAAGTTTTGCGCGATAACATCCAGGGAATCACCAAACCCGCCATCCGTCGTCTGGCTCGCCGCGGCGGTGTCAAGCGCATCTCCGGTCTGATCTACGAGGAGACTCGCGGAGTGTTGAAGGTGTTCCTGGAGAACGTTATCCGCGATGCCGTGACCTACACCGAGCACGCCAAGCGAAAGACCGTCACCGCCATGGATGTTGTGTACGCGCTGAAGCGACAGGGACGCACCCTGTACGGCTTCGGAGGTTAAACGCCTGAAATCTAGACTACACAAACCCAACGGCTCTTTTAAGAGCCACCCACACTGTCATAGAAAGAGTTATGTTTTAGCCATATCAGTTATACAGAAATGTATTAGTTCTGAATAAACGGAAGTATGTAATCTCCGCAAAGAAACTACTCGCGTTCAGAATTTGAACGGGTATTTTATAGTTTCTGAATTGTTTACACAGAAATACTGGTATTTCAGACACAATGACCACAACATAAAACTCATGCACCAATTCAGCTAAACTACAAGCACAATTCCTGCTTTACACTCACTTTGCAGTTCTAAAACAATATTTTCCAAAACACTACACACATTTCTCTGCATTTGGCAAAACTTTTTTGCAGAACATCTCTTGTTTTCACAATGAACACACTGCCACTCAAATGTGCACACTGACCATCACATGGGCAAACACCTGTCACAGTTTTACAATTAGCAAACAGCTTTAGCATAAAAGGGCAACAGGTGAGCTCTTCTGTTTTGCAACAGCATAGTTTTTAATTTATTTTTGTTACTGTATCTGTAAATTCAATTCTTCTGTTGTTTTGTATATACTTTGTGTTGGTTGGGATGTACACTGTGTACATTGTTTTTGTGGGATAAATAAACATATATGTGTTACAATGTATTTGTGTGTTCTATAAAAGTATAGAACATGTATTCTCAAAATATAATTTTTTGTTTTCATTGTTTTGAATGTAAATGTTCATTTTGCAGGATAATTGAGGGGTTTTGCCCATTGTGTGTGTGTGTGTGTGTGTTTTTATTTGTGTGTATAGTTCTGAGAGTACGAGGCATGCTTTCAGAAAATGTGTGTAAACAATCGAGAAAAACTGTAACTAACGTTAATTGCTTTGAAGTTAGCATTTTTTTCCACAAAATAATACTAATATACTTTCTAATAATGTTAATGTTTCTTTCAGATAAGTTAACTATTACAATTGAAAGTGAAAGAAAGTTACAGAACCATGCAAAAAAAAGAAAAAGAAGTGAAATGTCAGGGGTGGAAGAGGCTTTTGTGCATACGATAATTTATGGTATAATAAGCTATTTTAAATGGTATTTTATAGTTATGCGGAATGTCTTTTAAAAATTGTATTAAAACAAAAAATAAAGAGCGGGAATTGAACAAAGGAAACGGAGTCTGTGGGGGGAGTCCTTGAAACATAAAACGGTAGGCGTGGCTATCAATTAACCGCCCGTGATTGGCCCTCATTTCTCTCGTGATGCCTTGAGTTGTCCAATGAAATACGAGTTTTGGGGTTTGGCCTATGAAATCAGGCAATCAGAAGTTTACCCTATCTCTTTGTAAATTAGCATATGGTAGTGTATAAAGAGCTCTGTTTCGCTCCTGAGCTCACATTGATCCGGAATCAGCATCATGCCTGAACCAGCAAAGTCCGCACCTAAGAAAGGCTCCAAGAAGGCCGTCACGAAGACCGCCGGTAAGGGAGGAAAGAAGCGCAGAAAGTCCAGGAAGGAGAGCTACGCCATCTATGTGTACAAAGTCCTGAAGCAGGTTCACCCTGACACCGGCATCTCCTCCAAGGCGATGGGCATCATGAACTCTTTCGTCAACGACATCTTCGAGCGCATCGGCGGTGAGGCGTCTCGTCTGGCGCACTACAACAAGCGCTCCACCATCACCTCTAGAGAGATCCAGACCGCCGTGCGCCTGCTGCTGCCCGGAGAGCTGGCCAAACACGCCGTGTCCGAGGGCACAAAGGCTGTGACCAAATACACCAGTTCAAAGTGAGGCGACCTCTAACCATAACCACACCTTAACCACCCCAAAGGCTCTTTTAAGAGCCACCCATCTTCTCGTTTAAAGAGCGTATAATGCTTGAGAGATTAATTGGTATTGGTCAGTTTCAGTAAAATGTCATTGAGAACAAACATTTGTTGTAAATCTCATGTTAACATAGAAGATAAGTGCAATTTTGGGCAGCTTCTTTTACATGCAATGTAACGAGGTGCATCTGGAGCAGGACAATAGAAACGTCAGTTTTTCTCTCATCCAATTTCTGTGGTAGTGAAATAAATCGATTATGCTTGTCATTACCGACAATTGCTATTAATTCTACAAAAGCTTACTTGTTCATAATTCTCCATATCACAGCATATCATATGATTCCAAAATAACTAGGTATATTCAGTTTTATTTGTACAGATGTTTGGTTCACTCGCATAAAGTGATCCTAATTATTTGTTGACACAGTCAAAAAAGATTTTAAAGTTAAACATATCTTATGTTACTGCATCTACCTCTATACATTAGGCTTCAGTATTTGGGTAATTTGCATTATCAAGACTAAATTCAAGTTTGATCCTTGAAACCTTGTCATCACTCCATTCCAACCAGCCAAACAATTTTGTAAACACTCATACTGTTAGTTAATAAAATAACACTATCGTTGTTCAATCAGTTTCAAGAATAAAAGTATACCCATTTAAGCTCATCAGTGTCCAAAGTTTTAGGTTGAGTTTCTTAGTTTTGGTAACACATTCTCACACCCAACTCGTCACATATTGAGGCTCGGTCAGGAACCTTCAGTGTCACTTTTTAACGCTCAGGTGCTCCATTGATTTCAGTGAGAAACCTCTGGCATCATAAACAGATTCTTTGGGCATGGGAATGGGACATTTAAAAGTAGAAAAAAATCATATTTGCAAAATTACAACTTTAAAGACCATGCAGTTCTTTATAAGATAAACCTTCTATGTAAGCTTGTTTTTGCACATCTAAAGTCAGATCAAACTAAAGTAAGAAAGTAGCTGGTTGTATGTGAGCGATAGGAAATCATCCAGCCATCAATTATTTACACTTGTCCACCCAAAAACCCTCTGTTCTCACTTTGTCCACCTTGTTTTACAATAATTTAATAAAATCAGTGAAATAACAATGAAAAATAAATAAACCATGATTGTGTAGCGTGGTCACCCAGGTATTTCAAAGTTTTAGTTCGGGCGCCAGACAGTTGAAATTACTGTCGAAAAAAAAACCTGACCCCACCCAGCATTTCAACACATTAAATCACTCTCAAAAAGTTCCGAAAATAAGTGTTATTATTCTTTCAGTTCAGTTCAAAACATATATAGCACGAACTCTTTTAGAAAATTTGCAATTCAAAACTTAAATGTCCTGATATTCTAGAACACAGTTTTCATACGACCAAAATAATAAATAAATAATTAATTAACCAAAAAGACAAAACAAAACAAACTTCTCCAACCAAAAATATTCAATTTAAAGTGATATATTCGTTAGGGTTCTGTTTGTTTTGGGCAAGGGTCTAACTTTAGTGAAGATGAGTGAGAGATCGGATCGAAGGAAGCTTTAAAAGCGTGGAAACAGTTTGATTTGAGCTCTCCTCTTGAGAGTCACGGGGGAGTTTGTTCAAGAATAAATATGCCAGCAGTCAAGTAACAAAAAAGGGGTAGAAAATCAAAATCCCTCAAACCCGTTCGGCGTGTGTCGTTGAAACCTGGGTAGGTCCGATTCCGATTCCGTTTCGATTGCCGAAAATTCTTCCTTGTGCAGAGGACATCCGAAGATTTCAGCACGATCTTCCTGGTGTACCCACAAGGTTTTGCAGTTCAATCGAATGTGGTTAAACTTCAACGACAACTAATTATTCTCGGCAACTGCTCAGCAACTCCATTCCACCATTTCCACCGGGCTCTCACTTCCGCGACGCGTCTCCACTTCCTTCCCTTCACGCATGTTCATTTTTGATCTCCATTAGCGGACCACACCCTTTTCTTCCTCATTTAATTTTTATTTTCGTTCAGATAAATCATGAAGATAATTATCATAATGATTTGGTTAAAAAATGAGTTATTAGCTTGGATTATTCGTTAGTTGAAATGGATATGTGAAAGAAAACGGAAGTAGCATCAACCGTGTAATGCTCCATTACAATTGTTTATTGCTCTTTTCATATGTTCTCTAAACATCTATTTGGCCTCTGAGGAGTGACTGAGGGTCAGTAACAGTGCTTACTCATTCAGCCCGGCTTCCACAGATCCAATATGGATTTGTCTTGCATTTATATTATTCTTGTGATGTGATTCTTCTTTATTAAACATATAAGTACAAATATAGAGGAAAAAAAAAAAAAAAACGTCGAAAGACGTGTTTATCAATCATTTTTACTTTAATTAGGCCTACATACATGTTTATATATATATATATATATATATATATATATATATATATATATATATATATATATATATATATATATATATAAATAGTTACATATATATATATATATATAATGCAATTAAAATAACAAATAAATAAGAACATAGACTTCTCAGTGCATGCTTCCAAAATTATTGTAAGTAATCCAAAATCAAAGAATTTCCCATGCTCAAAAGGAGTAGGAAGAAGTTCAAAACCAACTTTTCTGGTCCTACCCCCCTTTTCTCTATTTTTATCCCTTAATTAAATACAAAACAAGTAGATGCTTTACATATTTACATACACATACACCATATATCTATTTACAGTACACTGTTAGACACATAAACACATGTATACACCTAGACACAGATGCTTACTTTCATACATACGCATACACATTTCCATCTAATTTCCTCGTTTCCGTCTATCTATATCAAACCGAATACTAACACAACCAAACTAGACTCATTATATAATCCCAGAAATCATACAGTCAGTATACAATACTAACAACTCAATTCCTTTTCGTATCCATTCAATATTTTCATTTGATAAATTCTCTTAAAATTACTCAATGTTGTACGTGATTTCATGTCTTCACTACAGCTGTTCCATAAATTAACTCCTTTGTTTGTAATACAGTGATACTTAACATTTGTTCTTATAAGTTTCCTTTGTAATACAAAAGTTCCTCTTAAATGATACTTGCTCTCTCTCATTTGAAACAACCCTTTACTGTAAACCCAACAAGTTCAGCTAACTCATTTCATTTGAGGACACCGATTACCTCAAACCATTTAGGTTTATAAAAAACAATAGTTATGAGTACTCTGCACTTATTTTAATCAAGTCCACTAAAAAAGGATATTTCTTAATATACAATTGAACTTTACACTGCTTTCAAATACTTGATATAGCTGAACCTTCCCTATATTGAGTAAAACAGCTGCAATTACAAACTTTAAATGAACTCAGAGTGCTTGCGGTTACTGCTAGCTCACAATAGCACACACAAAGTCAAATCTAAGTATGTTAAGCTAACTCATTAAATTTGAGGACACTGATTACCTTAATTCTTTTAATTTTAGAAAACAATAGTTATGTGTACTTTTAACTTATTTCAATTGAGTTCACTAAAATAAGACACTCATTGCAATCAAGAAATTAAGTGATTAATTAAGTGATGATTGAGCATTAGTGATTAACACCTGATGATAATGAGCAGAATCACAGAAGGAAAGAGAAACACAAGAACTACAACTGACTTAAGCCACAGCTTTGGATGAAATAACAGAAGATAAAAGAAGACATTAAATCTCTGGAGATCTCAGCAGAGGAGGATTTAACAACTCCACAAACAGCACTACCAGCTTTTCACATTACTTACCAGACTGAGTTTATTTCTGTCATTTCTGTTTTAATGAAAATAATAGTTTAATTGAAGTCACCATGGTGGAGATGAGTGTTTGCTTTAGTTGGGCTCTTGACCCTTAAATCTTTAACATTTGTTTTTTTTCTCTGACTGCTTTAACTGTGTGTTTAGAAAGCATGTTTGTTGAGGTAAGGAATGCCAAGAGAAAATCTGATTAGGTGATGTTGGCTATACAATTATATTGGCATAGTCATCATGTAGTGACTTAAGTCACTGATCTTACTCTTTTGCTTTGGTTAAGACTGTATTGTGTGGTTAATTTTTGTATTATTCTTAATGGTGGCTACATGATTCAACAACACGAGATCCAGCACTGTTGTAAAAATTGAATTGCTCTTTAATCTATGGCATTGCTTATGCTGCGTTCACACCAAACGCGAATAGAGCGTCAAAATCGCGTCTACCGAGTCTAGTTTCACGCGCGAACATTTTGAATGCATTCGCGCGTCCGCGGCGAATTGGACGCGCGTAGAAATCGAGCGCTGAAAGCGAAATTGACGCGCGTTCAAGGCACTCCAGGAGAAATATGTCATAAAACACCACTCTGCCTCTTTTCATTTTCATTAAAAATATATATTACACATTAATAGCCACACACATGTGGTCCAGGCAACTCCTACATTATCTTTACTACATGTATATTTAAATATCCTTAAAAAAAAAGTTACGAAACTTCTCTTTGCCCTCAGTCAAAACGATTTGGCAGACAACAAAGTATAGATTCATGACACCAAAGATCGCCCGTTAGATCCACACAAGATGCACCACTACAGGACATCAGAGTCAGTGGCAAACGGCAGAAGGACTAGCCGAGGAAAGGCGGCTCTCGCCGGGGTTATGAGCGGTGATTGCCTGGATCTCACAACTCCAAAAACACAAGATTATTATTTTTTTTAATATGCGCTTTCTTTATAAATAAACCACAGATTTGAGCTTTAAACAACCACATTCTCACCTGAAAAAGTCTTAAAACTACATTTTTTGACACAATAGTACTATTTTTAATTTATGCAGGGTTTCTCATCACGTCACTTTACCACGTGACCGCAGCGAGCAGGCTCCTGATTGGTTAACGCGGTGCGAATTGACACCAAAGTTCAAATTTTCAACGTTCAGAATTCGCTTCAAACGCGTGAATGCACAAAAGCACGCATGTGACGCGCGTATCGCGCAAGACGCTCAATTCGCGCAAACTGGGCGCGCAAATAAGGCGGATTCGCGTCCTTCGCGCCGCAGGACCTCCAGACGCGCGTCAACGTGCTTTTCCATTGACTTAACATTGAAATCACTCGTGCCATGCGCTCTATTCGCGTTTGGTGTGAACGCAGCGTACACACACACACAGACATCAAGAATCTGTGTATGAATCTCAACAATGGTGACAATCAATGAAAAGCTTCTTTGCTGCAGTGCATGCTGGGTACCACCGATCAAAACTTCCTCATGGGTCCCAGCATGCATTGCGGCATGAATAAGTTATGCATCTGAATTGTGCCTAATTTTCTTTGATTCTTACTATTTGCTTTTACTTTTGCTGTTTGTTGTGATGTTTTTGTAGTTTGTTTTATGTTCAAAGTTGATCTTTATCTGAATAGTTTTTTTTATTGTCACCATTTTTGAGATTCATACTCTGATTCTTGATGTCTGTGTGTGTCCAAGTAGTGTTGTAGATTAAAACCTTTTGTGCATTAATTTTATTCATTTAAATCCTGCATATTGTTCGATTACCACAACCATCCTGGATCTTGTGCTGTTGGCTCACATAGGTTCTATAGGGCTTGGGTTCCGCGTTGCATTTTGGGACGTGGCGGCCATGTTGATGGTCTCGCGAATGTAAACATACAGCAAATCGAACGAGGAGAAGCTATGTTATGCTGCCTTCACGTGCTATCGGAAATGTCCTAATTCCCACTTTAGAAGTCGTGATTACGAGCTTGTTGCATTCAAGTGCTTTGTTGTCGGAGTGAACAGGAATCATGGTGGACACCAGGTTATTCTTGCCTATTTATTGGGAAAGTCTTATTAAAACCATCATCATTTGTAGTCTCCATGCACCGACAACCATAAACATTCCACATAGTCCGCTTTCTGCTGATTCTGTAATTTCAGTCAAATGCAGGCTATTTTCGCTGTGTACCAAACATACAATACACTTCATGTGGTTACTCACATGTAACGTTAATGTCAAGACAAGACGACCAAGCTGTTTTGGACCTGCCACAGCAGTCCAGTTCTCCCCGCCACTATGTTTAAAGCTTATGACACGCCCATCTCGGGAATTGGGGTATCAAAATTATTTCCGAACTTCCCAGTGGTAAACACGACATCAGAGGGCGTTCATGTGCAATTTTTACCTAGGAAACTCGTATTTACGATAATTCCGATAGCACGTGAAGGCAGCATTAAAATCCCGAAAAAGATGTGGAATTTACCGGGATACATTAAAGAGCACCTATCATGGCATTTAAAATGTTCCAAATATTGTTTTAGAAGTCCCCAACAACAGTTTTGCATGCATGCAATGACAAAAAAGACTTTAGTTTTCTTATAATATGCATTTATTTTTACCTGTTTTGACAGCGATTCTCAAATGATTCCTTTAGTGATTCACTTTTCAAAACCCCGCCTTTACGTGACGCTAATCTGCGGTGATTGGTCCGATGGCCCAGTCAGTTGTGATTGGTTTAGTCTGTGCAGATATTTTCGGAAACGGAACGCCCATCAAAGTCTTATAGTGACAGTAATTTGTTAATATGTGTCAGGAGTTATGAATATGAAAACCGCGTCGGTACTGTTTGATTGTAATATGAGCCTCAGCTGATCTCATTCATAAAAAAACTCCTCTATTCACCTCACGAAGACTCGCGACAAATCAACATCCCTCAGGGCTTTTAGTTCAAAAGTGTGCAGATGAGGAGACATATTGATAGATTCTCATATGTCTGTGTCAAATTTCTAAACAGAGGAGTATTTTTTATTCAATACTTCCTCAAAATGGGCAGTTATAGCCTAATCATGAGCGATTGAGTCTCTTATGTGTTGTTTTCAATTCATACTGGCAGCAGGAGGGCGCTCTGTGCACATGTAGTCCATGTATGGTACAGACAGACGAAGAAGAACCATGTGCCATAATAGAAGTCCATAATAAAAGCTTCCTGAGATCGCGAAACATACATTTGACGACTAATAAACACACAATCGCGACGATGTATGGTTTGTCTTCAAGCCACTTAGTCTTCAAATGCTCATCCTTGGGCAGATGAAAGAAGTTTGCTTTTGAGTGGCACTTCAGAACACAGCGTCTCGTCGCCATGATGTTTTCTAGTTTTCACTGGCGTCTTGGAGCGCAATAAGTGGGCGTATCGTATTCAAATAACTTGACAAGTTGACGTCATCTAGTCAGAGAAAAAGCTTCGGTCTTCTAACGATTCTTAAAAATGACTCCGAGTCGACTCTTACTTTTGAAAGAAAATAACTATATATACGGTGCACTGTCATATTTCAAGCTATCACAGGATGTTTTTGTTCACTTAGATCTATGTTACACACTACATGAAAGGTAAATTTCAAAATTCCATGATAGGTGCTCTTTAAATAGGGAAGACAGGGACGGTTATATGGACAAAATCGGAACTATTAACGGTTTGGATCCATATGAAATGTGCAGTTCACAAATGGATGGGTTCAGGAGCTGCAGATCATGAAGCCTATGTAACATTAACCTTTTACCTTGAAGCATTCCAACTGCACTGCACCGTTCTGTGTTCTCAGGTTGCACTACTTGCAAATAAACACTGAAAAACATCTGATTGTGTGACACCTCTTGCTTTTGCACATTATACTGTTATTGTGTCTTGTTTATAAGACACATGCATTTAATTTAAGTATATTTATTGTGAAGATTGTGGGTATGGATGCAACAGACACTTATGGCTGTATTTAATGCACATTTATTTCAGCACAACACCAGGGCTTATGTTTTTCAGAACACAACATACAGACACAATCTTATCGAGGAATGTCACGTCTTCATCCTTGCATGGCAACACCATGTGAATCGGTACTTTATCAGACAAAATAGTGTACTTGTTGCCAGGGGTGGACTGGGGCAAAAAAGTGGCCCTGGACTTTCTGGCACAAAGCGGCCCATCTGGCACAAACCGGTCCGCGACTCACCTCACCATTAACCCACCAACTCATTATACACAGGGCAATTTTAAACACTGAAGCTATTTATACAAAAATATGAATTATATTAATTGTTTTATTGAAATGCTTATCATAATGGATGACTGGCATACTTCTTCAGGTTATAATTTGTCTTTCCTGGTGCACATGGCAGATAGCATTTTTTTATATACAAATTTTGATTTCTCTTTTCCAAACACTGTAGTTTAATATCATTAAGTTCAATACCTACCATAAAATCAGACCATATACAATGCTATGGTCTAGAAGACTTAGGATGTAGTGCAAAATGTGGACTGTTTTAGGGTGCCTTTCTAGTGGTTATAGTATGTAATCTGTAATTTTATGGAATAGAGCTCAAATAGTGGAAAATAGTTTAAAAATTATATGAAAAATACAACATATTAAAATTATTACTGAAGGATCATGTGACACTTACTGAAGTAATGATGCTGAAAAGTCAGCTTTTACAGAAATAAATTACATTTTACAATACAGTCTCATAGAAAACAACTAGGCCTATTGGAAATTGTATTCATATTTCTTAATATTTGTGGTTTTACTGTATTTTTGATCAAATAAATTCAGCCTTCTTCTTTTTTTTAACATTTTAAAAAGACTTTTGATTACCAGTGTGTAAAATGCATATGAACTAAAAAAACTAAAAAAAAAACTTTTCAAATGACACTTTCCATAGGCTACTTGAATATGAAAGTTGCCAGTTCTAGCATGATGTATGTGTAGGCTAACGCCCGTTTCACATATACTCCGTCTGCAGTGCGTATGCGGTGCAGGAGTAGCATGTGCTGTTCTGCTTTCATATGTAATAAACCTCGTAGAAATCCCTGCATGTTTGTCACAGAATCTCAATAACAACCAGTTGTCTTGGAATTATTATTTTATTTCCAGAAGAACAATCAATTAATATAGGCACCGGTAACGTTCAATACGCAGGCTGGGAAAAGAAACACGGGGCAGCACGCAATACACCACAATTCATCGGCACACCGTGAGTTTCATGCTCCATGCATCAAATGTCTCATACTCAAAACAGCACGTCAGCCTACAGTACACAGCACACAGTGAATAATTCAGGCGGGTGTCTCCGTTAAAGGGGTGGTAAAACACATTCTTTTGAAGGCTTGACTGTGTTTGTGGGGTGCACTGTAACATGTGTTCATGCTTCGTTTTAAAAAAAATTGCCTTATTTTTCATATATTTGACCTTTATTCTACACTGCTCTGTCCCTCCTTGTAAAACGGTCTGATGCTTTCCGGGTTGTATGAAGCCAGTCCCTCAAAAATACGCGATGGGCTCAGATTGGTTAGCTGGCCCAGTGTGTTGTGATTCGCTAAATGCCTAGTGCACGTATGTCGGAAACGTCACGCCCCTTACCTTTACCGGAGGCTGTGCTTTGGTCAGTGTTAGAAACAACGGCGTCAATAAAACCATACCAATCTGAGCCCGAATCAGACCCAGAACATTTGAGTGAAGATGATCGAGCAGAACCTGTTCAGTCCTCAAGAGTAAAGACTGCGGATCTATAGTGATCGCTACTGAATGGCACTTTAACTTTTGTATTTTTAGAACGATTATAGCCAAATATCTGTCACAAGAACTAACCCAAAACAAACACTAAGCACTGGCTTTAACTAGTAAGTTAGCCAAATCACACACAGAACCATGTTTAGCATGCCTGTAGATAAACAATACATAAAAGCTCTAATCAAAGAATCATTTAAACTAATGCCAGGTTCGCTGTTGAGATTTTAACGTTAGTGTTTGTAACGTTAGGTGTTCGTCGGATAACGTTAAGTATGAATGAGCTTTTAACAGACTGGTTTGCAGAACAACGTTGTCATCTGTTTACTTCCTTGCTACAACCTATTACAGGAAAACACATCGATGAAAAATAAATCAGACTTACAGGTTGTGGCCCGTGAACTCGCAAAGTTTGTGGAAGTTTGTGTTGTCCTCTGTGAAATGTGCAGCGCGCGCGTCATGCATCCACGCACCGGCAGTGTTTTTTTCACGCTGCTGACGTTGTGCAAATCTGGCATTGAAATCGCGAAGACGGTGGATGTTCTCCTCCGTGGATGTGCTGCAGGAAGCCCCGCGCGCGCCTGATTCCCCGCTGACTCAAACACACGTGCATATAACATGCTGTATGTTAAACGCTCTGCAACGCACCCCCGTCCATATGAAGGCTGAACAAAGCAAGTACCCCAGACCTGCAATCCGGATGAATATAACAGCGTTTCCTCGGCATCGCGGCAACAACACTCCAGCCTAACTATACCACAACAGCGCCGCGATACAAAATGGCCTCACCCCCCCCTTATTTAATATTCTCGGAGGAGGGGTTTATGTAAATATTGAGCCTGGTGATGTCAGCAAGCCCTGGAGGAATGTGTGTAGTCGCCTACTGGCCGTTTGCTGTAGTTCTTAGAAACTGATTTCTTTAAAAGCAAATATCTCCCTTTGCTTTAAACTTTGCAGATGTTGTTTATGCTCAAGCAGCAACATTACACGTTAGCTAAAGTTAGAATAGTGAAATCGTGGTTTACCACCCCTTTAACTATTCCCCGACATCCCTCCCACACCTGCTGCCGTCATACAATCAACAGTACAAATACATGAATGAATCAATGTGAAGGTAATGAATGAATTAAAACACTTCCCTCTCCCAAAGGCGAGGAGACCCATCCGTAGATGGTTAGGAATGTCACCAGTATCGTTGGCACGGGAGCGCACATCCACGATGAGGCCGCACTTGAATCAGCATTTCATTGAAAGTCCGGCGGGCAAAGTTAGTGGCCTGACAGGGGCAGTTTATAGGCACCAACAGAGAAGACCAATCTGTCTTCATCTCCGGAGAGCCTATTGCCCCCGAGAGACCGTTAAGCGTACCCCACAAGTCACCACCTCCAAAAAAAAAACACCACGCTCTCCACTGCGGCCCTTTTTAAAATCTCTCTGTGCGCTCCTCCACAGGTGGATGCAATCAAAGTCATGTGATCACCCAGTGACTACACTACACATATATGCTGCGTTTGCAGCTCGCAAATGATCCGCGGTTGTATACCACAAACACAGCATTTATTCCTTTTTTTTTTTTTTTTTAATCCAAAAGTTGTTACTGAACATGGCTTGTCAGAATTGCAATTCTCTTTGCTGACACTTTCATAGATTTCACGTTTTAACGTAGTAGCCTACATTTAAACAACGTTTTATTCAATTCATTACTTTATATTTATATAGCCTATACTTTAGATTTAGCTCACACAAGTGGCAAAACATTTTAATATAACTTATAGCCTATAAACATTTTAAATTAGAAACTTACAATAGGCTATATACAAAAACAGCCGACTCTCGTATTTTCTTTCGTTTTTAAATCCTTTTAAAAGCAGGTCATAAAGACCTTTGTTTTTCCACCTCCAGGAATATAGGCCTACATGCTCTTCAATTTTTTTTAACTAAATGCCAGGTAAGGTGTCGTTTTTCTTGCTTTACCCGAGAAAAAAAAGCCATGTGCTGACTTTGAAACAGAGTATATTTTAAATTATATGCATCTGTGGTAAAATTACTAGATTTTCGCGTCAGTACATGTTTATTTTAAAGCGAACAATGTGCTGTCACTTTAATTCCGCAGTGCAGCACAGCAAAAAATAGACTCGGTACGGAAACGATCGCCGGACTGCTGCAGACATACCGCACCTTGAACGGACTGATGGACACCATCCGCGTGCAGTGTGAAAGCTGTAATCCGTTAACATGGGTACGGAAAAAAATATGCACCGCTTACGCACTGCACGAGTATGTGTGAAACGGGCGTAAGACTACGTTTCAGAAATATATTTCTGAATAATTTATTTATAATAATATATTCATGCATAATTTGAAAATGATTGTGAAATTACTGAAGAAAGCCTGGAAACAGAAAGACAAACATTATTCCCTCTGATATGCTGAAAACTGCGACACCTTTGCTAATGTTTCTTTGTGCATTCTGTGACGAATAACGTAAAAGGCATTACAATCTGATTAATTCTAAAAGGTCAGCAGTAGTTTACAACCCTGGAAATTAATGTCCGTCGTTTTACATTTTTAAAATTGTTAACAGTCGGGAAATATTTCTGTAGCCCATTGACTCATATTCAGCTCTTACCTCGGCTCGCATTCAAGTGCCGGCTGCTGTGGACAGTAAATCCCGCCTCCTTCAATTTGATTGGATATCACAAACATTTTGACATAGAGTGCCGAAGTTATGACGTCACTTTGTAGGCCATCCCGGAAGTTAGCGGCGCATGGGTTCCCTCGATCGAAAAGCCATGCATTTTCCCCATAGACTTTTGGAAAATCGCAAAAAATAAGATCTGTGTTCAACAAAGAGTTATGACCCTTACACGTTTTGTCTATCAAGATAATCTTTACAAATTAATCCAAAATGTATACATTTTGAAGTCTAAATAAAGCCGTCAGATATAAAATGCTAACGGTAGGCTATAAACGGACTACAGCACACCATGGTCGCGGATCAACGTCATCATCAAGCTTCCTCAAACTTTATTTAAAAGCACGCTCGCTCATTATGATCTGCGCTGTGTATGAACACTTATCCACTTTTTCATGAGAAATATTGCCCATTCGTTTTTGCCAAAAATGTTAAAAACTAATTTTGTTTATGCGTGCCTCTCTGAGATTTATCTTTTGTTAATGTTTTTTCAGACAATATGATTATCACTGTGATAACATTAAATGACATGAAACACAACCCAGTCTCTTTTTGTTAAATGCAAGTTTATGTATGATCAATAATACAAAAGTACAAGTAAAAGATATAATAAGCTATACATTAAATAAAGCAAACAATTCAGTCAAACATTCAAAGTCAGTGCTAGTCGGCTAACTTACAACGGTAACGTACAGTTATAGCCTAAAAATAAACAAGTAATGAAACTTCACTTTGCACTCAGCCTAAACGATTTGCCAGGGAACAAATTATAGATCCATGAGAGCAAATATGGGCCGTTAAATCTCCACAAGACGAATTATAGCTGGAGAAGCCACAGAGACATCAGAGCCAGTGGCAGACTTCAGAAGGACTAGCCGAGGAAAGTCTACTCCGAAAACACCAGATAAAATGTTTAAATAGGCACTCTTCTTATAAATAAACCACATATTTGAGCTTTAAACAACTACATTATCGACTGAAAAAGTCTTAAAGGTCCCGTTTTTCGTGTTTTTTTGAAGCTTTGATTGTGTTTACAGTGTGCAATATAACATGTGTTCATGTTTCGCGTGTAAAAAAACTGTATTTTTCACACAATTTACTTATCTGTATACTGCTGTTTTCACTGTCCTCAAAACGGCTTGAAAGATTTCCCTGTTCTATGAAGTCCCTCCTTCAGAAACACGTAACGAGTTCTGATTGTGCCAGCGGTTCCCGTGTTGTGATTCGACAGCAGCTTAGCGCACGCAGAGCGCACGTTAACGGAAAGGTCACGCCTCTCACCATAACGGGGATGCATGCGCTCAATGATCTCTAAGTACAGCGTCCCTGGGAAAGCCAAACAAAGGTGACTTGACTCCGGGATGAAAATAACAGCGTCTCGACGACATGGCGACAAACAAACTATCCGAACGCAACACTTCCTCTTATCCACGCGGGAGCAACAAGACCACGCCCCCTTTTTCGCGTACTCTTGTGGGCGGAGGTTAGTCGACAAACTGCTCTACTGACGTAATTAAAGCAGGATGTACAGAGATGTAGTCCCCTACCGGCCGTTCGCTGTAGGCTTTGAAAGGGAACTTCTGTTAAATAAAATATCTCGCTTGGCATTGAACTTTGAGCTTTATAATTTTACAGGTATTATATATGCTCTAACAGCAACATTACACACTAACTAAAGTTTGAAAAATGGGATCATGAAGAACAGGACCTTTAAAACTACGTTTTGTCACACATTAACAGTAGATTTTAACACAAAAAGAGGTGTAAACACAGCCCATGTCAGCCATTTCTCAACGAGACGAACATGTGAAGAGAGTAAAATCCAAATGTTCAAGCATCCAACTTTGCGCGAATAGTGCGATTTATTCACGCCACATAAGTTCTTCATAAGGCTGAAACGCGGGCTAGTGAGAGATTGCCTGTTTGTCACGATGACGTCTAAAGTCCCCGCCAAAGGATGAAGTCCCTTTTAGCAACTTGTTAGCAACCACCGTTTTTAAGACACAATAAAGTTTTAAAAAAATCACAGGCAGGTTTTAACTAATGTGTTTTATGTCATAGATCAAAACGTGAAAATATTTAGAGGCTTTGTTAACCACAGACCTTATTTCAGGCGATTTAGCAAAAACCCATTCAAAAAACCCATACACTTTAGGGCGAGGGAACCGTAAGGGCTAAAATGCTAACTCACTTCCGCGTTTTGGCCTACAAAGTGACGTCATAACTTCGGCACTCTATTGACGAGCGCTTTTACACCACTGAGACACTGGGACTGAGCAGGCTATTATGCTGCGTTCACACCAAACGTGAATAGAACGACAAAATCGCGTCTACTGCATCTAGTTTCACGCACAAACAGTTTGAATGCATTCGCGCGTCCGCGGCGACTTGGATGCGCGTAGAAATCGAGCGCTGGAAGCGAAATTGACGCGCGTTCAAGGCACTCCAGGAGAAATATGTCATAAAACACCACTCTGCCTCTTTTCATTTTCATTAAAAATATATATTAAGCATTAATGGCCACACAACTGTGGTCCAGGCAACTCCTACATTATCTTCACTTCATGTATATTTAAATATCCTTAAAATATAAAGTTATGAAACTTCTCTTTGCCCTCAGTCAAAACGATTAGGCAGACAACAAATTATAGATTCATGAGAGCAAAAATCGGCCGTTAGATCTACACAAGACGAGCCAATACAGGACATCAGAGCCAGCGGCAGACGTCAGAAGGACTGGCCGAGGAAAGGCTGTTCTCGGGGGGGTTATGAACGGTGATTGCCCGGTGATTGCCTGGATCTCACAACTCCAAAAACACAAGATTATTTTTTTAAATAGGCGCTCTCTTTATAAATAAACCACAGATTTGAGCTTTAAACAACTACATTCTCACCTGAAAAAGTCTTAAAACTACATTTTGTGACACAATAGTTCTATTTTTAAATTATGCAGGGTTTCTCATCACGTCACTTTACCACGTGACCGCAGCGAGCAGGCTCCTTATTGGTTAACGCGGCGCTAATTGACGCCAAAGTTCAAATTTTTAAACTCGGGCGTCAGACACGAATTCGCTTCAAACGCGTGAATGCACAAAAGCACCATTCGCGTGTAACGCGCGTATCGCGCAAGACGCTCAATTCGCGTCCAATTCGCGCCATTCAGAGCCAGCGGCAGACACCAGAAGGACTGGCCGAGGAAAGGCTGCCTTCACCGGGGTTATGAGCGGTGATTGCCCGGTGATCGCCTGGATCTCACAACTCCAAAAACACAAGATCATTTTTTTAAAATAGGCGCTCTCTTTATAAATAAACCACAGATTTGAGCTTTAAACAACTACATTCCCACCTGAAAAAGTCTTAAAACTACATTTTGTGACACAATAGTCCTATTTTTAATTTATGCAGGGTTTCTCATACACGTCACTTTACCACGTGACAACAGCAAGCAGGCTCCTGATTGGTTAACGCGGTGCGAATTGACGCCAAAGTTCAAATTTTTCAACTCGGTCGTCAGACGCGAATTCGCTTCAAACGCGTGAATGCACAAAAGCACCATTCGCGTGTAACGCGCGTATCGCGCAAGACGCTCAATTTGCGTCGAATTCGCGCCATTCGCGCGAACTGGACGCACGAAACGCGCCTTCCGCGCCGCGGGACCTCCAGACGCGCGCCAACGCGCCTTTCCATTGACTTAACATTGAAATCACTCGCGCCAGACGCTCTATTCGCGTTTGGTGTGAACGCAGCATTAGAGTTTTGCCTCAAGTGGGCTACGCGGGCCATTCGTCTGGGCTGACGGAAGGATATAGGCTACGTAGTTTTACTATAATTTATTCTTCATATATAGCCTATTTACGTAGCAACGGGCCGGCCCACATTGTCCAGCGGCCCACCGGGAAAACTGCTCGGGTTATGTATATAACCCTTGTTCCCTGAGAAGGGGAACGAGCACTGCATCGGAACGACGCTTTGGGGATGCTCCCTTAGCATCAGCGAATCTGAAACCAGAATGCCAACTAGGCCAATCCGATTGGCGTGCGTGATGACGTCATCGTGACGGCATACCCGGAAGTATAAAAGGGGAGCTGGAACGTAATGGCGGTAGTAATTGCTCTGAAGCATGCGCTCCAGGCGCGCCGAGGTGTGGCGTCGGGATGCAGTGCTCGTTCCCCTTCTCAGGGAACAAGGGTTATATACATAACCCGAGCAGTTCCCTTTCGAGGGAACTCGCACTGCATCGGAACGACGCTTTGGGGAACGAGTACCCACTAGGCCACACCGAAGGGTAGCACCTGCCCTAGTGTGAAGCCGGAGACCGGGCACAGCTAGGACTGGAGCACCCTAGCACCAGGCGTCGTAGGGAGATCCAGGCTATAGAACCTGATAAAAGTGTGTGGGGTAGCCCACCCGGCCGCCTCGCAGATATCCTGCAAGGGGACCCCAGAAAGAAGGGCCACCGAAGAGGCCATGCCTCTGGTGGAATGAGCCCTCACGGCCACAGGTGAAGGCAAACTGCGCACCTGGTAGGCCATGGTAATCGCCTGGACAATCCAGTTACTGATTGTCTGGGTAGACGCAGGCAATCCCTTCTTAGGTGAACCAAAACACACCAACAGTTGTTGTGATCTCCTCCACTGTGCAGACTTCGCCAGATAAACTCTCAGAGCCCTAACCGGGCAGAGTAGGTGAAGCCTCCCCTCTTCCGCCGTCACATGAGGCGGAGGATGAAATGCCTGCAGGACCGATGACCTGACCACCCTGGAAGGCACCTTAGGCACGTAGCCCGGCCTAGGGTGTAAGATGGCCTTTACTCCTCCCGGGGCAAACTCCAGGCAGGTCGGCGTTACCGCCAAGGCCTGGAGATCTCCCACTCTCCTAAGAGAGGTAATGGCAAGGAGAAAAGCCACCTTAAGGGTCAGATTTTTTGGTCCAGCCGACTCCAATGGTTCGAAGGGGGCCTCAGCCAATCCTTCGAGAACCACTGCCAGGTCCCAGGTTGGAACTCTGGACCGAGCCGCAGGCCTCATCCTCCGAGCCCCACGGAGGAATTGTACAACCAGCTGGTGCCTACCCAGAGGCCCATCACCCATAGGAGTGTGGAAAGCCGCAATGGCAGCCACGTACACCTTGAGTGAGGACGGGGTAAGCCCTGCAGAGAAGCGATCTTGGAGGAACTCCAGCACTGAAGCCACTGGGCAGTTAACTGGGTCCACCTCACGCTCTCTGCACCAAGTGGAAAATACATTCCACTTGAGGCTGTACAGTCTCCTCGTAGACGGAGCCCTGGAACTGAGTAAGGTCTCTATCACCTCCGCCGATAGGCCAGCCTCTATGTACCTGGTCCCCTCAGGGGCCAGACCCATAGGTTCCAAATCTCCGGGCGGGGGTAAAATATCGTACCCGCCGCCTGAGACAGGAGATCCCTCCTCAGAGGAATCTCCCACGGCTGACCTGCTAGCAGAGCTATGATATCCGAGAACCAAACTCGAGTCGGCCTACGGGGTGCTACCAGAAGTAGACTGACCCCCTGTCGACGGACCCTTTCCAGGACTCCCGGGAGCAGAGCAATCGGGGGAAATGCGTACAGACGCAGCCTCGGCCACGTCTGAACCATGGCATCCAGCCCCAGCGGAGCTGGATGCGTGAGGGAAAACCACAGTGGACAGTGGGACGTCTCTCGAGACGCAAACAGATCCACCTCCACTGGGCCGAACCTCTTGCATATGGCCTCCACCACCTCTGGGTGGAGTCGCCACTCCCCGGGCCTCAGCCCCTGCCTCAGCAGGATGTCTGCTCCCTGATTTTGGACCCCCGGGACATACATTGCCCTGATGGACAACAGTTTCCCTTGGGACCACAGGAGGATGTGATGCGCCAGTCTGCAAAGAGGGCGCAACCTCAAACCCCCCTGCCGTGCCCCAACCAGTGAGGGAGGCGTCTGTTGAAACGGATTTCCGGCAACAGGACGCTCCCAACACTGGCCCTTGGGACAGAAACCAAGGTTTATTCCATATGACTAGGGAACGAAGGCCACTGCGCGTTACCCTGATCATACAGAATGGATTTCCCCTCAAGGAAAGCCACCTGGTTTACTTCCATATCAGGACATGGTGGCCGCGGAGGTCCGGGAAAAAGCTCCTCAGAGCTTTGTAGACCGCCAGCATTTCCAGGCAGTAGATGTGCCAGGAGAAATGCCTGGTCTCCCACAGACCTCTCGCAAAGCGGCCGCCATGACCACGTCCCAGCCAGTGAGGGAGGCGTCTGTTGAAACGGATTCCCGGCAACAGAACGCTCCCAACACTGGCCCTTGGGACAGAAACCAAGGTTTCTTCCATATGACTAGGGAACGAAGGCCACTGCGCGTTACCCTGATCATACAGAATGGATTTCCCCTTAAGGAAAGCCACCTGGTTTACTTCCCATAACCACGTCCCAGCCAGTGAGGGAGGCGCCTGTTGAAACGGATTACCGGCAACAGAACGCTCCCAACACTGGCCCCTGGGACAGAAACCAAGGTTTCTTCCATATGACTAGGGAACGAAGGCATCTGCGCGTTACCCTGATCATACAGAATGGTTTTCCCCCCGAGGAAAACCCCTTGATTCCCAGCTACCACTGTAAGGGTCTCATGCAGCAGGCCAAGAGATATTCTGTTGGACGCAGCCGCAATGAGCCCCAGCAGACCTTAAACTGCTTCACAGTGATGCTGTGGCCTAGCTTCATTTTAGAGACCACCGCCCGTATGGACTCGATACGTTCGGGAGACAATTGTGCCCACAACGTAGAGAATCCCATACGACTCCCAGGAACACAGTTCTCTGAGAAGGCGTCAACACGCTACTGCGTGTAGAGTCTCAAAGGGCTAGGCCTGGAAGAACCCGATATTGGTACGCTTTGCCCCAAAAAGCGAACCTCAGGAACTTCCTGTGACACAGAAGGATGGATACAGGGAAGTATGCGTCCTCTTCAGACCCATCGTGACAGACCAGTCCTCAGACTGGATCTGAATCACAATGGAGGAAATGCTAAGCATCTTGAATCTGAATCTCCTCAGAGAACGATTCAAGTACCTCCGGTCTAAAGTTGGATGCAACTCGCCATCCCTCTTAGGAACTATGAAGTACTGGCTGTAGAACCCGGACTCCCTGTCTGGCGGAGGAGCACATTCTGTGGCCTCCTTACCAACAGGGAGTGAACTTCCTGTTCCATTACCCGAACCTGCCCAGGGACCACTGCCGTCCAGACCACCCCACTGAACTTCAGGGGAAGGTAACCGGACTGCAGTCTGTATGCCCCTTCCTACAGTCGCAGGCCCCAAGCTGATATATTCGGAGGCATAACCATGCGCCGAGATAATCTGCTAAGGGAACCAGCCTCTCGAGGCCGGTCTCGGGTGTCAACCGAGCCTCCTCCCCGACCCCCTGAAGCGGCTAACCGGCAGGGCGAAATCGAGGAAGATTTTCGGTGTGCGTACGCGTTTGCTGGACCACCGCAAGTCTTGCTAGAGGCGGCTGATGCAGCACGCGTGCACGGGGAAACGATGTGGCCCGAAGCGTACTAGACGGCGGGAACACAGCATCGACTCCCGAAAAACTCCACAGGGGAGACGACCTCGATCGCTCCTACCCGGGAGAGGGGGCTGGCCAGCAGGGGCCTCATCTAAGGGAGCAGCTCAACAGGGCCACAACACTAGAGCGGACACTGCGATTAGCAATTGCCTGAAACTGATGTGTCCCGCAGGCCACAAGGCGGCGAGAACGACATCAACTTCAGGAGGGCTCCATCTTAGATGAATTTCCAGTTCACAAGTTAAACACGCTTGGGTGACAGAATTAAAGTATCCAACTTATCAAAGTCGGATAACATGACACTCAATTCCTCGGAATTAAATGCCATCATAATCACCAAACCCGTGCAACCTGATCTGAATAATAGGCTGAATAAAAAATATATCTAACTCCTCAAAGTCAGATAATATTTTAATTTAATTCCTCAGAATTAAATGCAGCCACAATTAAGGTGAAACATAGTCTGAATGATAGGCTAAATATCTAACTCCTCAAAGTCAGATTATATTTTATTTAATTCCTTAGAATTAAATGTAGCCGTAATTAATCAGACAACACTGTTTTATTTGTATTATACGGACTCATTGACCCCGCGTTGCCTCAGCAACGTGGTTCAAGCCGTCATAATACAATTGGTTTTCATCCCTCGAGAAAAAAGCCAAACAGTGTCACACAATACGGTGAAACATGGTCTGAATGACTGAATATCTAACTCCTCAGAGTCAGATCATATCTCATTTAAATCCTCAGACTTAAATGCCGCCATATCAGACAATACTGATTTAACGTACTATACGGACTTGCCGTTAAGCCAACCAGTAGCCTATCTCATTCACACCGATCGCGTGTGTTCACTTTAAATGCAGACCCATAACCTGCGCGCTGCCTTTTTTTCTGCAATCGCGAGATGGAATCTTGCATATTTAAGAAGTGTTTATAACTTTGACTGCCACGATGCTGAGCACGTCTAATTCCTCAGAATCAGACCGCTCACACATCGGGTCCTCCGCCCCGGGGGAAGAAGCCGCAGCGCGGGCTTCCACACGGGGAAGGAGAACATCTGAACTGTCAGATAAAGACTGGGAAGATGCCTCAGCAGTCCCAGTCCCGCTGACAGTCCATCCGTGAGCCCCATGACCAGCCTCGCCGCACCGCCTCGGCGGATGCGGGACCGATCCACGGGGCTCACGAGGCTGGCCGGCCTCATCGAGCACGGCCAGCCGAGAGCGGAGCACCCTGAGCGTCAGCTTCTTGTAATGCTTCCCTAGAGAGCCGCTTGAGCATGCTGAACGCCCAGGTAATGCACACAAAGCAGGTGTGTATCCGAGCCCGACATGTAGCGAGGGCAAGGATGCACACACTGCTTAAACTCTCTCACACTCTCACATTTTCCATTTTTCAGTCACACACACTTTCACTGACAATACAACAGTAAATAGACAGACAGTTTGACAGATAGCGCTTGCTGAAGAGCAATAACTACCGCCATTACGTTCCAGCTCCCCTTTTATACTTCCGGGTATGCCGTCACGATGACGTCATCACGCACGCCAATCGGATTGGCCTAGTTGGCATTCTGGTTTCAGATTTGCTGATGCTAAGGGAGCATCCCCAAAGCGTTGTTCCGATGCAGTGCGAGTTCCCTCGAAAGGGAACGCCCGGTATGCCAGATGGCCAGTCCGCCCCTGCTTGTTGCGGACGGTTCCAATCACCCTTTCCACGTGAATTCGGAGGTGGGCATTTTTTCTTGTGCTCTCCACATCTCTTGCATCCAGCTGACAGCGTCCTTTTTTGAAAGCCGACGACTCTTTGTTACCTTGGATACTTGGTCTCTGTTGTTGCGCGTCCAAGCAGGAAAACGGTGGAAAGTTAATCATTTTCGACGCCAAATTAATCAAATTGAGACACACGACTGAGAGGGTGTACGTCTATAAACAATGCGTAGTAGTCCGAGTAGCAATAAAGGAGGCCATCAACATGGCCACCACGCCAAGTAATGACTTCAGGACACCCAAGCCCTATTATGAAAAATACAAAAAAAATTATAACACTAAACCTCTATAACCAGAGCATTATACTCATTAGAGCATGATTCAGTCACTACATGACGATGATAATATCATCAGCAAAAAACAACCAAAACTAGCTGATCACATTTTCTCTTGGCTTTTCTTACCATAACAAATGTGCTTTGTTAAAGCAGCCAGAGCAAGACATGTTTTTTCAAGGGTCAAGATCCCAACAAAAGCACTGAACACCATCATGGTGAATTCAAACAAAACTATTATTTTCAATATAACAGAAATGACAGAAATAAAGTTAGTCTGGTTAGTAATGTGTGAGGCTGGTAATGCTGTTTGTGGAGTTGTTTAATCCTCCTCTGCTGAGATCTACAGAGATGTAATGTCTTCTTTTATCCTTCAGTTGATTTAATCTAATGGCGTTTTCACACCTGAAAGTCCGCACCAAGGTCCGAACCGAAGTTCATGTTTTGATACATTCGGTTAGTTTTGGTTTGGTTTCACATTGCAATTATGCGAGCGGACTAAAGAACTTTACATGACACACTTACGTCCACTCGTCATCATCTATGTGGGCTGCATCTGGACATTGATTGGTTTGTAAATGGACGTGCGTCTGACGTCAGCGTCTTTGACAAGAATGAATGAACGGACGCGTATCGTTGCCACTATTGAACAGTGCGCATTGCTTGACTATTTTTTATTCGTTATGTTTAAAAGTGGACATTTAAAGCTTTATATACACATATTTATCATGTTTGTGAGACAAGTAGGTGCTGAGCTTCAGTTTATTTGAGACGCGCTCCAGTTCATGTGCAAAGCATGTGATCGTTCCCGCGATTATTGTCTGCTATAGACTATTTGCTTCTTATTTATTAAATCCAGTCAATGATCTGATTAAACGTTGATTAAAATTAAGATACAATTTATACAAAACGAAATTCACATTAAAGAAAGGCTTTCTAAGCAAAATCATACAAAATTTAGTTCAAAATCATTTATGACCTTCTGTCTTCTGACATATTGATAATCAATGTAGCCTAGATTGAATTTAAAAATAACATTATAATATCTAAACATAAACAGTCCGAACCATACAGAAAATACTTCCACACTAGAAACTAAACGAACCTTTGTTCAGTTTGATCCGGACCGAGACTACCTCTTTTCGTCGGACCAAATTCATCAAATCCAAAATCATCTGTTTGGTCCGGACCGTGGTACGGGGGAGGTTTCACACCTGTAATTTGGATTCGGACCAAACTGAAAAGTCCGAAAATCCGGACCAAACAAGGTAGGTGTGAAAACGCCTGCTGTTGCTGAAGTCAGTTGTAGTTCATGCGTTCTTCTTTCCTTCAGTGATTCTGCTCATTACCTTCATCAGGTGTCACCACCAATATGCAATTATCACTTATTTAATCACTTAACAATACAATTATTATCCAATTATCATGCTGGGAACTAGAAATGTTCTGTTTCAGTCATTGTGTCCACACAACATTCTGTAATATTTGAGTGCAGTGAACTCATTTTTTTTTGTACATAATAATAATAATAATAATAATAATAATAATAATAATAATAATACATTTTATTTGTAACGCACTTTACATCAAACAAAATCTCGAAGTGCTACAGATTTAAAACAATAAAAAATAAATAAATAAGAATAAATAAAACTGAAAAATAGAGTAACAAGTTTATCAAAAGCTCTGCTAAAAAGGTGGGTTTTAAGACCACATTTAAAAGCATCAACAGTCTGTGGGATCTGCAAGTGGTCAGGGAGAGTATTCCACAGACGAGGGGATGCTGAGCAGAAGGCCCGATCTCCCATAGTACGGAGTTTGGTCGTGGGAGTTTTGAGAAGATATGTTGAAACAGACCGGAGGTTACGTGTGGATGTTTGTGTGGTGCGGAGTTCCTTGAGATAAGTGGGTGCGTCACCTTGGATGCACTGATAAGTGAGGAGGGAGATCTTATACTCAATCCTGAGCAAGACTGGAAGCCAGTGGAGTGATTTGAGAATGGGGGTGATATGGTCGTATTTGCGCACCCTCATCAGGATCCTAGCAGCACTGTTCTGAATATACTGCAGCTGCTGGAGATTTTTGCCAGGGATCCCGATAAGGAGCGCATTGCAGTAGTCCAGCCTGGAGGAGACAAAGGCGTGGACAAGCTTCTCCGCATCTGCCAGTGTAAGTAAGGGACGAAGTTTGGCAACGTTTCTGAGGTGGAAGAAGGAGGTTTACACAGATGTTTGATGTGAGCTTCAAAAGTAAGTTGGGATTACATTCTGACCCCCAGGTTGGTGACTGATGTGGAAAGTGGAATGTCCTGATCAGAGAAAGCAATGCTGGTGATAACGGATTTCCGGACCTGAAGTGGAGTGCCGACTAGGATTGCTTCAGTCTTGGAGCTGTTTAGCTGCAGAAAGTTTTGCTTCATCCAAGCCTTTATCTCATCCAGGCAAGTGATCAAAGTGGATGGAGTGAGGTCAGCAGAGGGGGAAGAATTTGTCCTAAGGTAAAGTTGAGTGTCATCAGCATAGCAGTGAAAAGAAATCCCATGCCGGCTGATGACATGGCCAAGGGGGAGCATGTAGAGGATGAACAGGATGGGGCCGAGCACTGAGCCTTGAGGGACACCGCTGGTGACACTGTGTGACAGGGATGTAGCTTCTCCCAACGCAACATATTCAGTTCTCCCAGAGAGCCCGATGGTGGAATGTAAGCAGTAAGGAGGATGTTGTTGGGGACACAGTTTTAGACCCAGAGACCAGATATGTTGAATGAAGACCAGGAGTCAAGAGTTAGATTAATTAAAGACATATTTACTGAAGAATAGTTTGCAGTTTCATCAGCAGAAGCCAGCGTCAGAGTCTCTAGTGGAATCGCCGGCCAGACTCTAACTCACAGAGAATTTTGCCCCACCAGTTATACTGGTTACAAGGACATTGATTACATCAACAATAACAGATGGCCTAAGCCTTAATTCGCTTAGGAGACCTAAAAGTCTAAACATTTGTCACACATGTATAGATATGCCGGAATGGCGTAGTTTAGTCGGGATGCTCGTCACAACATCCTATCCAGGAGGGTGAGATTGGCCTCGGACGTCGTAAAGGGCTCCTGCCTGTCGGGAGGGGGTCAGGCCCCGATCAGATAGCTCCAACAAACCTGCACAGAACTTGTAAAGACACACACACATACAAGCACTAGGGCATCACACTCTAATTAATGTCAGGGGATTATGACCGCTTATCTAGAGAACACTCAATACCCAAACAACGACTCCGTCATAACTATCGCGAGAGGGAGCCATGCATGGAGGTCAACCCAGAGCATCTGGGGAGACTAGTTTTAATACTACAAAATCATCCTCAAACTAAATATATAAAGGTATGAAATCACACAGAATTACAATCATCTCTAGATTACATATGAAAGCAGAGAAAGAGATATTTATTTTGATTATCCTTGATTATTCAGGTTATGGATATAATAAAAAGAATAATTGAAAAGGATATGTGTATAAAAGAAGAGACAGGTATCTGACCTGCCGCTTCACCTGCTGCTTCAATGTTATGATCAACCGTATCGAAAGCTGCAGATAAGTCCAGGAGGATGAGAAGGGATGGGGAACCAGCATCTGCCGCCATCAAAAGGTCGTTTGTGACCCTGACCAAAGCTGTTTCTGTGCTGTGTCCTGTGCGGAAACCAGACTGAAATTTCTCATACAGATTGTTTTGTTTTAAAAGGACCTGAAGCTGTGCAGCAACAACTTTTTCCAGCACCCTAGAGAGGAATGGAAGGTTGGAGATGGGTCTGTAGATGTCAGTAATATCTGGGTCTAAAGTGGGTTTTTTAAGAAGTAGTCTGATGATAGCAGTTTGAAGTGATGAAGGAACATGGCCAGCCTGGAGGGAATGATTAATGATCTTGGGACTTAAGACACAGAGGTTAGATTTTACCAAGGCTGTGGTAAAAGGATCCAGTGCAGAGGTGGATGGTTTTATCTTTCTGATGATGTCCTCAACCTCGCGCTGTGTGATGATGGAGAAGCAGCAGAGATGTTGGAAAGTCCCAGGCTGTGGATCGACAGTCGGGACAGGCAGAGCGGAGGTGCTAGAAAGGTGAAAGTGGATGTTGTCTACTTTGTTCCTAAAAAAGGTCATGAACTTATTGCATCTCTCTTCTGTGGCTTCTGAAAAAGAGTGACTTTGCGGTTTGAGGATGTGGTTTATAGTGGAGAAAAGTTTCTTGGAGTTTCCAGGGTTATTGTTAATGATGCAAGAGTAGAGCTGCGACTGAGCATCTCTCTAGTTACTGTTACATATTTCAAGTTACAATGTTACATACAACTGTTAGGTTTTAGAGTGTTGGATACTTTTCGATAATTGTTGATTATATACTTTATACATAATATGTAAAGTTTTAAAGTCAACAATATCTCTAAATTGTAATGCTTTTAGTTTGATGAAAACTGGATTAGTTGGTGCTCTCTAGGTTTTATTTATAATTCTTAAGGCTCTCTTTTGAAGTATGAATATTAGGGGTGTAACGATTCGATTTAACAACGATTCTATTCGTGTCACGATTTGAGGTTGTCGATACGATTCAAGGACGATATTGGTTCATTTAGAACGATACGATTCAAAACGATTCAGTGACTTGAAATCGATTCAGTAACTTTTTAGCCAAAAATTGTGTGACTGAAATAAATATCTGGATACTGGTCAGTGCAGGTGAAGTTTCCTAGATTCCTGTTGTTTCTTGTAATGGAATCAGGTATCAATTAATTATGGATATAAACAAACAAGTAAACAAACAACAATTAATGGCAAATGCATTCAAATTATATTTGAATAAATTGCAACCAACAGTTTAGGTTGAATTAACTGGAAGTTAACCTTTTCTGCTCTCATTTTCAATATTCAATACATTTTCAATAAAAGCAAAGTAAGTGCAACCAACATTTCAACAGTAGGTTAACCTGCTACTTCTGCTTTTGTTTTCCAACATAAAAATATTACAATATTAATATAAAAAATAAAGTGCAACTAACTTCTCTTCAGGTTTAATTAGTAGTAGGTTTACCTGCTACTTTTGCTGTTGTTTTTCAACATTAAAATAATACAAATACAATATTAATATAAAAAATAAAGTGCAACCAACATTTCTTCAGGTTGAATAAACTGGCTGAACCTGCTACTACTCTCAGTTTAATAAACAAACAATATTTAACAAAAGATAAAATGTAACTTACTACTCTTTAATGACTCTACAGATTTTTTTTTCAAAAATATCAACTGATCAACATGATCTGACCGCAGAACACTTCTCTGTGCGTTCACTATGTCGCCAGCAGTACTAAAACTCACTCTGCTGGCACACTGGGGCCAGGAATGCACAGGTTACATTTAGCCAGGGTTGAAAGTACAGGTAGCTCTTTCTCCTGGTGGCTTGATAATTTCTCGCTTGTTGGCTTCTCCTCTGCCATCCGCCATGCTATGTTTTGTTTTCTTAGCGCTACTGCTGGTGCGTTGCGATGATGTCACAGATAGGCAGACTGAATCGAGTAACGTTTAACGCCTTTATCATTAAAAGTGCTAAGAAAAAACATCCATATAAAGTCTGACGTGCTTATATCCAATGCGTTATTTCCTATTATCGATACAATCGATTGATTACCTTTTAAAACGATGTTAGATCGATATATGTCGTCCGGAAGGCCAACTTGCCGAGCACAGATCGATGTAGTTAGATCATAGGAATATAAATCGATACATCGATGTAGTAGATGAATCGTTACACCCCTAATGAATATCGATTCAGTGTTCGTTTTGTGCGTTTCCCCAAACTTCCAAACAATAATTAATATATGGAAGTATGAAGGAACAATACAACGTGTACAATGAGCATTGATTTAATAGATATTTGGTTTTATACAGTATTGCGGTTAGTCTGGATATTTTGGCCTTAATATAATGTATATGTGGCTTCCAACATAATTTTTCATCAATTATTACTCCCAAAAATGTATATTCTTTTACTTTCTCTATTTCAATGTCATTTATCATAAGTTTCTTGTGTAAATATGATGAACGATTACCAAAAATTAAGAATTTAGTTTTGGTTAAGTTCAATGTTAGTTTATTTTCATCAAACCAGCTCTTCATCTTTTTTAATTAATTTTCCACTGTATCCAAGAGTTGATCCAAATTTTCCCCAGAACAAATACAATTAGGGTTATCAGCAAATAAAATGGTTTTCAGTTTATTAGACACCTCCCATACATTATTTATATATAAATTAAACAACAACGGTCCCAGCTGTAACGCGGCGGCAGGGATGAGGATCCAAGTGCAGATTTGAGCATTTATAAAAGATATAAACAAAGAAAGTCCAAGAAGGCAAACAGGCAGGAGCACAACGACAGGAGCAAAAACAACAGGAACACTTGTAGGTGCACATGCGGGAGCAACGACTGACAAACAACAACTGAAGCAGTGGGGTATAAATACACAGGGAAACAAGGTTAACGAGGTAACAAAAGGGAGTGCCTAAATGGGAAACACCTGGGAGAACTAATACAACATGAAAAACTACAAAGGACTACAACACATGGCACAGGACAGGAAATAACTCAGTGTCAACAAACACACAGGGAATATGTGACACCAGCACTAACCCCTGGGGAACCCCACAGGTAATTACCTTTGACTTTGATTTAACGTTTTGTAGTTCTATATATTGATATCGATTATGTAGTTATTTAACCAAGAAAATGCTGTCCCCTCAATTTAATTCCATATTTATGCAATTTAATGGTCAATAATTTATGGTATCAAATGCCATTGTAATATCCAAGAATATCCCCACTGCATATTTTTGATGTTCTATTGCTGTTGTTATTTCTTCTACAAGTTGAATAGGTTTTGAAGTTGTCCTATTAGCCCTGAAACCATATTGCTGATCACACAATATATTGTGTTTAGTAATAAAATTGTTGAGCCTTATAGAGATAATCTTTTCTAGTATTTTTGAGAACTGGGTGAAAGGTGGATTCTGAAATCCACTACCGCTTCAATATAATTGTATATATCCTAATTAAATTCATAATCAAAGCCTCAATCAATGTTCATCCTCCTATATAATTATTATGATTTAATTATTCTTTCCAGTTATGCTTTTGTTTAATCAATAGGACCCAATGATTGTTTCTTCCTTTATAATTTCTAAAGTTTGTATTTGGTCTCTGAGTGGTGATTGAGGGTCTGTCCTGGTGGTGTGTGTTGTTTCGCAAGAACACTTGATTTCAGAACATGTTGTCATGTGTTTGGATTTTGGGGGCATCACACACCTCCAACTCGACAGGAATGCAGTAACAGAGATTGCTCATTTAGCCTGGCTTCCAGAGATGAAATATGAATTTGTCTTTCATTTCATTTAATTTCATTTTATATTTCCCCTTACTGAAACCCTAAAGAATCAAGATGAATATGGTCTGTATTGTCTGTATCTCTCACGGAAAGAAAAGCACATGTTATCAATATGTTTTGGAAAACTTTCTCTGGTTGGGACCCGATCTCACCAACTCCAACCTTGAGAGATCTGTGAATCTAGGGAGCTTTTTTTTTTGTGTGCGTTGCATGATCTTTGCAGGCCCAATATTGAAGATGGACACTTTCTGCACACAACACCAGACCTGAAGATAGCTTTCTGCAACCTCCGAGGTCAACAATTATCTAATTCTAGTGATGGGGCGACAACTAGTCTACCTAGTTTAGTGATATGCTCTGCTATCTATCCTTGTGTGGAAATTTATCCTGACTGTGCATTTTCTCTGCCAGTCAGAATCATTACACATGGCAGTAATGACGTGGTTAGACCTTGAAAACAGTTTAACTGTTCAGAAATTGTATGTACGATGGGCGGAGGCGGGGAGACTGTTAGAGGGAGCGCGGCCTACAAACTCCTTGTGAGACTTGAAGCTTCTGCTGATGAAACTGCAAACTATTCTTCAGTAAATATTTCTTTAATTAATCTAACTCCTGACTCTTGGTCTTCATTTTTCACTACTGGTCCTGGGTCCTAAGCTGTTACCCCAAAATGGGAGAGCCCTGAAACTGGTCTGTAGTTTGAGAATATATGTTTTTCACCAGCTTTATATTGGAATCACCTTTGCCATTTTCATTTTGTCAGGAAAAACTCCAGTTTTCAGAGACTGATTACATACATATGCTAACGGTTTAACAACACAACCAATAATACTTTTGACCATAACCATGTCAATACCATTCCAGTCTGTGGACTTTTTACTCTTAAATGTTTTGACAATCTCAATAATGAATTTTTCATCAGTTCCCTTCACAAACATAGATTCACTAATATTTACATTCTTGCTTATCACATCATTTATACTGCCAGTCGTTGCAAGCTCCCCAGCCAAACCTGGATCAACTCCAACGAAAAAATCATTAAATTAATTTGCAGCTAAGGTCATATCCTTAACCTCTGTATTGATTTTAGTCAAAAAAATGGTTAAAGTCTCCTATTTTACCTTTTTTATTCTTGATAATTTCATTTAGCACCCTCTAGGTATTTCTTATATTACTTCTATGAACCTCATGATTCTAGTCAGTTTATTATTATATGCCTTATTTGTTTTCTGATTCTTTTGTCCTCTTCTTTAAAAACACATTCTATACATGCCTTTAATATTCCGTTAGTTAACCACAATTTTTCCTCAGATTTCTGTTTTACTTCTTTCTTTATCAGAGGACAGTGTTTTTCATAAAGTGATGTTACAATAGCCAAAAACGAATCATACACTTCATTCCCATTTTTTACATACACATTACCCCAATCTTGTTTCAGTAAATCCTTTTTGAATGTATTAATGTTTTGTTGGGTTCTAATAATCATTGTATATGTTTTGCTGTCCTTCTTGGTCTTAGTGTAGCTGTGTATGGTTGCAAAAACTGGCAGATGATCACTGACGTCATTTATTATTAGTCCACTTTCAACTTTGTATTCAATAACATTTGCAAATATATTATCAATTAGTGTTGCACTATTTGTTGTAGTTCTAGTTGGTCGAATGATTGAGGGATATAAACCGATACTGTACATCATATTAATGAACTCTATAGTTTTGTTGTGTTCTTGTGGATTGAGCAAATCAATATTGAAATCTCCACAAATAAAAAAACTTTTTTTTGTTATTACTATTATTGAATATTTCAGCTATATTTTCCTTAAACATGTCAATATTTGATCCTGGTTTCCTATAAATGCAGCTAACTATAATGTTATTAGATTTTTCCCTTTCAATTTGTACAGTGATGCATTCCATAACTTATGGGACAAAGGACATTTTATTAACTATTTTACATTTATATATTTATCAATATATAATGGGTCAATATAATTTTCAATATCTTGTGGCTTATGTTAGATATATTTGAGGTTCCCAAGTTCAGTTTTTCATGTGTAGCAGATAAGTTCCTGTCCAAGTTTGTCATAGCCATTGGCTCTGATAAGATCAGTTAAACATTAAACAGTTCTTCATCATTAACACTAGATAGTAAGTTAGTGTATAATTACACACACACACACACACACACACACACACACACACACACACACACACACACACACACACACACACACACACACACACACACACACACACATATATATATATATATATATATATATATATATATATATATATATATATATATATATATATATATATATATATATATATATATATATATATATATATATATATATATATATATATATATATATATATATATATAAATATATAAATTAGTTTTTGTTTTTTTACTTAACCCTATGGCAAGAGTGATTTTCCTTGTTCAGGGAAAAACAAAATTGCTCAGAGAATTAAAAGGGCAGGCCTTAAGGTGGCCAATGATGGTGACTTAGTCTCGCACTGAAGTCCAGTGGGAACTCAGTTGTAGCTGGAAAAAGGTAAATAGTCCAGGTGGAAGGAGCGTCGTGTGTGTGAAGAGTGATGATGGGCTCACAAGTGAAGAAGAAATGGTTAGTGTTTGTGCCTTTCCGAATTGTGGCAACAGAATGCGAAAATACAAGAATTTTCATCGTCGAGATTCTGTAGCTCCTCCCACCTGGACTATTTGCCTTTTTCTGGCTACAACTGAGTTCCCACGGGACTTCAGCGTGAGACTACAGGTAGCCGTCTAAAACACTATTTAGGTGAATTTAAACAATGGCTAAGGGACTAAACGCACCTCGTTATCATGTAAGGGCCCTGTCAAATAAGTCTCACTTACAACGACTTGTTGCTAAGAACTTCTTTATTCAACGATTCACAACAGACACCGTCTTCATCAGCACACTCTCATTCTGTCTCTTGTTACTGCCCCTCTAGTCCCGCCCTCTCTTACTCTCAACCTATCCCAATACCCGGCTAGGTTGT
Source organism: Gobio gobio (assembly GCF_949357685.1). Taxonomy (NCBI): domain Eukaryota; kingdom Metazoa; phylum Chordata; class Actinopteri; order Cypriniformes; family Gobionidae; genus Gobio; species Gobio gobio. The sequence continues at coordinate 32,067,655 of NC_137121.1, read as the reverse complement.
CAACCAACGAATGCAAGTATCTACTCTCTATGACACCTTCCCCTTTTAAAGAAACACATTATGGTAACCGTAATTCTTATTATCAAACTAGCATTTGACCATATTCACTTGAACTACAATGAACATTTTAAACATTTAACATTGCATTTACTTGAGATGCATAACTCACATCCACTAGACCTTAATGTGCTCAGATTTCAATTTACCCATAACTATAAATTTAGTTTAACAGTTGGTTTTATTACTCTGCCGGACCTGGTCACCGTCACTCCTTGTGTTTCACTCGGTGTCTGCGACATTGACTTGTCCGCTGTCACTGCTGATGTACAGTTTTTCAAGCTTCTGCGGACTCCTCTCTGTTCCTCAACTGTCATCGGCCTTTAAACATTCCGCAGGCACTTTCTGTAAATGTCTGCGGTTCCGCCTCATCTCACCTTCCCCCTTCGGAGCCTGCTCCGCGAATGAACGCGGAGCACTCTCCTGCGCTCTGACCAGCACTGGACCTTTCCACGACTTTTCCCGGTCCAGTTTCATCAGCACCGCGTCACCAGGCTTCAACTCAGGTAAGTCACGCACCCAGTGTCTCCGATTAAAGTAGAATTCTTTTTGTGTTTTAGCAAAAGCGTCTCTTTCTCTCACCAACAGTCTATTAGGCCACTTTGGCTGCAGGTTTTTCTTCAACGTAGGCAACGTCGTTCGAATTTTCCTGCCCATCAATAATTCAGCAGGACTTGCCCCTGTAGATGAATGTGGCGTTGCACGGTAACACATCAAAGCGAGGAGCGGGTCGTCCTGTTTGAGGATGCGCTTGGCTACTTGTTGTCTTTGGCAGATGAAGGATCTCTATAAACCGCGAGTAATAATCTGAAACAATCAGATACATATGGCCCTTGTTCTCGCAAATGTCTATTGCGACGCGCTGCCACGGTCTATTAGGTAGCGGGGTTGACTTCAGTGGCTCTTTCCTTTGTGTTTTCCTGTTTTCGCGACAGAACATACACAAGTCAACTTTGTTATTTAAATCCGATGAAATACCAGGCCACCATACGGATGAATTCGCCCGTTCTCTGCACTTTGTCAACCCTAAATGACCCTCGTGGATGCGCTCAAGGATGTCCTGTCTCAGTTCCCTTGGAATACAAATGCGTCTGCCCAGAATTATCAGTCCTTCACTTATGGACAGTGCATCTTTCACAGAGAAAAAGTCTCGAATACCTTCCGGTACGTTTCTTACGTGCTCGGGCCATCCCTGCTTAATGAACTTACTTACTAGTTGTAACTGTTCATCTCTTTCAGTCGCTGCTGCAATCAGGCTCAACTTTGACTGTGACACGGGCAAGCCGGTTATAACTGCGTCAACGTAACAGGCTATCTCGTTCACTGTTGGTCTACTGCTCGTTGTATCCTCGCCTACTGGACTTCTCGACAGCGTATCGGCTACTGCCAGTGTCTTCCCCGGTGCGTATTCTGCTGTCACTGCGAATCGCATCAGTCTCATTAAAAGTCTTTGACAGCGTATTGGTACCGCGTCCAAGTCTTTTTTATTAACCAGTGGTACGAGGGGTTTGTGGTCTGTAATTAGGCGAAATCTGTCCAGACCTATGAGATACTTCTCGAATCTCTCGCACGCCCATACCCCGGCCAAACACTCTTTTTCAATTTGCGCGTACCTGGTTTCTGCCTCATTTAACCTCCTCGAACAATATGCCACCGGCTTCCAGCTGTCTCCATGCAGCTGTAGTAGGACTCCTCCCAGCCCGTAGCTACTCGCGTCTGCTGACACCGCCGTGGCCTTCCCCGAATCATAGTACGCGAGAACAGGTGCAGTCATTAAAGTTTCTTTAAGCTTTTGAAAAGCGCTTTCTTGAGACTGGTCCCACATCCATGATGCTGTCCCTTTTAATAGGTCAAACAGCGGCCCGCCCACTGTCGCCAAGTTTGGAATGTAGTGTCCCATGTAGTTTATCATCCCCAGGACCCGTTTCAGTTCGCTCACATTTCGTGGGGCTTGCAGCTCTGAGATAGCTCTTACTTTCTCCGGGTCAGGCCTGACTCCTCTTTCGTCTATGACGTGTCCCAGGAAATGAAGCTCCTTCTGTCTGAAGATACACTTCTCTTTGTTGAGCTTGAGCTCTGCGCGCTCGATCCTCTCCAGAACGCGCCTTAGACGCTCGTCGTGCTGTTCTTGGGTTTCGCCGTGAACGATTAAATCGTCAATGTAGACCGCAACTCCCTCTAATCCTCCTAGTAGTTCGTTCATTTTACGCTGAAATATTTCTGGCGCTATGCTAATGCCAAATGGTAAGCGCTTAAAACAATACCTAGCAAAAGGCGTTATGAACGTAGTGAGAAGACTGCTCTCACTATGTAGGGGAATTTGCATAAAAGCCGCTCGCGGCGTCCAATGATGAGAATATTTTTGACCCGGCGAGTTTGGCAAGAATTTCTTCAGTCGTGGGTAGGATGAACCGTTCTCTTTTTACATTTTCGTTGAGTTTTTTCAAGTCTACGCAGATGCGCACTTTCCCGTTAGGTTTCATCACCAGTACCATTGGTGCGCACCAGTCCGTTGGTTGCGTTTTCTTTTCGTTGACTCCGTTCTCCTCCATTCGTTGGAGTTCGGCCTTAACTTTGGGAAGCAATGGTAACGGCACTCTTCTCGCCGTGTGGACTGCGTATGGCTCTACATTCTCTTTTAGATTTATTTTAACTGGTTCGGTTCTCATTGTTCCCTGTTCACCGAATGCTGCGCTGATTTCCTCAATTCTTTTAACTAAGCCCATGTTTACTGCTTGTTCTCTGCTTAGCAAATTGTTCACGGTGTCGCCCTCCATGACGTGAATTGTGAACTTGAACTTTTTACCTTTGTACTCCGTGGTCGTTTCAAATTGTCCCAAACAATTTATCCTTCCACCTGGGCTTTCATATTTCGCCTGTGTCTGACTCAGCTTCACTTTACTTCCAAGCGAGTTAAAAGTCTCTTCTTTCATAACAGTCACGTCAGCTCCAGTATCAATTTTAAATTTTACTCGCGAGCCGTGCACGTTCAATTTCACAAACCAGTTCTCTGTGTCGTCAGCCCCAGTTTTGCTTACTGTTCCCAGGTAATATGAATCGTCATCACTTGCCTGTGTTTGTGTTCCTCTTATTACTTCATTAACTGTCCTTGAGTAACACATACGCTCCCAGTGTCCTTTCTTTTTAAATTTTCGACACTCAGTTTCTGCTGCGGGACATTTTTCCTTGTAGTGATGTTTCGTTTTTCCGCACCTACCACCACCGACCGTTCTATCGTTTTTTTCCCTCGCTGGCTTCTTTTCACCCCATCTATCTTTCCTTTCAGGTCGTCTGCGTACCTCCTGAACACTGCTTGGTGTACTTTCCTCCTGTTGGCTCACCTGCTGAGCGATGTCCTCCGCCTGCCTCACCATCAGCACCGCCGTGTCTAAGGTAAGGTCTGTCATCAGCTGTAACCTTCTTGAAAGCTCTTAATCTATGATGCCAACCACAAGCTTATCTCTGATGTTCTCTGTTTTCTGGGCACCGAACTCACAACTCTCTGCTAATTCGTAGAGTGCACGGATGAACATCTTTGCCTTTTCCCCTGGCCTTTGTATGCGTTGGTAAAAGCACGCCCTCTCGTGGATGATGTTCTTTTTCGGGATGAAATAGTCATTAAACTTGTTCAGCACGGCGTCAAATTCTTTTTTCTGCTCGTCTCTCTCAAACGTGAACGAGCTGAATACGTTTTCTGCCTCTGGTCCCATGGCATATATAAGGGTACTCACTTGTACCTCGCCATCCTCCTCTGTGAGTTTCGAGGCTATCCTGTACCTCGTGAAGCGCTGTCGCCATGCGGCCCAATCTTGAGGTCTATCAAAGGTGAAGTTCGTGGGTGGAGCAAATTTCGCCATTTCTACTACTCCACAACTTCTGACACCATGTCAAATAAGTCTCACTTACAACGACTTGTTGCTAAGAACTTATTTATTCAACGATTCACAACAGACACCGTCTTCATCAGCACACTCTCATTCTGTCTCTTGTTACTGCCCCTCTAGTCCCGCCCTCTCTTACTCTCAAACTATCCCAATACCCGGCTAGGTTGTCAATCAACGAATGCAAGTATCTACTCTCTATGACAGGCCCTGTTCATGTTGGACAGACATTTTAATTGCATTTTGTGTCTGTTAAGAGGCACAAGACACTCTTTATGTATATGCCCCCATAACTACCGTTTTAGCTGAGTGGGAGCTCTGGGCATTAACTGTAACAGCTCCTGTTGCAAGCACCAATCCAGTTAGTTTTTTTTTCCATAGACAGTACTCACAAAGGTATAACGATCAAGATTAACTTAAAAAGTCTACTTTAAGATGCATTTTGGTCGTTCGGATCACAAGTAGACGAGGGAGACACATTCACGTTTACATCCACTTTCGACCACTTCTATGGGTGGGTAAATTTATAGGCTTTTTCAGATCTATGGATGAAATAAGCTCAATCAATTTACATATGAACGTGACTGGAGGCGATGGAAAAACAGAGAAAAGTAGCTTTTGTTTCTGCTCTGACAGCCACAAGACCACGCTGAATCAAATCGAATTTTATTTATGAAACACATTTAAAAACAACTTTGTTTGGCCAAAGGGCTGTACATGAAAACAAAAACAGAATGCACCAAAATAAAAAAAATAGACACAGCTAGGAAACACAATAGAATTACAAAGAAAGCACATGAGAAAAGATAAGATTTAAGCATAGATTTAAAATCAGCTAATGTAGAAGCAGTTCTAACATGTAGTGGTAAGTTATTCCACAACTTAGGGCCAGCCACTGCAAAAGCTCGATCACCTTTGCATTGTAGCGATATCGAGAGACAGACAGGAGATACTGATCTCTTGACCTAAGTGATCTGGGTGGATTGTGTGTGACAATTAAGTCAGAGAGATATTTAGGAGCTTGATTACAACGAGCTTTGTAGATGAAAATATATTTTTTTAAATCAATTCAATATCGAAACAGTAAGCAGACAGCCGAGTTAACAAAAGAATGGCTGGATGGCAAAAGGTTTTTACACCTTTGATACAATGGGGGAAGTTTTGTCTGATTGGTTACTTTCAAACGTCTTACGGTCTGATTGGTCTGATTGGTCAGTTTTCAAAGTCATATTTGAATTTGGTGACATCAGGGAAAAGGATAAAAGAGGATTTCAACTGTAGCTCGCTCTCTTTTGATTCTCTGCTTTCTCTTGAGAGGGCTCTTTGGATGCTCTGGCTTTCTGTAGAGAGAGCTGTTCTTTAGCTCTCTCTCTCTTTCTTTCTCTCTCTCTCTCTCTCTCTCTCTCTCTCTCTCTCTCTCTCTCTCTCTCTCTCTCTCTCTCTCTCTCTCTCTCTCTCTCTCTCTTTCTCTCTCTCTATCTCACAGGTAACATTCTAGGCAGAGGCCTACTGAGCATAATTAAAGGTTTATGTTTACATCTATTTGAAACGATTTTAAGTGTAACCATAACTAGAATTTATGTTTCCTTTTAGAAGAGATTTCTGTCTATTATGTAATTGACATTTTACATTTACTTGATTGTTAATAAATTGTTACATTTTTGATCCGTTCTGAATTAATCTGTAATTATTAACTATCTCCAATGTGGAACGGTATAATTGCAACAAAGGGTTAAAACGGAACGATTAAATGTATGATTAACTATCAAATATAAATGATCAAACAACCGGTTGGCATTATCTTCTAAATGCGACAACTTTGATAAATGGAGTCAGATAAAGAATATTATAATCAAATCCATTCTTCCAGCTGAAACACTGAACGCGTGCGGCCTTCACCGCGGTTCGCTACCGATCTTTGGAGTGAATTCATGCTGTCTTACACCTTTAAACACCAAAATCAAAACTTTATATTGTACTCTAAAATCAACAGGAAGCCAGTTTGCAGGCCAGCTCCGGAGAAATGCTAGACCATTTCCTTGTGCCTGTCAACAGTCTCGCTGCTGCATTTTTCTGAAGAAATCATGGAAGTGAAAAGCTAAATGTAGCTCTGTTTATATTTGACATTAAGTTCCATTATACAATTAATAGACTGTATGCTGCTAGCACAGCACAAGTAGAAACAAAATTGTTAGTGCATTAGCAAAGTTATTGCTCATTGAACAAAGCAATGTGCTGTATAATATTAGTACATGCAGTTATTCACATCACAACTTAACCATAAGTTCTACTCTTCTGCACAATGGCAACAGTCAAAACTACAACATAAAAGAAACTCTTTCAAATGTCAAACATAGCTGAACATTAAACATTAACAGATGTTTCCCTTCACTCAAAAATACATCTCTCCATTTCCAGCCATATGCAAAGCATGCTTGAACTAACAATGGTGTCTCTAAATAAAACTGCACAATTTAGCTAATTTAATAATTTAGCTAATAAATAAATAGGTAGCCTTTCCCCCCCTTAATTTTATCAGCTTCTTCTGTTCCTCAATTCAAGCCTCAAAATGTTTTACATTTCCTTAAAAATGTTTGGAAATTATATCTCTTGGTTTTATTTGTGAAATGTTCTCAATATTTTCTATACAACACTGAACCACAATTTTCTTAATAAAATATACACACTATTTTTAATTATCACCTTAATTTATTTTGTGAAAATTACAAGACCCATGATTCATTTTTTGCAGTGTAGCGATGAGGCTTCTTTATGCTGCCGGTGGCCGGAGAGCTCTTACGGGCGGCTTTAGTAGCGAGCTGCTCCCTCAGGGCTTTACATGTAGCAGCAGCTCTTTAATCTCCGCCACTGTGTTGCGCTCCCTGGGCAGCGCTTCAATAGAGGCTTTTGATTGGCAATTGTATTTACGTCGTAATTATGGCTCCGGTCGTAATGTGAGGCGGCCAATAGCTGCACGTTTCTAGCGCGCTCAAAGATCAATGTACCCTCAACAGGGTTTCCTGGTGAGCTGGGCAACTTTTAAACTGTTGCCGCAGGTTAAAAGATTTGACATATTGAATAAATTGTAAGACTGAAATGCTTATATTGACATTTTACCCATTTTATATTCCACCAATGGATGTTTCTGCAACTAAAAAATAATGAATGAAAGTGATTTCATGGAAAATTATGAAGCATTTATTTGTCCAAACACAAGTTTTGCTCATGTCCCACAACTGTGGTCTCGATGCTGAGATACGTACAATAATCAAATTCTTTCACAATATGACATTATTTCAAATGAATTAGTTTAATATAAATATTACTTTACACTAGGGGTGTGACGAGACACTTATCTCACGAGACGAGATGTGACACGAGATTGGGTTCACAAGAACGAGATGAGACAAGATTTTTACATAGTATTTTTAAGAAATCCTCAATGATGAAATACATGACTAGAAATTTTGTTTGCAGGTGCATTTGAAATGTTTTAACTTTTAACTCATCATTGTGTAATGAATGTCATTTCAGTTCTACTTTCTGAGTATGAATTATCATATGCAGTGAAAGACAACAATATTCAAGCACTGTAAAAGGTTTTGCACAAACTCAACTGACTGACTTATTTATTTATTTTTTTATTGTCTCTTCATTCCTTGGAACTGCACATAATTTATGAGCTTCTACAACTTCTGACCTCCTAACTGAACTCTGAAGGGTCAAGGGTCAAGCCAAACATCACTTGTCTCTTCATCAGACACATATCCTTCAAGAATGATTTTATGTTCAATATTAAAATAAGAATGAATGATAATCAAGTTATAACCATTTCCTACATTTGATAAATCAGTTCTCTATATTCAACGAGTGATTTTGGATATTGTAGTGTTTTAGTTGCTCTGTGCTTTTGAATCCAGATTATTTAGGTGCGGCTCTGATGTCTGATGTCCTACGAACTCCTCTTGAGCTGGCTTCTGCTGATGAAACTGCAAACTATTCTTCAGTAAAATTTTCTTTAATTAATCTGACTCCTGACTCCTGGTCTTCATTTTTCACTACTGGTCCTGGGTCCTAAGCTGTTACACCAACAACTCCTTCCCACAAATTGATCATAGATCAAGTGCAAACAAAAAGTGCAACCATAATCAAAGTACTCAATGTTCTCAATACCCAACTAATTAATTTGGACATATAAATAAATTCTAATTAAATGTATGAACAAAGCCTTAATCAATATTTATCCTCCTACATATTAAGATTATTTAAATTATTTATTCTAGTTTGATTGTTTATTATCCTTTTCATATGTTCTCTAAAGTTTGTATTTGATCTCTGAGGAGTGACTAAGGGTCTGGCCCATGGCAGGAGTGCAGTTACAGTGCTTACTCATTCAGCCCGGCTTCCAGAGATGAAATATGGATTTGTCTTTCTTTTTTTTTCTTTTTTACTGAAACACTAAAGAATAAAGATGAATGAATGCCTGTACTTCTCTCTGAGGAGAAGAAAATGGTATATATATATATATATGTATGTTTTGGAGAAGATGCTGTTTTCAGTTGACGCTCAAACAACTCCAACCTTGGAGAAGATGTGTATCTGTGTATGTGCGCTATTCTTTGTTACAAATCTGTATTGGAGGTGGACAACGTGCATCCTAGGGAGATTGACTGACTTGTTGTTCCGGACAAGCTGGCGCCTTCTCCCGACCTGGGAGGTCACAACGGGCCTAATTCTGATACCAAATTCATGAACAATAAGATGACAGAAATGCAGAGGTAATGAGAAAAGACCAAGAAAGATATGAAGAGTTATGGAAAAAGAGCATTACAAAAAAGGGGGAATAAAGGAAAATGAGCAGATAAAGTGAGTCTCCCAATTGACAAACCAGAAAAGATAATGGAGGATAAAGAAAATACTGAAGGCCTCAAATTAGTTTGTTGTTACAATAGAAATTCATAAACGTATTTGTTTTTGAAACATGAAAATCAGTTTGACCTAGTCTTTACTGCGATAGCTCCTATCACTGACAAAAGACAGTCTGTTTTTCTCTACAGTAATTGCTAAGGTTACATGTGGTGTCCTTACTACACTGTCAGTACTACACACTCAGATTTTTTACACTTCAATGAAGATAATTTACATTTAAAATAAATGTACTTTAAAATGGCAACAATTTTCATAAAGTGTTTTATCTGTGGCATGTGAAAACAATCGGTATCTAAGGCAAGGGTCATTTTTCTGTCCCCTAATTTAAAATGAACAATTCTTGAAAAGAACTATGCAAACGTCTTATTCTTTTTATGCACTTTTCTATAAAAATGTGTTATTGTAATGTTGCAGTAAAGACATTTTATAGAGATGAAAATTGAACATCTTTTTCAAATCTTCAACTTTGTATGCGCTACATTTGTATATGTATTTCAGCATGTGATGGTTATAAACGAAATCTTGTTTTACGTGTTTTCAATTGCCAAGTGTTACTAAAAGTATAAATCTGCTCACAAGACTTTCAAAACGCTCTTAAAATGGAGAAAGTGAGTGGTTCTTAAAAGAACCTTTGGGGGTTTGACAACCGCGGAGCGCGTTTATTTGGATTTGGCGGGCTTCTCGGTCTTCTTGGGCAGCAGCACGGCCTGGATGTTGGGCAGCACGCCGCCCTGAGCGATGGTCACTCCGCCCATAAGTTTGTTCAGCTCCTCGTCGTTGCGCACCGCCAGCTGCAGGTGACGGGGGATGATGCGGGTCTTCTTGTTGTCCCGAGCGGCGTTTCCAGCCAACTCCAGGATCTCAGCGGTAAGATACTCGAGCACAGCCGCCAGATAAACAGGAGCACCGGCACCGACGCGCTGAGCGTAGTTTCCTTTGCGGAGAAGCCTGTGAACACGGCCGACGGGGAACTGCAGTCCCGCCCTGGAGGAGCGAGTCTTAGCCTTCGCTCTCGCTTTACCACCGGTTTTGCCTCTGCCGCTCATTTTCTTCAATCAGTTGCTACAACCTTCTCAGTTGAAGTTAACAGTCCAGGGCCGGCTAATCGAGCCGCGCCCGGGCACGGTTCGGATCACTCACACTAGTCAAACGAACCGCGCTTTGGTGGTCAAACGCACTCGGGCACGGTTCAAACTGGCTAGTGTGAGTACACCCTTAGTTGTCCTGTTGTAGTAGAAAGTATTTTCAAGAGTTCTGAGTGAAAAATATACAGTAGATTTTTCGTCGCACTTTTTTTGCTCGTCCAGAGTTTTTATCAAATCTTCAGCTACTCCCCAATAATACTGTAGTACGGTCTGTTTTGAAACTTATCACATGTTGAAGGCCAAAGAAGAGATTATTCTTATGGTGTAAATTCAGCTAAAGGGAAACTTACAGTGTAAATCACAGAGGCCTGACTCATTTATATTCTGCAAATATATCTGAAATGTCACAAAAATATGCTGTTATACTGCAATTAATTCATTCAATACATTAATTGTCATTCAGCATCTCTGTATATGATATAATGAAGATCTTCATCAAACGAATCTTATAAAACTTGATTTTTAATAAACAAAGGACATGTCCCGTTAGATCAGGGTCAGGGTTAAATCACATGGTTTTGTGCTCTAATGCTGCCTTCACATGCTATCGGAAATTTGGTCATTCCGACTTCTGAAGTCGTGATTAAGCTCATTGCATTAAAGTTTCAAAATATGAGGGCGTTCATGTGCAATTTTTACCTAGGAAACTCGTATTTAGGATAATTCCGAGAGCACGTGAAGGCAGCATAACTATATAGAGGGGAGGGGCGCTGGCTTCTGTCAGGTCCTGTAAGCAAATATAAACTGCCTCCTTGTAGTACTTAATCTCCATTCGTTGTCTTTGTTTGACTGACGAAATTAATCTGACTGAGTTAATCATGTCCGGAAGAGGCAAAGGCGGTAAAGGACTCGGTAAAGGAGGCACTAAGCGTCACCGTAAAGTTTTGCGCGATAACATCCAGGGAATCACCAAACCCGCCATCCGTCGTCTGGCTCGCCGCGGCGGTGTCAAGCGCGTCTCCCGCTTTCTTTCCGTTAAGTCTCGGGTTCTGTTAAGTTTCGCCGAAAAGTTTCTCAACGAGTCTCCAAAAGCGCGCTTCAACTTCAAACAACGACCACAAGACTTCCATCCAGCCGCCAACATGCCACGTGATTGGCTTCCCAAGACGTCGATCAAAAGACACGACCAATCCTTCAGAGAATCAAAGACCCGGGAAAACCCCTCTCCAGGCGGAAAAGGGAGTCCCCCTTGTCAGACGATACACGAGACACAAACGCAAGTAATACCTCTAGATTCCGAGCTGAACTGGTGCATTATATCAAATGTAATAACCCTGCCTAAGAAACGATAGGAGGTTAAATTACTGATCAATGGTTTCTTCAGGTCATGTGTCATAAATGCATATATTGCTTGGGATTTCATATTTTTCTCTCTTAAAACATATTCTTTTCCTCACCTTCTTCCTTTCTGCAACGTGTGTGAATGTGCGAGAGCGTGTGTTTATGTTAGATATTAGTTTGATGTGTTAGAGTAACCAATAAAGTTCCGTTTGTATTCAAAGATAACTGTTCTTGTGTTATGTGCTTACGGATTTAATGTCTTGAACTGCCGATCTAAGTTACCTGACTGTTAAATAGTGTTTCACTATTGTTCGGTGTAGTGTAGGTTCGTGTAGGTGTGGGAAGGAAGAAGACGGGGTTGGCGAAACTGGGACAGCACTTTATTTGATCTCACGATCCTCAAAACGGTCAGGCGCTCAGCGCGTTCAAAACTCAAAACCATTCACTCAGTAACATGTAACGTTGCTCTTCAAACTCAATATCTCTCTCTAGACAGCCGTGCGTGACAACAGGCGTTTGCAGTCCCAGTCGTGGTCTCTCTCCCCTCTCTCTGACAGCGGCTTTTACGGTCTCTCCACGCCAATTACTGGAATGAGACAGGTGTTAGCAATCTGCACTTCACCTACTTACTCACCGCTCGTCTCCGCGCTCCCTCTCTCCCGTTACAGACTTCGCAGAACCACGCCCCCTCCGCCACATACCCCCACCGCCCGCACCAGGCCGGGGAGCCGTCCGGCCTACAGCCTCCCCTCCGTAAATATCAGAGTTGATATTTACGGCCCGTTCAAATGAACGCTGGAAGAGTCATTTGCCCGGCTGTAAATACTCTCTCAAAATTCCCTATGAGTTAATTCATTCATTCATTTGAGCTAAATAGACCTGTTTCCCTATAACAGAGTCCCCTCTAAATTCTTACATATCGGTGGACGAATAAGTTAAGGTGTAAACATTCATTCTGAATTATTTATAAATTATAGTGTCATTCGAGTCTCTTTCATTTGAATTCAAATTCCCGTTGAGTTATTATTTTATCTGACTCATAGTCGCTACAGTTGCAAGTTAAATTAAATGTTTTTAAGTAAAATTGTGAAAATTATTGTGATAAATGAGTCGATAGATTTATCGATTAATCAATAAAAATTGTCGATAAATTTATCAATATAAAAATAGTCGTTAGTGGCAGCCCTAGTTGCACGTTTCATGTTTATCCCCCTGAAGGTACCTACAGGTACATGTAGCATGTTAAGCTAACCACAACATGGCTTATCCTACAATTACTAGTTAAAATCACACGGTTCCTACACATGATAACAAATAATGTACATAATGAACACGTCAAAACGAAAACACAGATACTTACAAGGCCAAAGAACGCCTTTAACGTTTGCTGTTGCCCGTTGTTGTTCTCCTCCTCTTGCGTAAAAAAGTTTCACTCAGAACGACAGAAATGTTATTTGCGATATCTGCCGTTGCCAGTAGTACAGGCTACAGTTTAGAGCTGCAACTAACGATGTTTTTTTCTGTCGATTAATCTATCAATTGTTTTTTTCGATTAGTCAACTAATCTATCGATTATTTTCCAGATTAATCTGATGATTATGTTTTACTGATTATTGTATTTCAAAGAGGGTAGTGAATTTGTATATTATTTTAACATGAAATCAATTAATGATGACAATATTAATTGTATTTCAGGAAGGGTAGTGTACTTATGCCATTTTATAATGAAATATATGAACACAAGAAGCATTTTAAACATTATGTATAACTAATGTTACTATTCATCATAAAATGTATACAGAGTAGGCCTAATTAGCAAATGTTGTTTACTATTATAGTTGAGTATGATTTACATATTGATTTGTGTTAATAGTAAACGAAAATGCACTTGTATTTATCTGCAAAAGGTTCACATACAGGAGCTTTCAGCAAAGTGTTAATGTATAACTAGTCGTCTATTTTGAAGATATACATGTGCATAAACGACTAAAGCTGCCAGAAGTTTTTGCCCAAACTTCAAAGACGTATTTAAATGATTAAAACTAGAGGCATATCTTAACTTTAATGTTACTTTAATAATGTAAACTACATACAGCATGTTATATGAGTTTGGGACAGAAGTGAACCCGGTCGTATTTGCAGCAGATATATGCTGCCCATAATAAATCAAAGCACGAGACGTACTCGGGTCAGAGAAGAACACCAGGAAATGTGACCGAATGGACAATATTCGTCTGTATTTACAATACACACGGCACGGTTCAGCTGCGCGAGACAAACACTGGCAGTGTGAAAGCACAACGTGCGCTCACTGCTCCCGCTCTCCACAGCTTCTGCTCCGCCACCACATGCAGTGTGATAACGGCGTTACAGAGCGAACAAAGCACAGTTTTATTCGGCTTCTGTTTAAAGTACCCCCACACTTTTGAATGTCGCGGTCTGGCTTTATATGATAAATTATCATTTTCACTATGCCCGGGAGCAGAAGCCACCATTATTCTAGATCTACTCTATTCTAGAACGTAAATATTGTGACGCGTCGACGCATTTAACGCATGCCGACGTATTTCAGTAGCGTCGTTGCAGCCCTACTACAGTTGCCATCTAGCGGTTGAGAGTTGTAATTGCATTTTTTTAAATTTAACTTGAAATGTAAGAGAGACAACTAATAACTACGATATTATTTGACTGTCTTACATTTTAAGTGAATGTTATGCGGGACAGCAAAGCTAATACTAATTCAAATGTTTACAAATGGGTGGGCTAAAAGCAGACTACACGTAGCACGTCCAATTCAGAGCTAAATCGTGACTACAGATAGACCATGTAATGAAATGACACATCTTGCAGATATAATAATCATATAATATCATGCGCTACATTTTGGTTTGTCTTTTGACTATAAGTGGGCTACAAATAGCCGGTCTGTATAGGGGCTAAATCGTGGCTATACGCACAGCCTACGCATAGAACATGTTAAAGAAATTAAACCAAACACCTTATAATCACTGTTGACTTTGCTTACATGATGGAATATCATACATCTCACAAGTTATTTGGGCAAAAATTACATGTAACCAAATTCAAGGTTATTTTGACTAAAAGTGGGTTACTCATAGCCGGACTATATCGGGTCTATAGTTAACCTAGACGGTGAAATGACGGCTATTGCTTGCTGGGTTTAGAATAATTGAACATATGTATGGTGATACTATTTTGGATTTATAGTCTGCTACCGTTGCTGGACAGTTTTTACTGTAATTGTACACTATTTTTAACTGTGTGTCATGAGGGTGAGAGTAAATGATGAGATGATGTTCATCTGTTGGTGAACTATCCTTTTAATGCTGACCTATGGCAGATTGAAGAAACAGCAGAACTAATGGATGACTCTGGGACAGTGGATGGACCGGAGAGACACTGGAGTGGATCAATCTCAGGGAAAGGCTAGTGGCTGAACCGTATGGATGGGACAATGAACACAAATACTGTGCCTGGAGTATATGAGCGGAGCGGAGCGAGAAGTGGAGCAGCTTGATTTTGAATGGAGTGAGGAGCGGATTTTTTAAAAGTCGGAGCGTCGTGGTTTTCACTATAGCTCCGAGAGCGCTCCACTACCGCTCCATCACGAGTACAATTCATGACAATGGCCCATAATATAATTGCATTTTTAGCCAGAACACACACGTCAAATACATTTAACTAGCTTGATACAGATGGATCACTCAAATCAGAAGAATGTAAAGTTTATGATGACGGCGATAGACATGAGCGGGATGTTATAGTTAAAGGAATTTTTTGTACCATCTACATACTGAATATGATCGGGTGAAAGCACATTGTTTCTTATTCCAAACATTCCAGAACAAACATTGTTCCAAACATTTTATAGTAAGTTGCTGAAGTCAAACTCTTTCAGAGCAAGCTAGTCAAAAGACTGCATATGAGGTATTGAGAAAATGAACAGTACATACTGTATGCTTAGTCATCATTTATTTTAAGTAACAGTAACTTGTTTGGGTTTTGTGTATCTTTACCGGATTTTAAAGGATTTTTTGGTACCTTCTACATACTGAATATGATCGGGTGGAAGCCATTTTACACAGGTAGCACTTATTCACACTCGCAATCGCTCTCTCTAATGTATTCAAACAAATCGTACAGTGCTTATCTGCTTACAGTTATTCTGTATCTGATTTTGAATGAGCAGAAATCTGTAATGTAGTGACCAGTAGATAAAATAACTAAAGTAATTTAAATTGAACTAAATTTGCACTGCAAAAAACACAAACTAGGTCGAAACTATCTCCTACTGTTTTTTGTTTTTTTCATTTAAGGTATGTTATAAACTGAACATTTGTGATATTTCAGAGCTTACTTAAAATGAGTGGAGAGGGGAGCAGGAAATGGTGAACCCGGAGCGGCGCTGGGGCGGAGTGATTATTGAATGCTTAGAGCGTGGATGGGAAATTGCTGCCGCTCCACTCCACTCACATACTCTACTGTAGATGTGAGTCTACACGGAAAAATAAGTGATAAGAAGTAATTCATTCAGACACAAAAAATTAAGTGACTGCATTTTTATGTGAACTGTATTATTAACTTACCAATGTGTTATTCGAGAGATTTTTTTTCTACATACATTTCTATGCACTTCTGTGATTTTAGACACAGCAGAGTGTGAACGGGACTTTTATTTTGGTTTTCGAGTGTGGCGTCATAAGGCCGCGACACGCTCCTGCTTCTGTTTTGATTCTGCTGAAGAAAGGTTTGTGTTTTAAGCATTTAAAGTGTTTAAAGCGACAGAAACGAATTAATGAATTATGTGTTATCAAATGTAAGACTGCATTGCTTTATCTAACTTTAATCAACGTCGTGTGAGTGAAGGAGCGTCTCATTTCGCTCTTTATCTATGCCGGCATTTTAATGCCATTAATAACCGAGCGCAAAACTGATGCTTGCTCGCGCAGTAAATCACTCCAGCGAGAGAATAACAGATCTACACGCGAGGAAACGGCAGCCCGCGAGCTCCTTTTAAACCCCCGCGAGCTCCTTTTAAACCCCCGCGCGCGCATGACATCTCCTCTGCGCGCAAATCAAGCCCTTGCGAGCTTGGACACGACTCGCAGCACGCGCGTCATCATTCCCCACACTCGCGCTCGAGCTCCTATTTTATGAGGCGCCGTATTATGGCGCGTACTCCGTGCCAAAATCTAACATCCGAACGACCGACCGACCGATCGAACGTCTATCCGAACATCTATCCAAACGTCTTGTACTCTGAACGGAAGGACCCACGTGACGACATGACGTGACGTCAACATCTTGAAATTATGTTTTTTTTTTACCATGTAAGTATCCAAGCTGATCTGTAAAGACTCTAAATGGACACTACAAGCACTAAATACAGATATTTTTTACATAAAAGAATACTCAACCATTTCCTGCATCCTGCTGCACTTCCCTGAATAAGCCTTTAAAGATGTTGTAGCTATTCTAAGTGTTTCTGAGTGATGAACTGAAAAACCTATCATGACTTTCTCTGTATTCCATGACAGAAGGAGCTAATATTTCGAACACCACTCACCTATTTTAACTGTACATACAGTAGTAGTCTACTGTTAATTAATGTCTTTGTATTTTCCCATATTATTTTATTTATATATAGGTTATATAATTTTTTATGTAATCGTTTGCTCTTTTAAAAAAAAAATGATATGGTCTGTTATTGTTTTAGAAGTAAGAGTTAAAAGTTAGAAGATAAAGAGTTTTAATTTCAAGGTAATGGGACCATGTCCATTGACTTTTCATGGTAGTAACACATTGAGATTAAAAATTGTGTTATTTTTACCATGATTTCATCTCCTTGCTTCTGATATTCCCTCTGCTGACTCGTGGGCTGGTAAAACAGTGAGTTAACATAAACTGTTGCTGTTTTTGGATATTAAAATGAACTCTGATATATGAATATCTTCTGCAGAGAAAGAGAGAGAGAGAGGTCATGTCAACTCAACACTGGATCTAACATGCATTTTCACTGTCTCTCATGTTCTCATCTTGCAATCATAATCATTGAATACGTGCTAGGGGCATAAAGTGGTTTGCAGCAATATGGTTAGAATGCATTATAATCATCCCAAATCCTTGTTAATGTACATAAAGACTTCATCCTAGTCTGTAAGATTGTATAGGGTGAATTCAGGGAGATTGGGATCACCCTGAATTCACCCCTATTTTAATATTAGAAACAGTGCTAATAATAGTATAGGCTAGATGCCAGATATATTATAAATTCTTTTAAGATACATTTTTTTTTCTGTTTTTTCACGGTTCTCCCATGATAGACAACTAAACAAAATAACATGTAGGCCCTAATTTACTTGAGGTTCTACTATAAATGAGTCTATTAAAATATGTATTAATTTAAATGAATGAATTATATATACAAATATTTAATTTAAATTTATGAATGAAGACTAGTAAGTCCTGAGTTTTTGAACAGATCTCTTGAATGAATGATACAATGATAGGCTACATCAAATATGTTTTATCAGTCACTGGTTGACAACTAGTGGAATACTATTGTAATAGAATCTTTATTTAAAACATTACTTTCAAAGGGCATTTACTCATTTTGATCACGGCTGCGGCAACATCAGCGTTTATATCCGGATTCCTGCCATAAACTTTTATTCCAATATTTTCGTTATTATTTGATGTTTGCAAAATAGAAATAGCCATCTTTTAATAATAGTTCAAACAAGCCTTAAAATACATTTTGTTGTAGGCCAAATCTTGAACCACACCTCAAAATGAATCCATAAGTAAGCCAGCCACAGCTAAGGTGAATAAATTGGTCTTGCAATATTCCTAACTTGGGGACACTCAATTTTCAACTAAATATACAAATACATTTAATTACTAAACTAAATTAAATACATCAACTAAATAACTGATCTACCCACATTGTCACTAACTGAAATGAGCTGATGACATCACCGTCTTCTCCGGCGGCTGTACAGCTGAGTCAAATTCTGTTGCATTATTTTCCTGTTTAACACTGTGAAGCTGCTTTGAAACAATCTGCATTATAAAAAGTATTGTAAGTTGCATTAATAGGCTATAATATATATTAAAAAATGCATACAAAATAGGCTAAATAACAAACTAATAAAAAGTTGAAAATCTAAGCTTTTATTTCAAGAACTAAAGAGAAATATCAATACTGACTGAATCTTAATAAAATTACATAAAATCATAGCTTATCTTTCAAAAATAAACATCATAAATGCTAAAGTAAAGGTTTATTAAAAACACTTAAAGCTACACTGTGTGATATTTTCCCCCATCTAGTGGTGAAAAGGTATATGACCATCCAGTGAATTTTAGTTTCTGATCCTCTCAATTCCGATTTCGTTTCAACTCCTACGGTGGCCGATTTAGTCCAAGATTAACATGGCTTCCAGTTCGACCTCGTCCACATTCGACACGGTGCCTGTGGGATATTCTGTGCGCAGTGGGATGGTTGGAACTCAACTGGCCTAATTATTCGGCTAGAAAGAACTGCAGCTAATCCAGAGTGAACTTTGATGATAGTAATGTTTATTCAGTCATCCAATTGCAAGGCATAAACAGGTTTGCGTGGATATGTACATAAATGTGGTTTCTGTGAGAGAACAAATAAGGATGGTAAATATACACACACAGTTAATAACTGTATAACTATACTTATAAGTAACATTTGTATAATGTAACCGTAAACCAGAGCTTATTGTACCATATATAGGCGCTAAATGCAGCTGCATTAAAAGGAGGGGAGCTGCCGCCGCTGCTGCTAACAAGCGGTGTCCGGTTACAAAAGTGTGTGCGTCGCTTTAACGTTAGCACTGCAGTGCTCTCTGTATAACAATTGTTAATATGCCGATCAGACCTGATACATATTTCCATCAACATACATTACAAGCAAATATTTTCTATAAACGAATAAACATTGTTGATAACAAAATAACTGAATGATTATTCAAATAGGTGAGCATTACGCTATTGTATGTTGACACAAAAATACTTCTGAGGTGACATCAACTGAATTACGCAATGACACACTCTGAAACACATCTACAATGACAATAACTATTATTACTTACGGAGTTATTAACGCACAGAAATACCACACAAGGAAAAACAGACTTTTGAGGAATAAACAAGCCAGGAAAACTCCATATAACTCTGTTACTGGACGCTGCTGAGATGAAAACTCTCTGCACATGCACCAGACAAGTCTGAACAAGTTGACGCGCACATGCGCAAGGCAGAGAATTTTGTACAGTGCCATCGAGTATTAAAACCGGTTAAAAACGCGAAAGGCGAAGCTTGAATTTACGGGTATGTCCCTCTTTGGCTAATGTACTTTCAAGATGGAGAGGCAACATGGCGACCACCGTTAGATCCCATTACCTTATGTATTTTCAATGGCATATTATAAACTTACGAGAATACTTTATTACTTGAAAGAAGTAAATATACATTAATGAGCACATATATTTTTGAAAGAACTAAGTGTTTTTAGCTAAGAATAGACTAAAAAAGTTACACAGTGTAGCTTTAAGTGTTCTAGTTTTACATTTAGACATTCAGCTGATTCTGTTAAACTGGCCATAGCCTGCCCTACACTAATCAAGGTTCGTTGATTTCCACATAAAAACAATGAGCCCAAATTACATTAGAGAACAGTTTCATTAAATCATATGTAACACGTTCCAACGTGTGCTTACGTGTTGTTAACGCGTACCTATGGCGACCGGTCGGGAGTGCTGGTAACCGATCGTCTTCCCAACGTGTTGTTTTCGTGTTAAGACACGATGTAACATGTTTGTTTTTCTCACCTTAATTTAACGTTCTTATACTTCGATTGTATCCTCTAACTAGTCACCATTTCATTACAGCAATTGCTGATTAACTAAACGGGCAAGCTTTGACGGCTAATTCGGAAAAGCACGAGATATCCCACATATTTTTCTCCATCGGCCATTAAAACGAAAGGTTCAGGAATAGATATAATTTCGGAATGTCTTATTTAATATAAATACGCTGTACCATATTCAAATGCAGCGAAAACTGCAGTCAGTATTGATATTTTTCTTTAGTTCTTGACATAGGCGGAGCCAATGATTTTGTCTGAGCTTCGAACAATTAAAAAATATATATAATTAAAATTCTCTCATTTTATTTGTCTTATCTTTTCCTTTAAGTGTAGAATGAGTAAAGCTGGTTGTTTTAAGGATGACAAAAATGTTAATTTTAATATTTTAGGCTGATTAATTTTAAGTAGATATGCAAGTCTCAGACAACTGTTTTATGATAGAAATGTTCAGCTGCCGACAGTAATGCAAACTACTCAACTTTTTGTGAAATTTCGCCATTTTGAATTGTAAAAATGCGATCATGATTCATGTAATTCATAAATGAATGTGACGACGAGGCAAAAAACGTTTGCATTTTCTACATAGGCAGGCCTATTAGACATATGAATAAGAGTGAACTCTTTTAAAATAAAATATTTGCAAGTTTAAATTGATTACTTCAAAAACTACAATTAGACCTAGAACTTTACCATTCATTTTTATTTATTTATTCCCTTAAATTCCTTTAATCCTTTAATTATTAAATTGATTCATTATTATTATTATTATTATTATTATTATTATTATTATTATTATTATTATTATTATCAGGGTGCGATTTGTGAAAAAAAAAAAAACAGAAGGGGGATGCTTTTAAAAAGTTTTTTTTTTTTCCTTTAAAAATAAATCACAGTGGATATTTTTTGGCAGCTATAAAACAAATAAATATTACAATAAATAAGCTTTGAAATATTAAATAGATTAGCTTCGATATTTGACCACTATTTACAATGACACTAATAATTCTTAATTTCTGATTGGAATGTAAAATCAATCTGTAGTTATTAATATTTTGAATAGGCCTAGTGCTGGGCGGTATGACCAAAAATGTATATCACGGTATTTTTCTAAATTATATCGGTTTCACGGTATATGACGGTATTTTTTCCCCTATGTATGACAAGGTGTTAATCACATTTTCTACTGATTAAAGAGGAAATACTGAAGGAGATTGACTAGAATACCCTGTTTTACTGTCATGACGAGTGAATATTGTAGAAAAATTCCACACTAGAGTTAATAGGTCTACAGGTTTACAAAATGATGCTGTGGAGAGACAACAACCAATAAAACACAGACCTGCAACACGCTCACAATCATACTTACAGACACCTGAATATTAAAAGTTGAGTTGAGGGCACCTTAAGCATTTTAAAAATCGAACCCTATATAACAACAAACTGCCAAAACGAGGAGAAACGCGGATATTAGCAATACATTTAAGAGCACTCTCTGAACGAATGACACACATCAGTTTAACACAGAAAGAATAAAGCAGTTACTTTTTGGCTCATTCTTCTTTGAATTCTCAGTTTATTTATTAACTTACATCATTGTCTTTTGAATAATCCATCGTGTCAGCGCGTTGGTGATCAGACATACGGTATCTGTAATCAGTGCACATTTAATTTTAATAAGACGTGATGAAATATGCGCGCATACACGCTTCTGGTTCATGTCTAGAGCACTAGAGTTTATGAAATATGTCCATAAAAAATTTAAACGTGCTCGCTCCGGTCTATATCAGTGCTATATGACCCATGTGGTGAGCGTTGTTAAACTCATCGCAGCGGTCCGTGCAGAAACCGCGCTCTCTCGCGCGCCGCGTGTAGTTTGAATTCTCAACTATAATCAAGGGCTGAATCCGACACCGCTCCCATAACCTCAAATATAGCATTATTTGGAGGGCACAGCGCTTTGTAGTGGTGTCCAAAACCCTAGTGGACGTTATTGAGTGCACTCATTCTATCCTATTGCACCGCAATAACGAGTGTACAGCCGATGTACACACAACGGTTGTCCGACTTCACGCACGTTTTCATTCACTCCTTCAAATAAAGTGATAACGTATGGAATAGTGAATGAGAGTATAGGATACAGCCATAGGCTGTGCTGTAATGCGATCTCAACTGTGCTCTGACTGCTCTTACTACAGTGCATCAATGAAATGCGTCCCCTCTCAAACAATGACGCGCTGCGCCGCGTTCCGAACGTTGTTTAAGCGGCATATACCGGTATTGCGGTATCATCAAAATTCATAAATAAATAAATTCCGGTATCATAAAATAAATAAATACCGGTATTCGGTATGAACCGGTATACCGCCCAGCACTAAATAGGCCTACAATAATGAGACACAAACCTGTACATATTCAATCGCGTTTGCTCACATTTATTTTTGATCACCAGTACACAAGGCTAAAAACTTTTAGTCCACATTTGGAGAAATATTTATTCACACGTTTACCTCATATTTCTTTAGATATATTAGAAACTCGATATAATATAAACTCTATAATAGAGACTCTATAATAGAGACTCGCAGAAAGACGATCCTCTGCCGATCCATTAGTCAATATGGTTCATCCACCAGAGGAAGGGCCTCATATGGAGCAGTCCCAGGGTTAGCACCGGGGAAGCTGCAGCCATGAGACCCAGGAGCCTGCGACACGTACCCACAGAAACATGATGGCCTAGCCTGAAGCGGACCAAGCATGTTGTGATACTGGAAATCCGAGCAGGGGCCAAACGGGCCTGCATCGGAACGGAATCCAGACGAACACCTAAGAAGGTGGTCTGCTGAGCCGGAGTAAGAACGCTCTTGTCGGTGTTCACTCTCAAGCCAAGAGATTGAACGTGTCGAAGAACGACATCTCTGTGATGATAGGCTAACTCCCTGGAGTGGGCCAGAATGAGCCAGTCGTCCAGGTAATTGAGAATACGGATGCCCTGGAGCCTCAGCGGGGCCAGAGCAGCATCCATACACTTCGTGAACGTCCTTGGTGCCAGGGCAAGGCCGAAGGGAAGGACTTTGTATTGATAAGCCTTCCCTTTGAAGGCGAACCTGAGAAACTTCCTGTGTCGTCTGACAACCTGAATATGGAAGTAAGCATCTCTCAGGTCTATAGTGACAAACCAGTCCTCCGCACGTATCTGAGACAAGATGTAGATGACAAGTCTGATTCCCTTTGTAGAGGGCGAAGTTCAGGCGGCGGAGGTCCAGGATGGGACGCAGACCGCCGTCTTTCTTCGGAACAAGGAAATAACGGCTGAAGAAGCCACATTTCTCCTCTGTTGCCGGAACTTCCTCTATTGCCCCCTTTAGGAGGAGAGAAGAGAGCTCTTGTTGTAGCACAGAAGCCTGAGAGGCGCTGTTTACTACCGTCTGAGCGACCCCGTCGAAGCGAGGAGGGTTGCGACAGAACTGAAGCGTGTAGCCTGACTGAATCGTGCGGAGGACCCAGGATGATATCCCTGGCAAAAGCTTCCACTCGTGGAAGAAATTTGACAAAGTGGGAGGTATGATGAGGTGCGGTGGACATACCTGAGTTAGGGTGTCGAGCTGGACCTCTGAGGGGGGTGTGGCCATCCGCAGAGGAGAGCACGTGGCGTCCTGGTGCGGAGTAGGCAGTGGAAGGCTGGGCCGCTCTGGTTCCCGGAGAAGACCGGATGTGTCTCCGTCTGGACGAGCGGCGGATGGTGAGCCAATCAGACGTGAGGGGAGAAAGCAGACAGCGTCTCCTTCCTTCAGCGCCGGAAAAGGCGAGGATAGAGTCGGTTCTGTATTCCGAAGCGCGCTGGGCGGCGGAAATGACAGAGCTGGATAGGGAGAGCTGGTGGGGGGCGGGCAGAAACGCTTGCGCGGTCTGACCCAGCCCCGGTCGTGAACTGCAGCTCCCCCTTTTCTGACCGGAGGATCAGGAGCGACTCGAAGTGGCCGAAGTGGTCCATAAGGAAAACTTTTTCCTTATCGCGAATCTCAGTGAGATTGAGCCATAGGTGGTGCTCCGCCGCCACCGCGCCCGCCATAGAGCGCCCTACAGCGCGAGCTGTGTGTTTAGTAGCCCGTAACGCCAAATCCGTGGCTTTACGAAGCTCCTTTACAGCTTCTGGTGTCAAACCGGTGCCCTCGTCCATTTCCTTCAATACATCCGCCTGATAGGCCTGGAGAATGGCCATAGTATGAAGGGCCATGCCAGCCTGACCAGCCGCCATGTAGGATTTGCCAATCAGGGCAGAAGTGGTCCTACACGGCTTAGTGGGAAGAAGGGGGCGGGACTTCCACGAGGGAGCTAAAGATGGCACGAGGTGAGTGGCCAGCGTGTCCTCAACCGCGGGAATAGCGGAATAGCCCTGTTCCTCAAAACCCACGAGGTTGGTGAAATCGGCGGCTGCCGCGTTAGTTAGGCGGGCTGAGAACGGCTGCTTCCAGGATCTGGAAATCTCACTGTGTAGATCACTGAAGAATGGTAGCTTCCTCCGCGGAGGCCTAGAATTAGGGCCGCTGAGGAATCTCTCATCCAACCGAGAAGATTGAGCTTCGCGGGGTTCATCCGGCCACTCGATCGCGAGCTTCTGTGTAGCGCGTGCGAGTACATCCACGAGCTCGTCATATGCCGCTGATGGCCGCGCTTCCTGGCCGCTTGGCGGGAGAGCGTCGTCCGTATTTGCCGCACCGATATCCTCGGAGTCCGATGCTGCAGTGAAAATGACATCCTCCAGCCCGAAGGAAACCGCATCGCGTGACTCCGGGCTGGGACAGAGATAATCATGCGAGTATTCCACATGCGGAGTCCCGCGCACGTGCTCGGGGGAGAGAGGGAGAGAAAGGGCGAGGCCCGTCTGCTCGCACTCCACATCCTCGAGCTCTACATCCGAACCCCAGGTCGCGGATCCAAGAGAGGCCTGCGCGGCCTCGGGAGCGCGACGGGGAAAAACGGATGACTCACTCTCAAAAACCGCGAGCCTCAAGCGGAGGGTTTTGAGAAGGAGGTTATCGCAGTATTTACAATTAGAGAACCCCTGAACCGCGTCGCGTGCGTGAGGAAATCCCAGACATTTAATGCACTTACTGTGGGGATCCTCGATCGCGATGAAGCGAGTGCACGGCGGTGGGCAACGTCTGAATTCCATAGCACTTCACCAAGAGGAGAACAAAGTTCCACAATCCGCGGTCGCTGAAGTGCTGAGGTAGATATCGACTGAAATCCTAGAATTTTGGGCCAGAAAAATCGAAAACCGAAGGGCATGAAATGGCCGCTTCGTGAAGGCAGAGAAATCTGAGGAGCAGATGGCGCGCGCGCGCGCTGATATAGGTGACTGCGTCAAGTGGGGCGACGTGTGCGCCATCAGCCAATCAATTGGCGTGATTCTATAAGGGCTTCAGACAATCGGCACACCCAGAGGGCGTCCCATTACGTCATTAAAGTGACGCAGCGTCGAGTGAACCTATGAAAGAGAACGTGGCACTGCAGGCTAAAAACCTGCAAATAAAAATAAAAACTAACATTAATGACAAAGCTCCCCTGCATCACATCTGGCAAGAGACAGAACAGAAGTTTCTTCATTATATAATGAGGATGAGACGAATGAATGGACATAAGAAAATCACAAGCTTGACGTGTTTGATATTAAAAGGCAATAACTTAAGCCCTGAAAGAGGCCGACGCCAAACGCACCGTGTTCAACAGTCGCATGCCGCACATATCACACAAATGACTTAATTTCCTTATTATCTATTGTTTTAGACATATAAGACATGAGGAAAATAAAACTATTGACTACAGGCTACCATTAGATAATTATGTGGTAAACGAGAACACACTCATGAAAACAATGAATGCATGAACTCGTGATTCTACAAAATGTCTTTTAAACTTCATACCGGGTCATAAAGCAAAACTCTGGAGAATAATTTCAGTGTTAAATACTCACCAACGTCTTTGTGAGATGAATATCTCTCTATTCTCTTGGGAATGTCTGTTTCGGTCTTCAGCACCTGCTGGTTCGGCTCCGCTCGCGCTGCCGCTCCCGCGTCTCCGCATTTGAAATCTCCACACAAACGTTTTTTTTTCAAGCGCATTTTGCGCATGCGTATACCGTTTTTAGGACGGAGGACTTGTTCAGCCAACATGGATTTTTCACTTCGACTTCATAGATTGACTGAGCACAATTAAATAAGTTCGGTGAATATACAATTTTAATTTTGAGTGAAGACCTTAAGCTATGATTAGTACAATGCATCTTTTTGCATGGCGATAATTATTTGGAAGTCATTTATTGGGCCAATATGTAATGATCAATTTACACAATTTTTCCCCCCAATTTTTTTTTACAGTGTACATATTGCTGTAGTTCGCTACATTACCACTATACTTCCACTAAATCTATGTTGTTTACCCAGCTACAATTATATCACTTCAGAAATGTGAAAAGTGTCCATTAAATAGTTGTAACTATGATTCTAAATTCAAAATTGCTTCATGTGGCTTTGGATGAAAGATAAATCACTTGTTCATATCAGTAAGCAAGAGTTGTTGTGTAAGCTTTTTGTTATCATTCTTTGTCAGTTTTGAGTGGTTAATATATTTTCCATTAAATAAAGTATAAAAGGGTTTCAGTACTTTACCCCATTGAAAGATTGCAGTTACAGTACAACACTAAATTTTTCTAGATTTTTCAACTATATCGAAATAAATCAAATTATTAAACTAAATTAACCATATAAACTAAATTACTGATCTAAAGCCCACACTGTCACTGTATGATAATTGAAATGAACTGATGATATCATCGTTTTCTCCAGAATGGCTATACAGCTGAATAAAATTATGCTGCATTATTGTCCTGTTTAACACTGTAACGCTGCTTTGAAACAATCTGCATTGTTAAAAGCGCTATATAAATAAAGTTGACTTGACTTGACAGTACAAAGCATGAAGGATCATACCCCTTTTTTTATTAATAATAATAAGAAAAAAAAAAAAAAAAAAAAAAAAAGAATCATATTTACAGCTATTTAATAACTTTCCACATTTCTGAAGTTCTCAGAACTAGTAAATAACGGACCCCGTGCAGCCACAAATATAACTATCTATAATAGGCCTACTGTAATTAAGACATATATTCAACAAATGTATAAAAACAGAAAGACGCTATAGTTTCAGCCTAATGGCTACTCAAAGGCCGCGGAAACAAGGCCAGTGGGTTCGTTACGGACGTCAATTAATTCCCGGCATTCCTGGTTTGCTTCTTATTTATTAAATAAACAGGCAATTAGTTGATGAAACAGAAAATTCATGAAATTCACTTTAAAGAAAGCCTTTTGACTCCAGACATATTGCGCGTCTTACTCATGCTGCTCACTTTCTATAATCAACATATGAAATTTAAAAAAATAACAATATAAATGGCTAATATTTTCACATATAGCCTAACTATGAAACTAAATATCTACGTGTGCTTTAACCCTCTGTCTGACGAAAGTGCCCGCGCAATTTTCCTTTATGACAGGAAACAATTCACAATAGGCCTACTCCGTCATTTTTAGTCATACAGATAAGTTCAAGACATAATTATAAAATATAAACAGTCTACTTTTATTTGTGTAAACAATATAACACATTAACAACAAAGGCTCTGGATTCAGGGAACAGATTAATTTGCATGCACTCCACTTTGCATGCATTCCATTCCAAACGCTGTCTACATTCAACAAATTATTTTGTTTATTAAACGCAAAGTTTTTAATTTCAAAAGCATTTCTAAATTCAGTTCATATTTCCAACAAACGAAATTCCAAGCCAAAATAACGAAGTGGTAAAAAAAAAAAGTGAGTTGAAAAGGAAAAAAATGCGAATTTCGTTAACTTTAAAGTGAATTTCGTGATTTCGATCGGTTTCATCAACTAATTGCCTGTTTATTTAATAAATAAGAAGCAAACCAGGAACGCCGGGAATGAATTGACGTGCGTAACGAACCCACTGACCTTGTTTCCGCAGCCTTTGTAGCCATAAGGCTGAAACTATAGCGTCTTTCTGTTTTTATACATTTGTTAAATATGTCTTAATTACAGTAGCCCTATTATAGATAGTTATGATATTTGTGGCTTCACGGAGTCCGTTATTTACTAGTTCTGAGAACTTCAGAAATGTGGAAAGTTATTAAATAGCTATAAATATGATTCTTATTTTTTAAAATAATTTTTCTTATTATTATTAATAAAAAAAGGGGTATGATCATTCATGCTTTGTACTTAAACTGAAACCTTTCAATGGGGTAAAGTGCTGAAACCCTTTTATACTTTATTTAATGGAAAATATATTAAACACTCAAAACTGACAAAGAATGATAACAAAAAGCACACAACAACTCTTGCTTACTGATATGAACAAGTGATTTATCTTTCATCCAAAGCCACATGAAGCAATTTTGAATTTAGAATCATAGTTACAACTATTTAATGGACACTTTTCACATTTCTGAAATGATATAATTGTAGCTGGGTAAACAACATAGATTTAGTGGGAGTATAGTGGTAATGTAGCGGTGAACTACAGCAATATGTATTCTCATTTTCCCCAGTAGCTACAGCTCCATAAAAATAATAAATAAAGTTAATATAGTATATCCAAGCTCGCAAGGGCTTGATTTGCGCGCAGAGGAGATGTCATGCGCGCGCGGGGGTTTAAAAGGAGCTTGCGGGCTGCCGTTTCCTCGCGTGTAGATCTGTTATTCTCTCGCTGGAGTGATTTACTGCGCGAGCAAGCATCAGTTGTGCGCTCTGTTATTATTGGCATTATAATGCCGCCATAGAATTCAGTCTTTGGCGAGTGACGAGGGAACCGGAGCTTTTCGACTCCAAGTCAATTGAATCAAATGATTCGCAACAAATGATTCAGTGATTCAAATCGCTGCATTTCTATCTTCTACAAATCATTAAATATCTAAACTGCCTAATATATTAAGGGTCTGTATAATTTTTATTCTTTTATTAATTTGTGACTGAACTATTGAACTAGAGCTGATTGAGACACTCAGGGATTTGAGTGTTTTTAGTCTAATCAGAGGATTTAAGTCCATTAACTCTCTCTGACTCTCTAAAATAAGTTGGACGTTTGATGGAGTATTTCTGTGCCAAAAATACTCCTTCCGGTTTTGGAACGTTTTTTTTATGAGTATGGGTCTGCTTGAGGTCAACAAGGGCAAAATGTCCTTTGTACGGGCCGTACGGACTCTTCTCCCAGAAGGGCGCGCGCGACTAGAGCGAGAGAGCAAATGCATGCCCATTAACGTGCTTTCCTCGTCTTTAGGGAAGCCGCCTGCGCTGCAATCACAGGACTTCACGAAATCAACAATGTAACCAAAGAAGTGTGTTTTTGGTTGTCAGGGCAAGACAACCCTGTACAGCTTCCCAAAGAACCCAGCGTTAATGGGACAGTGAGTTTGTTTTTCCAGAGCAGCAACGGAGTTGTGCAAGTATTTTTGCTTGTTCCATGCATTTCTGCGACAATGGTTTATAAACAAGGCCCAGTTTGATGCCGGATTTGTAGCTCGTCTAATGCTGAAAGATGGAGCAGTCCCAGCGATTAAGGTTCACGGTCGTGCGTTAGAAGCAGGCGGTGAGTAAAACTGCTTCAAATGTCTTTGTGTTGTTAGCTATCGCCACGTTCATTCAAATGCACAGAACAATTCCACTGTTTTTCTATGTAAACGCACTAGTCTGACGTGCAAAACCGTTCCGCTTGCTACTGCTAACGTTAAATCGCATACAATAGTCCATAAACCAAATTATGTCCTCATAAACCTTGAGTAAACACATACACAACTAGCGCATGACAAGCCGCTAAGCAAATATATAACGTTACAGTTACAGTACATACCACATAGAGACATGTTGCTGTTGCTCCTGTTCAATTTCAGCCCCCGGATCAGATTCTGGATCATATACATTAGGGGTGTAACGATTAATCTACTACATCGATGTATCGATTTATTTTCCTATGATCTAACTACATCGATCTGTGCTCGGCAAGTTGGCCTTCCGGACGACATATATCGATCTAACATCGTTTTAAAAGGTAATCAATCGATTGTATCGATCATAGGAAATAACGCATTGGATTTAAGCACGTCAGACTTTATATGGATGTTTTTTCTTAGCACTTTTAATGATAAAGGCATTAAACGTTACTCGATTCAGTCTGCCTATCTGTGACATCATCGCAACGCACCAGCAGCAGCGCTCATTGAAATGAATTGTGTCGCTTTGTCGCTGCGTGTCGCTGGCTGTGTGAACGGGGCTTGAGAAAACAAAACATAGCATGGCGCATGGCAGAGGAGAAGCCAACGAGCGAGAAATTATCAAGCCACCAGGAGAAAGAGCTACCTGTACTTTCAACCCTTGCTTGTTACCTGTGCATTCCTGACACCAGTGTGCCAGCAGAGCGAGCTTTAGTAGGCTACTGCTGGAGACATAGTGAACGCACATTCTGCGGTCAGATCATGGTGATATTTTTGAAAAAGAAATCTGTAGAGTCATTGAAGAGTAGTTGGTTACATTTTATATTTTGTTAAATATTGTTTGTTTATTAAACTGAGAGTAGTAGCAGGCCAGTTTATTCAATCTGAAGAAATGTTGGTTGCACTTTATTTTTGATATTAATATTGTATTTGTATTATTTTAATGTTGAAAAACAACAGCAAAAGTAGCAGGCAAACTTACTATTAATTAAACCTGAAGAGAAGTTAGTTGCACTTTATTTTTGATATTAATATTGTAATATTTTTATGTTGGAAAACAAAAGCAGAAGTAGCAGGTTAACCTACTGTTGAAATGTTGGTTGCACTTACTGTGCTTTTATTGAATATGTATTGAATATTGAAAATGAGAGCAGAAAAGGTTAACTTCCTGTTAATTCAACCTAAACTGTTGGTTGCACTTTATTCAAATAAAATTTTAATGCATTTGCCACTAATTGTTGTTTACTTGTTTGTTTATATCCATAATTAATTGATATACCGGATTCCCTTACAAGAAAAAACAGGAATCTTGGAAATTTCACCTGCACTGACCAGTATCCAGATATTTATTTCAGTCACACAATTTTTGGCTAAAAAGTTACTGAATCGATTTCAAGTCACTGAATCGTTTCGGATCGTATCGTTCTAAATTGACCAATATCGTCCTTGAATCGTATCGACAACCTCAAATCGTGATACGAATCGTATCGTTGTTAAAACGAAACGTTACACCCCTAATATACATGTATGCTGAATGTGATTGATAGCCATGGTTTATTTAGGATAAAGTTTTTTTTTCTTCACGTTTAACGATGTCACAGCTTTCAGACGCTCTCAACGGAATAGCTGCGCGCCCTCGTGATTCTTTAGCTCCGCCCACACGATACGCCTCCAGCCGCTCGGCTTTATTCGGAAAGATTCGGTACAGCATATCTTTCTTTTATAAATATAATAAAACTAAAGACTTTTTTTCAGAGATATGAAGGATGGTACTCTAAAGTTACTCAAGATTGACATGAGATTGACTGAAACTGAGTGTTTCACCCCCCCTTTAAGTCCATTAACTCTCTCTCTGACTCTCTTACCAGTGACTGAACTACTGAACTAGAGCCGATTGAGACACTCCGAGATTTAGTGTTGATTTATTTTTCTTTCTGTTAATTATTCTCATCCTGAACAGGACAAACACACAGAAAAACTCCTGGAGAAGTGACTGATATCCACATGAAAGACTATGAATGTGTTCATTAAAGAGGAGAGTGAAGACGTGAAGATTGAAGAAACATTTAGAGTGAAACATGAAGAAACTGAGGAACAAACAGGTTGGTTTCATTCTCAAAGCTGATCCTTATTCAAATGTCCAGCTCTACAGAAACCGTGGGGTTCCATTCAGGGGCTTCACTAACGATCAACACACCCCATGCCACCGCCATAACAACACCACACACCGATACATAGAAAATACAATCATGCACTGTATGCACTACTGTTACGAACCCCGCTTTCAAAGTGCTTGTTGGGAACGGGGCAAGCAACATAAAAGGACACACAAGACAAAAAGGCAATTTAACTATGTATTGATACCACTAGCCCATTTAGGCAACTGGTGAAATTAAATTAAAATCAACTCACTGGCACAAATACTTTTAAACAAACAAACAAAAAGACAGACCAACAGGAACATTAGAAAAAAACACAGCTTGTCAGCTAACGTTACCGGCTTGACATCAGGATGCACACAAAGCTCATTAGAACGCAGCCCGTCATCCGCAGCGGCCATAGCTTATTTCAGCTTATCACTACACATCAAAATTTGATTGGCTGATGACACAGGTCAGTCAAAGTTATGATCAAATGGAAAATGGCAGCTTCAACGGAAGGCTAGCTATACTACTAGTGCTGGTCAACGGAGCTTTTGATGCATTTAGATGATGACATATGGAAAATGCAGCTCAGCATCACAAAAAATAACCTTTTTTTTCTGGAAATATATTTGTAACGTTCTGAATTAGACAGTAATTGAATTTAGGCGCGTTCAGACACACATTAATTTATTTTAATTATGAAAAATATATATTTCTGATTTTGACAGGGCCAGCAGAGAAGTCCCTGATGGCCCTGACAGCCCACCACTAGAAATAGAGAATATACAGTAGGGCTGCAACTAACGATTAATTTGATGATCAATGACAAAACACACTATTCCACATTCTGCCCAATGCTGTCCTTCAAACAATTGTGTCATTTGAGTGCTATGAAAACATACATAGTGAATATACTTACCAAAATGAAGTATCAAGATGCATGTTGACTAAATTCAAGCATTAAAGAGAAAACCGTGTCTTCACTTTTATCTTTTTACACATTCATTTCCCACATATAATTGAATGAGGAAAGGAAAAACTAAAGAAAACAGCAACAACAGACTAGCATGTTGACTACTTGAACATAAATGTTGCTCTCCTTTCTTTCTGGCCAGCAAATTTCTCAATGACTCTATGATTAAAGTCAGTCATCTCAGTAGTGTCATGACGTTTGCATTGTTCAGTTAGATATTTGAGGTCTCTTACCCCCGTTGTTGTCCACAAAACTTCAGTACCGACACTTTAAAATAAAAGACAGGGAAAGCAATAAAGGGCATTGCTAACAACACATCCAGCCAGCCACCTACGTTTCTCATAACAAGCGTGTGAAGCTCCGAGTGCAGCTGCGTCCTGTCACTGGCCTGCTGCTGGATTTGTAAATCACGTTGGTCCGGTTGGGGATCCTTTATCCTTTTTTTTCTTCCAACGAACGCCTTGTGAAAGAATTTGGTTTAACTGCTGCCATCTCTATGAAAGTGATCATCCTAGCAAGGTTTTGGCGGAGTCGGAGTGACTGTGTCGCCCGCGCACTTTCGCTATAGTGGCCAAGAGCGTAAAGTTTAATGACAGGTGACGAGAACCAATCAGATTGGATAAAATAACACGCATCCAATTCTGATTCGCCAGGGACGCAGCGACCTGCGTCTGGAGGAGGATCTTTAAGACGCCAATTATAGACCAGCTTCAGGTCACATGCTGCCCGTAGATTTTTGGACTCAGATATACATCCATTTGTCCGGCGTCCCTCGCGCATGAAACCGCATGAAAATTATTGAAGAACATATAAAATAGTTAACCGATCAAAGCAAGTTTTTATTAAATGCTGAGGCTCTTACTAACAGCCGGCACGTCATATGAGTAAACTATTTTATTTTTATTTCACTTTTATATCGTTTTTGTATACATGTATATTTCTGGAATTTTGATGGGGGCGGCGCCCCAGCGCCCTCTATTGACCAGCCGCCACTGCTTCGTGTGTGTCTGTGTGTGAGAGAGAGAGAGAGAGAGAGAGAGAGAGAGAGAGAGAGAGAGAGAGAGAGAGAGAGAGAGAGAGAGAGAGAGAGAGAGAGAGAGAGAGAGAGAGAGAGAGAGAGAGAGAGAGAGAGAGAGAGAGAGAGAGAGAGAGAGAGAGAGAGAGAGAGAGAGAGAATTAGAGTAGAATTAGAACAGTAGAATTCAGTTCTCTTTTATGACTTATCATGCTTTTAATATTTATTATCAATATAAAGCACATCCCGCTCTTTTCTTTCTCATTCATTCAAGTTTCGTTATTAATAACTTTAAACAGTTGCGTCAACTGAAATCTGGGCGGATTGTCATAAATAGCCTACGACACAGGACATAAATGGTCTGCGGCAAAAGCGAATTGTTTTGAAATGTTTCTTTCCACAGCAGAGCACCAGTTTCAATAAAAGGATATGTTAAAGTTTATATAGCAAAATTTTACATTTTGGCTGCTGTTCTAAACATGTTTTGGTAACACTTTACAATAAGGTTCATTGGTTAACATTAGTTAACTACATTAGTTAACATGAACTAATGATGATCTGCACTTTTAAAGCATTTATTCATCTTTGTTAATTTCAACATTTACTAATGCATTATTAAAATCTTGCTAACATTAGTTAATGCACTGTGAACTAATATGAACAGCTGTATTTTTATGATCTAACGTTAACAAAGAGTAACTAATGCTGAACAGATGTGTTGTTCACGTAGGTTCTGTAGGTTACCACAGAAAATTAAGTGGTAAGTTGATTGCTGTCGTGACTCGTGACACTCACGGACAGCACTGAACACGCACTTTGGCCGGTACAATTTGAATATTATTATTATTATTATCATAAACTTTTTATTAACTTTGGTAGGCTGTATACAACAAAGGAATTGTAATTGGCTACTTTTTCTGCAGAGAGAGAATCTCTGTTGATGTGTCTATTTTTTTATTGTTAATTTGTTGGTAAGGGGTGAGAGACCCCTTACTCTCAGTGAGAGTAAACACTGAGCTTGAATTAAGATGCAAATAACTTTTTAATTACAATAATGTGATTAAATATTCTATTCTTATTAATTAAATGTATCATTGTTCTTCTATAGAGTTATACTAAACTGACTGACAGATTCAGTAATTATAAAAGGAGCTTTACTTACTTTCTGTGTAATTCAGTTGCAATTTGTTTTTCATTAGACTTCTCCCAGATAGCACATGTACGTCTGTAAGAGAGCACTTGATCTGGAAAATATCTGTGTATAAACATTTGATAAACATCTTAGAAAAAGCTGTGTAATGAAGACTATCTTATGTTCTGGTGGAAAATGAGCAGTCACAAGACGTCCGGTCAGAGACGTATATTTCTTTAATGGGTGGTAATTTTGCAGCCACATTTAAACAGTAGTGGTTCTAAAAGGAAATATAAATAACAATATTTAAATTATAACATATTCAAGATAACATTGGGCATATGGTTATACAGAGAAGAACATAAGCATTGTAGTATCATTGTATCATCTAGAGTGCTCAAGTTTGGCTGATCGTACTCACTAAATACTACTATTAGTGATATTATGCATGCAATAACTCAATGTTTCACAGATAAACAAATATAATAACGTCACATAAGGACAGAGTCGATTAACACCGATAAAATAGTGTCACGTTCTCTGAAACGTGATCTCAATCGAAGCGATCGTACAGAGATGATATAATGCTCATATATCCTTCGTCTATCATCAATAATCCTATATACATATTCAACGTTACTTAGAAACTGAGATTATATGCTCACAGCTACACTGTTAAAAATTTATTGTAAATTTACAGGAAATTCCTGGCAACTAGTTGCCGTAAATTTACAGCAAGTAATATACAGGAATTTTACTGTTTTTAAATACAATATAGTACTGTATTTATACAGCAGTGCTACTGTGATTATAGTAGTATTATTACAGTAAAATGCTGTAATTTATTGTATTTTACTGTATATTTACTGCAACTCAGTTGCCAGGAATTTCCTGTAATTTCACAGGAAAATTACAATTTAATATTGTAATTCAATATACAATATCCTGTTATTTGTAAATATTACAATAAAAAAAACAATGTCTTCTTTTCTTAGTTTTATTAACACTATGCAACACATATTACAAACTTGTATTTTTTCATACAAAAGTATCCACTTTTTTTTAAATGACATTCTCACTGAAGAATAGCTCACTTCCAGAAACCCAGACAGCCTATCATCAGGGGGAACATGGTGATATGCAACAAAGGTGCCCAGCCAGACTTGAACTGAGGGAAGTTATTCATGGTCAATGCCATTAGACTCCTAAACCACCATCTGGGGCCAGGAAGTGTCATTGAGGGTGGGGGCTCAACACAACTAGCCCATTAACTCAAAGTCCAGGAGTTTTCTTAAGAGGGTGCAGACAGGTGCGTTGAGCCCATGTCTCTTCTCTGCTTTGCTGTCCGTCTGGGAGTTGATTCCACAAAAAGCTCTGAAAACAGAGAGAAAGGAAAAAAGCCTTTAAATTTTTTTTGAAGCCTTGCCAGTTTAAACATTCAAGTGCAAGACGCGAAATACAGAAAAACACAGACATTTTCTCTCAGCGTACACAACATTATCAGTGTTTCCCCTACAATGTATTCACAGCGGCGCAGCGCTGGATTTTCAGCGC
Organism: Gobio gobio; assembly: GCF_949357685.1. NCBI lineage: Eukaryota > Metazoa > Chordata > Actinopteri > Cypriniformes > Gobionidae > Gobio > Gobio gobio. Next base: position 32,030,843 of record NC_137121.1, on the reverse strand, counting down.
CACTGCAAAATCTTCACATGATCAGTAATATCACGACATTCACGTACACACTGTACAAGAGAGAGAGATTGACGATGGCCAGAGAACTAAACAAAAATGTAGTCTGCTTACACTTTCACAATATCACAGGGCTGTATAATCTTATTTTCGCTTCCAAGGATTAAAAAAAGATATGAGGTAAAAGTTTGACAACAATCACGGATTGTGCTCAATCTGACGTTAAATGCATGTTTGGGGAGAGATGACAGCGCGCGCTGTGAAGGGAAGGAAGTTGTGCTAGACGATGCGCGAGCATAGTTTATAATAGTTTTACCGTAAAACTATTATAAACTATGCTCGCGCATCGTCTAGCACAACTTCCTTCCCTTCACAGCGCGCGCTGTCATCTCTCCCCAAACATGCATTTAACGTCAGATTGAGCACAATCCGTGATTGTTGTCAAATGCACTCTCCACTTTGGCTAAATTGCAGAACGTGTTTGATTAAATGAAAAGCACAATAATCCGCGCTTTCCACAATAAGACGCTGTTTCCAAGTTCAAGGCGGGTGTGTGTGTGTGTGTGTGTGTGTGTGTGTGTGTGTGTGTGTGTACGCACGCTGCGAAACGGACCGACTTGCACATATGCTTCGTGTGCGCGACTAAACCATCAAATACACAACAAAATAGCCTATATCTCAAAATGACAGGCTTGACAGAGTATTCACTTAAACACAGTTTAGCTTAAATGGGCGTAAAAGGGAGAATGATTTTAGATCTGCGTCTTAAAGGGGCAGCATCTAATAAACTTGGTGACGATTGAGCCATAATGTGAATCAAAACAACAACAATATATATATATATATATATATATATATATATATATATATATATATATATATATATATATATATATATATATATGATTAATAAAAACTTAAGGTAAAAAAAAACATCATGTAATAATATTTCACAATATTAGGCTACAGTTTTTTCTGGTATTTTTGATTAAATAAATGCAGGCTTGATAAGCATGAGACTTTTTGCAAAAACATAAGATAGTATCCTATCAGATAGTATTGCCTTCAGGGAAAACAGAAATGGCCAGTCCTCCTTGATTTTGGATATGCTGAGTTGAGGATCAGCATTGAGATCACGGCGCTGGAGAATGTAAGTATTTTCATGCCATCTCTCCTGTCATTCCAACTTGGGAATAAAGCTGCAGCATTTGCCTTTTCATCTCTTGCAAGCTTTCTTCCGTCTCCCCAGCGGGGAGTTCTTCAGGTTGCCACCGCACACAACCATACTGGTCCATGGGACCTCTTTCCTGCCCCCTCACTCCTGGAATAGAGGGCCTTTTCTGTCGGAGCCGTGCCATGGTGTTATTTCTATTTAAATGCTCAATTCTAGTTTTGAGTTGCTGTAGAAGAGAAGCTGCAGCTACATTATTATCACCATCCACATCACCAAAGCATTGGGGGTACTTCCGAACTATATCTTTGGCAACTTGCGCACAGATCCCTCTTTTTGGGTTGGCATTGTGCTCTCTCATCTGATCAACAAGACTTCTGACCATTGCTCTTCTCGCTGCTGGATTTGGTCTAGTTGAATTTGTGATAGCTGACTGTATCTCTGATGGCATCTTCTCCCAGTTTATTTTAAAATTTAAAGGCGATGGTGCATGTGCTGATGGCAGAAGTCGTCCTCTGGCGTTACATGTTCTGGGCGTACCTGGGTAACACAGGGTTGAGGAGGTTTGTGGACTTCCCAGAGGAGACAGGGCTGAAGAGGGATCTGGACTTCCCGGTGGACATGGGGCTGAAGAAAGATCTGGAAAAAATATTTTGATCATTAACCTCTTAACTTGTGCCCCTATTTTTGAGAATTTTCTGAAAACGATATACCCAAATAAAAATGTCTGTAGCTCTTAAACCCTACGGTCTATATTAAAAAATCTGGTCTTATTTTAAACTGAAATGTGAAATGTTGTTACCCAAGAGTCATAACTCAAAGTAGTAAAGGAACAGTAAAATGTACATGCAAGTGACTCACATTTTTTTTTTTAATTGAAATTCACTTAGGGAAAAATGTATGAGACTTTAATGTTAAAGGCCTGAAAATACCCTAATTATAAAGCTGAACGTCTGATCATGTTTTGATTCAAATTTGAGGATGATGTAGCTTCTGTAAGCTTTTACCGACCGGTATGTCAAGAAAAGTCTAGGCGTCCTTTCAAAAAGGCCATTTATTTCAGAACATTTGTAATTGTAAAGAATAGTTTTTCATTCAAATAAATCTGCAATAAACTGCTAATTGTAATGGATATACAGTTACTGAAAAACTAAACCAACTATTTACAGAACTTACAAAGTGTAAAAAATTCAATTAGTTGATAAAAACAGTCTGTCATAAAGTCTGGCGCTGCAATTAGGTGTGCGTAAACTGGCAGTCGCACACGCAAAAACAAGTTCAGAACATGAATCTTGAATGTTTCAGCTTTCAAATGATTAATATTTTGTGATAGCTGATTGAATATTTTTTATAAAACAAAAGTAAATAAAAGTCCAAACACCCCCCCCCCCCTATAACATTTTCAACTTTTTTTTTACTGTTTTTCTACATTTACTTTTTTTTTTTATACTTTTTTTTTTTTTTTTTTCTCAGTGGCGCAAGTCTCAACTTGTAGCTAGAAAAAGCTCACAAAACAAGTGAAAAGTATTTACAACCCTAAAGACGAAATATAAAAATGTAATGCAATTATTTACATGGAATGGACAGAATATCCTTAAAGACTAGCTAGACCTCATTCTTACATCAATAAACATGTCCCTCTCACAATATATCATTGAATAGGTAACAATTTACTTTAAGCAAAGACCACTTTTTTGTTTTACCACTTTTTGTTTTTTAAGTGTAACTGAATCTCTGTCTACTGGGAGATATTAACAGAACCATTACCTTTTGGTGTGAAGGCACAAATGAGCCTTCTGCATTGGATTGGACGGAGGTAGATCAGAAGATCATCTTCCTTCAAATACCAGAGGTCCTCGCTGCTCTGCACACCAAGGCTCTCCAGGCCTGTCATCAAGGATGTCAAGGTATCTGGGGGGAGCCCTGGAAGATCAGCCAGGACAGCCTTGCTGATCTCCTCTGATGCATCAATCATTTTAGTATGTTTCTGCAAAGGAGTGATAGAGAGAGATTATTGGCATATCACACATCTCATAGGCTGGCAAAGGATAATAATCAAGCAGATCTTCATGCCTCACACAAACAAACTGCTCTTGGGCTGTCCCTAATACGCAATAGACCCCAATGTCGCACAACTTCACAAAAACAAATATTTTTCTGAGATGAAGGACACAGAGCCATGGTGAACAATGACCAGCTCTATCTTGCCAACCTCCAATTCTTCTTCAGTTTTCCCCAACAAGATATACATGCCCTTTTTGTATGAAGTGCCCTTCACTGTCACCGCATGAGATGCTACTGTATCTTTAAATTCCAAATTCAAACCAACAACAGCCTCTCTGATTTTGTCACTGTAGTCGTTTACGTAGAATGCTGTGCCCTTATCAAATATTACACTCGGCTGGAACATTTCGCCTGCACTCAAATAGGCTTGGAAGAGCTGGTGTCGCTCGGCAACTGTCTTGCAGATGTTTTTGAAATTGTGCAACTTTCTAGCACATCTCTTGAAGAAAGAGTGCTTACTCTCAAACCTGAGAGTCCAAAGGCGAATTAGGGGACCAAACTCGGTAATGAGCTGTGGATAATGAAGCAGATAGTGGTGTTTGGGCTTCAGGGGCTGATCAGGAAAGAGCAGCCTTCGAAAGTATATGTAGTCCTCAATAAGTATTTTAAGATAGGCGACCTGATCTGTTGTGATTGCTGGCGCACAAATGAGTTCTACAATTTCTCTAAGCTGCAGCACAAGTTGCCAAACAGCATTGTCACATGGATTCTTAATCCTATCTCCCACCAGGAGGGGTAACAAACGAAGGAAACACCAGTTCTGGGCTGCATGTCCAGTAAGTTTATTGCTACCTGGTGAAACATCAGCTGGTTTGTCGTGGGCATCATTCCCCTGATACTTGAACTGATCTATGCACCTGTTGAGCTGTAGATAACTGAAATGTTTATCCTTGACTAAATAACCAATACACAAAGCAAGGTCATTTGAAACAATGCCTTCAAAAAGGTCATGCCCAAGACATGGGGGCAGCCCAGGCTGGCAAACATGAAAGAAGGATAGTTGGTTGAAAGGAGAATCTGACTTAATGCCGCACTCTGAATTTCTGCCACTGGTGCCTAATTCCTGCAGATGATTCTGATAGGACTGTTCTGTTCGTGTGTTGCCACACAACAGTGGAGAGTTCAGGAAAGTAGCTCTTTCTACATCGCAGTATCTGCAGAAGTAATGGCTCTTACTGAAGTTCTCAACAAAACCGCCGATACTGTGAGACCCTAAATTGTCACCTGAGATAGCACAGAGTCGACCTTTGACAATTTGCCCATCACCTATCACAATACCAGTCTCCTCAAGAGCTTTCAGGTCTTTTATGAGAGGCTCAAATACCTTGTCTATCCCAAAATATTTAAAGGCCTGCTCGTTGCACAAGAGAACAAGTTGCATTTGATCTGTGGTGGATCTGTTATGAGGCAAAATATCTGTCAGGGTTAGATAAACTGCTACAATCTTATGTTTCTTTCTTGAAGAGCCAAGTGGATTGACAACTTCGAACGCATCCTGATAGAGTATCAGACCAAGCGAGGATGGCTCCATTTTAAGTAAAGGGTTGCACTGAGCTCCCTTCCCATCATTAATGTCCTGGAAAAGACCCTCAGATGATGGTTGGGAACGTGTTGCGGCATACTGTTCTTGAATAGACTTGCTTTTAAAAAGTGTAGCCAATGTTTCTTGAACAGGTACATACTGGGCAAATGATTCCCTACCTTTATCGTCGTTACCTAAGAACAGAGGTACAGGCTCAACATAATTAAAATGTTTTTTAAAAGCAGTCTTTGTTTTCTGGTCTGTGCTCAAAGGCCCACTGTTACAGGCAGTGAGGAGGTCTTCTTTTCTGAGTTCCACCATGATGTTATTGATTGTGGCCTCTGGGACTCCAAGGACAGTTAGTTTTTCACTTAAGTTACTAAGCAAATTTCTCAGACTGATATCATGGACATCTTGATATCCCTCAATAATAGTCTGTATTGTAGTAGCAGGCAACAGTAGTTTAGCCTGAAGTTTGAGATAAAAGAGTGTGACATTTTGCAGAAAGAGGGATTCATCAACAGCAAGAGTCTCTTCCGGCTCATCATCAGAATGATCAGAGGTTGCACATGGAGTAAAAGACTCTGTGGCAATGCAACTTTCAACATTAGAGGGGTCTACATGCACAACACACTCATTTTTGTGTTTCCTAGAAATATGAGACACAAAACTTGACCCAATAGTGAACTTGCTATCACATCCTCTAAATGGACATTGGACTAGTAATCCTTCTTTCAAGTGTGACCTCAAATGATAAACTAAAGATGAAGATGCACACCTTACAGCACAAAAGTCACATTGTACAGTAGTGTCGCATACTGATAGCTGACTATTCCTCAAAGGCCCATCTGCTTTGTGGTCTCTGTACATGTGAGCTTTAAGAGCAGTAAGTTTAAAGTATGTTCTTGGGCATTCTGGCACACCACACTGATATACGTAATTAGCGCTATTATGATGCAGCTTAACGTGCTGATTAAACTCAAACACTGTATCAAAAACAATTCCACACGTGCTAAACTTGCAATGAAACATTTTCAGAAAAAAGACCAAGAGCGATTAAAGAGAAAAGGTGGATCCACGCTGTTTCTATGAAGAGACTGCTAAGGGCACATGGCTGGCTAACCTAGCTGGCTAGCTAGCAAAGACCACACCACGTGTGGTCAAAAAAGATTAATGAACAGACCAAAAGATTATTTATGTCTTTATATATACGCTATACAATTGATAAATAGCAGCAACCCACCAGGGAAGACGGATGGTTTAGTTTATCTGTTTGCTAGCTTAATTTTAATACTACTGATAATTTGCACTGATAATTTGCAGCCTTCTCCGCCGAAGACAAAGAGAGCAATGAAAACCTTCCAACAAAACCCAGGCTCGTAACCCTCCGAGAAAATATTTAATAACGATGCTGATTGGTTTAAGTTGCGCACGCGCAGTTTATTTTAGATGCAGACAGCTTACATGACACGCTCTGCTCTTCCACCCTGGTTCGCCAAGCACAAAGTAACGTAAATAACATATTAAGATACCAGATACTATATTAATATTAGCTCACAGTTATGGCTAACTTATAGAATTAAATGAAGATACAGCACTGTCGATTAATTAAAGCCCATATTTCAACTGACCTTTGCTTGTGTTCATTCAGTGACCGTAACATCTACAAGCTAGTAGCTAGTTTGCAAACCACAACGACTTCAATACCCCGATTACAAGACAGCAAAACAGAAGTCATAATAACGTTACAATGGCCTGACTGGTAACGTTACGTGTAATCAATGCAATAATAACCTAAGCTAAGGAAGGCGACCGGTCTACTGCTTCTTTTACAGTCTATGGTCTAACGTAATTTGAGCTGTCGTCATTGCAGTGGTTTTCCACTACTTCAGCTCGCCTCGACTCAACTTACCATGTTTGCTTTTCCATTGTGAATGTGAAAATATCGAGCCTTGTATGTTTTGTCCGTCATCTGAGGCCGTGCATTCTGTTTTCACCTATTTACAGGTTATAAAATGTACTGTAGCTATGCGGGTACTTCTCCACTGACATTTGCCCAAAAGCTCATGTTATTACAAATGACGTGCATACAGGCTATTTAAGACAGATATGACTCGATGACAAATGCTACACTAAGACACTCTTCTCTGCTCCTCAAACATAAAACAGTGTTTTTATTTATAATGTTTCTCGAGTAAAGAAAACGCTGTATTTATTCAAACAGTTCTTAATTACCCTAACATTGTACACAAGCTGAAGATCTGTCTCCGTGCAGCACATTATTCACGATGAAGGCGGACGGAGTTATGAGGTTTGACTGACAGTTTGAACAGCCAATGGAGTTACCAGGTTGAGTCACAAGCTCTTTTTAATACTTTTCATTGGTTAAATATTTCAAAACCCACAGAGAGACGTAAAGATTGACCAATAGTAATGATTTATTAAATAAATAGAAATTATGAAATTTGGATAGGAGAGAATTAAAGTTTTTTAAGTTTTTTAAGAATTAATTCTAATTAACTATACATTATAAAACATACATTATAAATGTTTGTAACTTACTTGCATGCATTTCTGCAATATTACTCTGAGAGGACGGGGCTTTTCGGTTAAACACTGGGATGATCTCATCATTATCTCCGTTATTGTGCGAGCCGAGCCGATCGATCATCGATGACATTCAGATATAATCGACATCAAATCCGTGTCTGAAATAATCTAGCAGCCGGTGTGGACCTGCGGTGTGTTACAGCTGCTGCTGCTCAGTTCTTCTTTACGTTAGTCTAGGATTCCTTCGTTGTTGACCGTTCAGGACCGCAGTGAAGTTAGTTTTAAGTTGGATAGAGTAAGAAGAAACTAACTTCACCGCGGTCAGTTCAGGTCAGTTTCTATCGGGAGCGAGCGAGTCGTGCTGACATAGGGACCTAACGTTACTAATGTCACTGAAATATACACACAAAAAAAAAATCACCTTTACTAATATATCCATAGACTTATACATTAGATAAAGACAATATTTCATGTTACATACCTGAGATGTGTTCCTTCTTCCAAAGATGAATGCGTCTGGTACCGTACCGTTGGCTCCTATTTTCAAAATTTAAACAGCAGCGATCCCACAATGCTATGCGTGGTGGCTGTAAAATAACGCTTCTACAGTGCAGTTACAATAATATTACAGGACTGTCCATACATTTCCCATCATGCATTTGTATTTACAGCAAAAACACAAATACAATACATTGTTGTAAAATTTATTGTAAAAATTACATCAATTGCTAACAGTGATATTGATATTGAACTCTCTTTTACATTTATTTACCTCAGATAATCTCAACGATGCAATGGACTATGAATGCATCCTAACATCAAAAGATATTAACTGACAGATTCAAAATCACCATAATACTACTTGAAATACAACTCGTAAAAGGTAATAACATAACTGAACAAAGATTACTCACTGGTATATGAACGCACTCTGTCAAATCGATCAAACCAGGCGGCATAACTCCATCAAACTTTCTCTGTGTATGCTCTATAGACCACGCCCCAATAACTAGACTGTTCCGTTAATGCACGTCTTCTATGCCTTAAAGCAATATTTATTTAGCCACAAGGGGGCATTAGTGTATTTTATAAATAGAATACAGATTGGAGAGCCTTTTTAACAAGCTGTTTTACATACGTTCTTAATCATTAATATCTTAAAGACATTTTCTAAATGTCCATTTAACATCTGGCTGAAGATGTCTAAGAGATGCAGATGAGCAAACACTAAAACTTCTGGCAGAAAAATACTTTTTTCAATCTCTTTTTGCCACGATAACAGCTCTGAGTCTTCTATAATGCCTGATGAGTTTGGAGAACACCTGACAAGATATCAGAGACCACTCCTTCATACAGAATCTATCCAGATCCTTCAGATTCCCAGATCCATGTTGGTGCTTCTCTTTTGTTAACCCCAGTCATGTTCTATAGGGTTCAGGCTAGGAACTGGGATGGCCATGGCAGAAGCTTCATTTTGTGCTCAGTGATCACAATTTTGTGTTGATTTTGATGGGGGGTTTTTTGGATCATTGTCCTGATGGAAGATTTAACCACGGCCCATTAGATTTCTAGATTTCTAGCAGAGGCAGTCTGATTTTTGTATTTGTATCTTTTTTTTTGTAGCTAGAATCCATGGTACCATCTATCTGAACTAGGGTTGGGTACCAAACTCTGTACTTTTAAGGGCACCGACCGAATTACGTCGGTACTACCGAGTACGAATCACGTTAAATCAATCGGTACCAAATTTCGGTACCTGAGAACACAACTGGTGATAAAGAGTAGTGTCTGTGAATATTGACCCCTCACAGTTGTCATGAAAGGCAAAATTAGCCGTATTGACCAAAACCACAACTTGTACCACACTGTAAAACCCAACAAGTTCAGCTAACTCATTTCATTTGAGGACACCAATTACCTCAAACCATTTAGGTTTATAAAAAACAATAGTTATGAGTACTCTGCACTTATTTTAATCAAGTCCACTAAAAAAGGATATTTAGATTAGATTAGATTAGATTAGATTCAACTTTATTGTCATTACACAAGTACAAGTACAAGGCAACGAAATGCAGTTTAGGTCTAACCAGAAGTGCAATAGCAGCAAGTGCAGGATATACAACGTTTGCATAAGTGCAGGACATGGATATGTACTGAGTATATATAAATATGTCTATAAATAGAGAGATGGTTATTACTATAAACAGAATTTACAGGTGAATATGTACAGTGAATAATATACAGATGGTTAATACTATAAACAGAATTTACAGGTGGATATGTACTATGAATATAATATAGTATACAGATGGCTATTACTATAAACAGAATTTTACAGATAGAGGTATACAATGATATGTTAGGCTAAAATGAGGAATATGGCAGTGGATTAAGGTAGTGCAATAAATTATGGACAGAAGCTATCCGAAAAAAAGTGTAAAAGTGCAGTGGAAGTGATTGCATATTACAGTTAGAAGTACGGTGCAAAATACAAATGTAAACAGTAGGTACTGTAAATAACAGTCGGCAGTGCAAATGAGCATAATCCAGTTACGGTGTGGTAGTGCAAAATGAATAAGTAAACAGTTGTTACTGTAATAAAGAGTCGGTAGTGCAAATAACAAAGTGAAGGTGGATGTGAGGTAGGAGAGTAATCAGTATATGAGGGGAGTGGATCAGCGGGGGTTTGAGTTCAGTAAGGAGACAGCTCTGGGGAAAAAACTGTTCTTAAGTCTGCTGGTCCTGGTCCGGTGGATCCTGAAACGCCTGCCGGAGGGCAGGAGAGAAAACAGTCTGTCGGCTGGGTGCGAGGAGTCCTTGAGGATGCTGCGAGCTCGATGCAGACAGCGTTTCCTCTGGATGTGTTCGATGGCAGGCAGTGGAGTCCCTGTGATGCGCTGGGCAGTTTTCACCACCCGCTGCAGTGCCTTGCGCTCCGCAACAGAGCAGCTCCCATACCACACTGCCACACAGTTGGTCAGGATGCTTTCTATTGCGCAGCGATAGAAGTTCACCAGGATAGCCGAGGAGAGCTGATTCTTCCTCAGTGTCCTCAGGAAGAAGAGGCGCTGGTGAGCCTTCTTGACCAGGCTGGAGGTGTTGGTCGTCCACGATATGTCCGCCGAGATGTGGATCCCCAGGAACTTGAAACTGGAGACACGTTCAACAGCCATTCCATTGATGTGGATGGTGTCGTGTGTGCCTCTTGACTCCTTCCTGAAGTCCACGATGAGCTCCTTCGTTTTGGTGGTGTTGAGGAGCAGGTTATTATCAGCGCACCATGTGGCCAGGTGCTGGATCTCCTCCCTATAGACAGTCTCATCGTTGTTGCTGATGAGACCAATCACCGTTGTGTCGTCCGCAAACTTGACGATAGAATTAGATCCATACACAGGCTTGCAGTCGGCGGTGAAGATTTCTTAATATACAATTGAACTTTACACTGCAGTCAAATACTTGATATAGCTGAACCTTCCCTATATTGAGTAAAACAGCTGAAATTACAAACTTCAAATGAACTCAGAGTGCTTGCAGTTACTGCTAGCTCGCAATAGCACACACAAAGTCAAATCTAGTAAGTTAAGCTAACTCATTAACTTTGAGGACACTGATTACCTTAATTCTTTTAATTTTAGAAAACAATAGTTATGAGTACTTTGAACTTATTTCAATGGAGTTCACTAAAATAAGACACTCATTGCAATCAAGAAATTAAGTGATTAATTAAGTGATGATTGAGCATTAGTGATGAACACCTGATGCTAATGAGCAGAATCACATAAGGGAAGAGAAACACAAGAACTACAACTGACTTAAGCCACAGCTTTAGATGAAATAACAGAAGATAAAAGAAGACATTAAATCTCTGAAGATCTCAGCAGAGGAGGATTAAACAACTCCACAAACAGCACTACCAGATTCACACATTACTTACCAGACTGACTTTATTTCTGTCATTTCTGTTTTAATGAAAATAATAGTTTGATTGAAGTCACCATGATGGAGATGAGTGTTTGCTTTAGTTGGGCTCTTGACCCTTAAATCTTTAACATTAGTTTTTTCTCTGGCTGCTTTAACTGTGTGTTTAGAAAGCACATTTGTTGTAAGGAATGCCAAGAGAAAATGTGATTAGGGGATGTTGGCTATACAATGATGTTGGTATAATCATCATGTACTGCACGGTTCCTCAAATCTTACCCTGGAGGTCCAATGCGCTGCAGAGTTTAGCTCCAACCCTAATCAAACTCACCTACCTGTAGTTTTCTAATGAACCTGAAGACATTGATTAGAATGTTCAGGTGTGTTTGATTAGGGTTGGAGCTAAACTCTGCAGCGCATTGGACCTCCAGGGTAAGATTTGAGGAACCCTGATGTAGTGGCTTAAGTCACTGATCTCACTCAAAGTCTTATGCTCTGGTTATAACAGTATTGTGTTGTTAATTTTTGTATTATTCATAATGGTGGCTACATGATTCAACAGTACGAGATCCAGCATTGTTGTGGTAATTTAATAATATGCAAGATTTTAAAATCATGTAGTGCTCAAAAGGTTTTAAATCTATGGCATTACTTAGACACACACAGACATCAAGAATCTGCATATGAATCTCAACAATGGTGACAATCAATGAAAAGCTTCATTGCTTCATTGCTTCAGTGCATGCTGGGTACCACCGATCAAAACTTCCTTGTGGGTCCCAGCATGCATTGCGGCATGAATCAATTATGCATCTAAATTGTGACAAATTTGCTTTGATTCTTACTATTTGCTTTTACTTTTGCTGTGTTTGCTGTGATGTTTATGTAGCTTGTTTTATGTTCAAAGTTGATCTTTATCTGAATATTTTTTTGATTGTCACCATTGTTGAGATTCATACTCTGATTCTTGATGTCTGTGTGTGTCCGACTACTGTTGTAGATTAAAACCATTTGTGCATTAATTTTATTCATTTAAATCCTGCATATTGTGCGATTACCACAACCATCCTGGATCTTGTGCTGTAGGATCACATAGGTTCTACAACCCCAAATCAGAAAAAGTTGGGACAGTATGGAAAACGCAAAAAAAAAAAAAAAAAGAAGTGATTTCTAAATTTACTTTGACTTGTACTTTCTCTGCCTTTGAGAAAATGACAGGCCTGACTAGCCAATCCTGAAGTCTCCTGGTTTGACGTCCAAGCAGGAACGGTTTCCTCCCTTTCCTCCGCCCAGAGAATCTGGCACGCCCATGCAAACGCTCGAGAGATCATTGCTTGTGAACGAGTGAACGCTGGCAGTTTTCTCAGTGTTTGGATGTACAAATGAAAACAGAAGTCTTTTTTCAGTTCCTTCTGATCTGTGATCAGTGATTTCTTATGTGTAGCTAATTATTTATTATTTGTGCAGACACTGCGGCTTCTCTCTCTCCCGACAGAACGGTGTTTTCGTGTTTTCTATCTTGTGAGTCAGTGTTTTTGTACGTCCTCGTCGCGTCTATCTGTTCTTAAATGTGCATACAGTCGTTTCTCCTCAACATCGGCAGAGCCACATCTTTAGAGATAAACCTCACGCACGCTGAAGCTTGGCCTTCAACATCCCCGACCCCCAGTACTGCATCTGGCCCACAGCGGAGGCACCAAACGCTGCCTGAGATTAAGCAGAAGGGGGGTAAGCGTGAGGGTATCTGGCTAGGCTAGCCAGCTTTCCCCACAGTAAACTGGATTATATGCGAATACTGCTGTTGTGTCTTTGTTTGCGCTTTGTAAGTTACTCAATGCGCGTCACTGACGCTTTTCATATGATTGGAACATATCTAGAAATAATGCTTTAATCAAACTTACTAACTCGTTCATCTCGCTGTAATGGTACATTGCATGTGTTACAAAGTTGGTAGAATAATGATGAAGACTGACTCGGCGTGACTGGGACTCGTGTTTATTCAGAACTCTCAGATACAAACACAATAAACTCGCGCTGATAGACAGCGCTCTCACAACTCAGTAGTTACTAGGGGTGTAACGATTCATCTACTACATCGATGTATCGATTTATATTCCTATGATCTAACTACATCGATCTGTGCTCGGCAAGTTGGCCTTCCGGACGACATATATCGATCTAGCATCGTTTTAAAAGGTAATCAATTGATTGTATCGATAATAGGAAATAACGCATTGGATGTAAGCACGTCAGACTTTATATGGATGTTTTTTCTTAGCACTTTTAATGATAAAGGCGTTAAACGTTACTCGATTCAGTCTGCCTATCTGTGACATAATCGCCACGCACCAGCAGCAGCGCTAAGAAAACAAAACATAGCATGGCGGATGGCAGAGGAGAAGCCAACGATCGAGAAATTATCAAGCCACCAGGAGAAAGAGCTACCTGTACTTTCAACCCTTGCTAAATGTTACCTGTGCATTCCTGGCACCAGTGTGCCAGCAGAGCGAGTTTTTGTACTGCTGGCGACATAGTGAACGCACAGAGAAGTGTTCTGCGGTCAGATCAGTTGATATTTTGGAAAAAAAAAATCTGTAAATCTGTTAAGTCATTGAAGAGTAGTTGGTTACATTTTATCTTTTGTTAAATATTGTTTGTTTATTAAACTGAGAGTAGTAGCAGGTTCAGCCAGTTTATTCAACCTGAAGAAATGTTGGTTGCACTTTATTTTTGATATTAATATTGTATTTATATTATTTTAATGTTGAAACACAACAGCAAAAGTAGCAGGTAAACCTACTATTAATTAAACCCGAAGAGAAGTTAGTTGCACTTCATTTTTGATATTAATATTGTAATATTTTTATGTTGGAAAACAAAAGCAGAAGTAGCAGGTTAACCTACTGTTGAAATGTTGGTTGCACTTACTGAGCTTTAATTGAAAATGTATTGAATATTGAAAAGGAGAGCAGAAAAGGTCAACTTCCTATTTATTCAACCTAAACTGTTGGTTGCACTTAATTCAAATAAAATTTGAATGCATTTGCCATTAATTGTTGTTTACTTGTTTGTTTATATCCATAATTAATGTATACCTGATTCCCTTACAAGAAACAAAAGGAATCTAGGAAACTTCACCTACACTGACCAGTATCCAGATATTTATTTCAGTCACACAATTTTTGGCTAAAAAGTTACTGAATCGATTTCAAGTCACTGAATCGTTTCGGATCGTATCGTTCTAAATTGACCAATATCGTCCTTGAATCGTATCGACAACCTCAAATCGTGATACGAATCGAATCGTTGTTAAAACGAATCGTTACACCACTAGTAGTTACTATAAATAACTTTGTTAGCAATCGCTCCGTCTCCGTGATGTCCGGTTCGCGAACGAATCATTCTTTTGAATCGGTTCTTTTTAGTGAACCGAACCAGTTCATCAAATCGGACTGAATCGTTCTAAACGGTTCGCGTCTCGAGTCAGCGATGATCCATAATTTACTAAAGTTACTAACTTTCTGACATGAGTGACAGCCCCTCCGACTAGAAATAAACGAATAACCTGATGTATATTCTAGTAACTACAACAGTTCACCCTGAACTGAGACATGCTGAGAGAACTGATGAGAAGTGAACTCAGGTCCATCCGTCTCTCTGGCAGCAGCTTGTGCGTCGTATACCTCGTTAAACCACGCCCCCTCCGCTCATTTCAAATGCAAAGATGTCAGCCAATAACAACAGTGGGCGTTTTTACTGAAGTCTCACAGCAGACACGCCTCTTGAAACAGGGCAGTCAGCCACAGGGCAAACAGCAGTATAGACAAAATGCCTTTTATTTCTAAATTATGACATTTTATGATGTAAAAATCATACTAACAATATAAGTACACCTCAGGAAACACTATAAAATAATAGAAAAATGCCATGCCATGGGACCTTTAAAAGACGTTTAGGGACTGAAGACACCAAGTGATGAAGTGTTTCAGGTGTAATTTTGTCCCATTCTTCCTGCAAACAAGTCTTAAGGTGGGCAACAGTATGGGGTCTTTGTTGTTGCATTTTGCGCTTCAAAATGCACCACACATTCTCTATTGGAGACAGGTCGGACTGCAGGCAGGCCAGTCAAGTACCCATACCCTCTTCCTCCGCAGCCAGGACTTTGTAATGTGTGCAGAATGTGGTTTTGTCTTGTTGAAATATGCATGGACGTCCCTGGAAAAGATGTCTTCTTGAAGGCAGCAAATGATGCTCCAAAATCTCTATGTACTTTTCAGCATTAATGGTCCTTCACAGAAGTGCAAGTTACCGTTGCCAAGGGCACTGACACAACCCCATACCATGACAGACCCTGGCTTTTGGACTTGTTGCTGGTAACAGTCTGGATGATCCTTTTCTTCTTTGGTCCGGAGCACACGGCGTCCATTCCTCCCAAAAAATACCTGAAATACTGATTCATCTGACCACAGTACACGTTTCCACTGTGTGATGGTCCATCCAAGATGCCTCCGAGCCCAGAGAAGTCGCTTCTGGACATTGTTAACATAGGGCTTCCTTTTGGCACAGTACAGTTTTAACTGGCATTTGTGGATGTAACTACATATTGTGGTACTTGACAAAGGTTTGCCAAAGTAGTCCTGAGCCCATGTGGTGATATCGCTTATAGATGAATGACGACTTTTGATGCAGTGCCGCCTGAGGGATCGGAGATCACGGTTGTTCAGCTTAGGCTTGCGCCCTTGTCCTTTATGCACTGAAATTCCTCCAGATTCCTTGAATCTTTTAATTATGTTATGCACTGATGAATGTGAAATATCCAAATCTCTTCCTATCTTTCTTTAAGGAACATTGTTTTTAAACATTTCAATCATTTTCTCACGTATTTGTTGGCAAACTGGCGATCCTCGGCCCATCTTTGCTCCTAAAGGATTAGACCTTTCTTGGATGCTGCTTTTGTACCAAATCACAATTACAATCACCTGTTGACATCACCTGTTTCAAATCACATCATTATTTATCCATTTTACCTCATTACTAACCCTAAATTGCTCCTGTCCCAACTTTTTTTTAAATGTGTTGCAGGTCTGAATGACAGTAAAGGATGCATATTTACAAATGACATGAAGTTGACCAGACAAAACATGAAATATTTTGTGTTCATATTGTCTGCAATGAAATACAAGTCAAAGTAAATTTAGAAATCATTTTTGCGTTTTCCATACTGTCCCAACCTTTTCTGATTTGGGGTTGTATTATGAAAAATACAAAAAAAAAAAATAACACAAAACCTCTATAACCAGAGCATTATACTCATTAGAGCATGATTAAGTCACTGCATGACGATAATATCATCAGCAAAAAACAACCAAAACCTGCGGTTCACATTTTCTTATGGCTTTTCTTATCATAACAAATGTGCTTCGTAAACACAGTTAAAGCAGCCAGAGCAATACATGTTTTTTCAAGGGTCAAGAACCCAACAAAAGCAAACACTGAACACCATCATGGTGAATTCAAACGAAACTATTATTTTCAATATAACAGAAATGACAGAAATAAAGTTAGTCTGGTTAGTAATGTGTGAGGCTGGTAATGCTGTTTGTGGAGTTGTTTAATCCTCCTCTGCTGAGATCTACAGAGATGTAATGTGTTCTTTTATCCTTCAGTTGATTTCATCTAAAGCTGTGGCTGAAGTCAGTTGTAGTTCCTGTGTTCCTCTTTCCTTCAGTGATTCTGCTCATTACCATCATCAGGTGTCACCACCAATATGCAATTATCACTTATTTAATCACTTAACAATACAATTATTATCCAATTATCATGCTGGGAACTAGAAATGTTCTAGAACTCATTCAGTTTAAGTTCTGTTTTCGTCATTGTGTCCACACAACATTCGGTAATATTTGAATGCAGTGAACTAATTTTTTTAGTACATACAACTGTTAGGTTTTACAGTACAGGCTGTAAACATGTTTTTTTCTGCTGTAAAGTTGGGCATTTTAACATGAGGCTCAATGAGATTCTGCTCCCTTCTGGAGTCTGTCCCTAGTGGTCAGTCGATGAATTGCAGTTTAAGTCACTTCCGTATTGGCTTCAAGAGAAACTGCGGGAGGTTGCCGCTTGGATTCCATCTCATACGAGGACATGAACACATGTCCGTCATCTCCAGAGCCACTCTGAGAGTGACTTCATGAGCATTTTACCGTTTCATTTGAGTATACCGTCATGTCATAAACACACAGAAACTCAAAGGTAATCACGGCAACCCATCAAAATAAAAGTTTTTTTTACATTACTATATCTATTGCTGTTGTACAGTATAATTCAGATATGTCTCAGTGTAATATTAATACTAACAGAAATGTAATAATAATAAATTATCAAAACTTTATTTTTTAAGTAATGTCACAATTTTTCTTCCATGTTTTAATTTTAATAGTATAAAGCTCAGTTGTGCCTCTTTGTTTGACAAAAAAAAAGTTTAATTTAATTAAAAGATAAATTAATGTTTTATGTCTTCATTTGATTACCAGAAAATACACAACACAGAATTTGTGGGAAATCTTTTCATAGAAATTGAATTAAAAAGACAAAAAATAATATTATGGTTGTTTTTATGAATTAAATTAATTAAGTAGCTAGTAGCCTACTGGTTAATATTACAGTGAACAAATATCACAGACAATAGCAGAAAGCGACCAAGACAGCTCTGGCATAATGTCAATAACATTTCTATAAATGACTTACAGTTTATTTACAGTTATTGATGTATCCCTAAAGTACCGAAAAAAGGTATCTTTAGGCACTGATACCGAAGTTCAGGTACCGGTTAAAATGTGAACGGTATCCAACCCTAATCTGAACAAGATGAACCTTCTCATACAACTTGTGGTGATGTAGGTGCTGTTTGATCATATTATTTTTAGGCTTTCAGACCCTAAGACTTATTTCTCAATTTCTCCATCTGTGATCCTTGGAGAGTCTTTGTCTACTCAAACTCTCCTCCTCACCATGTATTAGGATGATATATATCTTCACTACATGTGAAGATCACTACATGTGAAGATCACATGATGATATATATAATTTATATATGATATATAAATTGAACTGTAACTTAGCGAATGTTTGTGTGACTAGTATGAGACATGTCTAAAGGAACTTTGAAATGTCAGGTTTTAAATAATGTAAATCAAATCGAAAACAAATATTATCTGTTTATTTTCTGAGAGAAATCAAAAACATCTTTAGCTTTCAAATGAGCCTGAAGGACGTGATTTGCTGGATCAGGTGTGTTTAATTAGGTTTGAAGCTAAACTCTGGCCATTTCTTAAAACCAAGTATGTGAACTTCGGACTTGTGTCCTTGGTAGCAAAGACTTTATTTATTATTTATTTTTTTCCCTTACAAAATTGCTTAATGCAGCATTCTATATGTATATAGGTGTGTTTGGGTTGTTTTAAATATAAGTTAAAAAATTATATATCAGTGTTGTTTGTGGTAAATTAAACCTGATATGCGGTGATGTCACATTCATGTTGCACTGTGGTATATGAAGCTGCCTGAAGTGTATGTAGCACCCGTACAACCACTCTGTGTGTTCCTTATATGAGAATGGGGGGTGCTTGGGTTCGGTGTAGTTCAGGTGGATACCACGAAGGTGCACCTAAAAAGGTTCTAGTGAATTGTGAAACCTTAAACTATTTAAAAATAATGAGACCCAGAGATGGTTTGTATTTTGACAAAAAAATAGGGCAAAGCCCTTGTTTAATAGAATAAAATAATTTGGCAAATAAAATATAAAAGCTTCCCCTTAAACAATATTAACGAATACACAAAAATAAATAACCAAAAGATTCCCCAAACACTTAAATAATAGCCTTTTTTAAATTTAGCTGGAAACTCCAATAATTTCAATTACTTTGGTGGCTTTTTGGCAGAGATGGGACCAAGTCACACATGTGCAAGTCTCAAGTAAGTCTCAAGTCTGAACCTTCAAGTCTCAAGCAAGTCCCAAGTATTTTTTTCTTGGGCAAGTCAAGTCAAGTCAAGTCAAGTCAAGTCCTGTAGTAGGTCAAGTCAAGTCCAAGTCAAGTCAGCTTATTATTGTAATTTTACCTGCAGAATCTGATCTTAATAAAGTGAAAAGACAAGATATAAGTAACTGTCAGTAAATTACAATAATTTGGATTTGCATTGTAAATACTCATGTTCAGTAAAATACATCATGGAATCAAACTAAATTGTAACTTCATAAAAATATGTATTTTTCACTTCTGCCAACAGTGTTTTAAATTTAAATATAAAATGTTTTAAATTTTCAACATTAAGTCCTTAAAACAAATAACAGCAAGGGTCTCCAACCTTTTTTCATTTGAGAGCTACTTTTTAAAAATGAAAGTCACAGAGAGCTACTCATGTTATATAAAACTCTTAAATAATGCATCATAATTCTCATATTAACAACTATCCGAACTGTTTTACACCTGAAAGAGTGTAGTAGTAGTTCCAGTAGTCGGTACCAATACCATAAAAATTTGACGGTATTTTGACGGTAAAATTTGATAAAATTTTGGTACCACAGCAAATTATTTTATTTAAATATTTTTTAAAAATCAATGTTTATTATTTATAATGATAATCATAAGTAAATAATACATAAACATGTAAAGGCTGTATGCTGTTTAAAAGTAAACATTGTTTATAAATGAAAGATCAAGTGAAAAATAAGCAACCATTAATAATTATATAATTAATATTATTTATTTCATAATTATTATTATTAGTAGAGATGTATTATTATTACATAGAGACGTAGCTAAATTTACTGTAGGCTACAATCTGTAGTCAATTTCTTCACGTTAAACCAAACTTTTATTTTGACGGGATGCCGTGAATTGAATACCTTTGAGTGTCTGTGTTCATGATATGACAGTGGGTGCACGTCTCAATCAGCTCCCTAGTTCAGTCCCATTGACTTGTGTCCTGATCAGTGCCCTGACTACTGAACCAGGAGCTGAATGAGACGCACCCAGTTTTCTCAAATTAATCGGTAAATTCTCATGAAGTGATGGTTTATGCTTTCGTGTCTGCAGAGACTACAAGAGCGAGTGCGCGCGCGCGGCGCCCGTCATCCACACAGACGCAGAACATGCAGGAGCATTTTGCAGTTTAATATTTACAGACACTAGTAACGTATATATTCGGCTTCAGTCTGGAGCCCTGCGTTTAAATAAACACAGAAGCGACTGAACGCAGCTGCTACGGTGAGCTATTTTTAGAACAGACCCGCGGTCAACTCATGTGGTCCTTGCGGGCGACCTGGTGCCAGCGGGCACCATGTTGGTGACCCCTGGGCTAGTGGCTACTTTAGCTATTATTACATTTGCTAACTACCAACTAACCAGATAACATTAACAAATTGACAAGCACTTACTGGGCAGAATGGCTCTTCAAATGACGGACGAAATTGGAGGTTGTCGTCTGGCTGTCTGTGATTTTTATGTTGCATGTCTTGCAACGCTGTTCGTCTTTTGCCATCTTGCGAATAATTGTTGAAGCCGAAAGCGATGACCCTCGGTACCCCTCCGGCTGACATGTTGATGTGATATCTGATCTAAGTGGGCGTGGTGTGCGTACGAGAGGGCATGACTGATGATAGTGTCGTGATCCAGTCATGACAACGCTATTCTCAGCCTGCGCTCCAGCTGGGTCAACTTTATTTAAAAAAATAATTTATATATTTTATATTCAAACTAGTGCTGGGCGGTATGACCAAAAATGTATATCACGGTATTTTTCTAAATTATATCGGTTTCACGGTATATGACGGTATTTTTCCCCCTATGCATGACCGGGTGTTAACCACATTTTCTACTGATTGAGAGAGTAAATACTGCAGGAGATTCACTAGAATGCCCTATTATACTGTCATGACGAGTGAATATTGTAGAAAAACTCCACACTAGAGTTACTACAGGTTTACAAAGCCCCACAAAATGATGCTATGGAGAGACAACCGATAAAACACATACAACACACTCATTACAGACACATGCATATTAAAATAGGACCACGGAGAGAAAATAAACAGAGTTGAGGGCACCTTAAGCATTTTAAAAATCTAACCCTATATAACAACAAACTGACAAAACGAGGGAGAAACGCGGATATTTGCAATACATTTAGAGCACTCTCTGAACGAATGACACACATCAGTTTAACACAGAAAGAATAAAGCAGTTACTTTTTTGACCATTCTTCTTTGAATTGTCAGTTTATTTATTAATTTACATCATTCATTGTCTTTTGTATAGCAGAATAATCCATCGTGTCATTGCGGTCGTGAGTAGACGTATGGTTCAGTGAAGCCAAATCAGTGCACATTTAATTTGAAGAAGACGTGATGAAATGTGCGCATACACGGTTCTGGTACTTGTTCAGAGCACTAGAGTATATGAAATATGTCCATTAAAAACTTAAACGCGCTCGCACTGGTCTATATTATGTGCAATATGATCCATGAGGAGAACGCTGTTAATCTCATCAGGCGCTCCGCGCAGAAACCGCTCTCTCGCGCGCGCCGCGTGTAGTTTGAATTCTCCGCTATAATCAAGGGCTGAATCCGAGATAGCCCCCTATAACCTCAAATAGGGCATTATTTGGAGGGGACAGCGCTTTGTAGTGGTGTTCGAAACCATAGTGGACGTTATTGAGTGCACTCATTCTATCCCACATCGCACCGCAATAACGAGTGTACAGCCGATGTACACACAACGGTTGTCCGACTTCACGCACTGGTTTTCATTCACTCCTTCAAATAATGTGATAACGTAGGAAATAGTGAATGATGGTATAGGGGTTTCAGATTCGGATTCAGCCATAGGCTTTAGATGCGATCTCAGCTGTGTGCTCTCTGCTCGGACGGCTCTCACCACTACAGTGCAACAGTGAAATGCGTCCCCTCTCAAACAATGACGCGCTGCGCCGCGTTCCGGACGTTGTTTAAGCGACATACCGGTATTGCGGTATCATCAAAATTCATATCATAACAAAAATAAATACCGGTTTTCGGTATGAACCGGTATACCGCCCAGCACTAATTCAAACTGAAAACATGATGTGATTAACACTCAAGTCATCGTGTCTCAAGTCAAGTAAAGTCCCGAGTCTTTAACTTCCAAGTCCGAGTCAAGTCTCAAGTATTTAATTTTTTGTCAAGTCAAGTCACAAGTCATAAAAATAGAGACTCGAGTCGACTCGAGTCCAAGTCACCAAGTCACAAGTCCCCATGTCTGCTTTTTGGTGACTAAGGTTTTAGTAGTCTAGAAGTCCTTCTCCCTTTAGTTATTTCCCCATAATTGAGAATGCACAGAAAACTGTTAACTTTAACAAGAAAACCGCACCAAGTGTCCTGTAACAAGTTTTATCAAATGCAGCGGTGGGCCCACTCACTCACACACATATGCACACATGTTCCAGTTTACTCACGGTACCGATTTGAACAGAAAACACACGTTGCAGGCCTGTTTTGGTATTGCAAAAACGCACTGTTGAACGAACACTTGCAAAAACATTGAGAGCGTGGAAATGTAGTGAAGTATAATGTTAATTGGGCCTGTGTTAATTGGGCCTGTGACCACTAGAGGGCACGCTAGTACAACAGGAGGCGATATACCACAGAATAAGCGGATGCTGTGTGTGGAGGTTCAGCTCGTGTGCTCCGTGTATACATCTGTTAATAAAGACGTTAATTGTACAGTATCTCTCCGGCTCCCTATTCTGTTGCACTACAGAATATCACAGAAAGGTCCGGATGTTCAGGTGCGGTGCGATGCGATTAACCAACAGCTCCGCCCAGCATACGCCCGCTGTGGCTATCTAGCTCGGCTAACGTTACCTCCGATCACGGCTTCCGCTCCTTCACTCCCGCTCCGTCAGACGGGTCTCCCGCCTCGTTTCTCACTCAATCGCTCGCTCACAAACGTCACGATTCCGCGATCCTCTTCTCTGAGCCTCCCACTCAGTTTTCATCGCTTTACTCGCTCTTTCTAGCGTCTTTTTTTCTCTCAACGTGCCAGGCGGCCCGTGTTCCACACGGGTCCAGCGGTGAGCGGGAAAAAAACTCAAAACCTTCCAGCACTTTCTCTCACATCTCGCTGGTCACGTGTATCACGTTTAACGTGCCTGCAGCCAAACACTATACCCATATACAGCGTGAATATACATAGTCTTTATTAACATAAAAACAATAAGAAAGTAATAAAAGGCTAACTGCATAAAACCTCTGGTAATATTATTTAGCTAAATAATACAAACTTTAAACTTTAGTTTTAATCACTGTCATGAAATAACTACCAGATATTGATCTCCTTTTAATTGAGTCATTCCACGAAACCGGTACGATTTGGACTTACACATTTTGAAATTTTTTACCAAAATGTATTACTTTTCTGAACACCCCACAATATAATGACATGTTTAACTTGCAGAAAAATATATTTTCCCATCTCAGGCATCAAATCCCTATTATTATTGGTTACTTTTTCAAGATATGGGCGCTATTAATCCTCAACCCCGTTATGGACACTATGGGAGCTCTCTGAATGCAATTATAAAATGTATTTGTAATGAAATCAACATTTTCCTATTAATCAAATGTCCCTCACACTAATTCAGTAATTGAAAATATAAAAGTTGCATAAAATGTCATACTTTTGCTATACTAAAGCCTGAAATGGGCCCTTTTTGTGACAGGAACCTCATCATTTTTTATCAAAGATGCATCTTAACTTCAGAATTTTAACTAAAATCAGTATTGTTATGATTACTCTGAACATTTCCGATTGAGTTCAACAAAAATGTATTTACTTTTTTATACACTTAAAGAAAAAAAGAAAGAAAATGTAGGTGTGACGGGGTTGAGACTGGGGTAACGGGGTTGAATATGGTAACGGAGTTGAAGAGACAAATACAGTTTGACATATAAATAGTTACTCAGTTACTCAAATTCAATTAGATATTTTCTTCAAACACCATTTCATTATGTAACCAAGAAAGATAACACAACAGATATAAACTGCAATTGAACTGAGTTTTATTAACCCAACTGCAGGAAAACAATAAATGTACACAATAACATAGAATAAAATCACAATGTATGATTTTTTAACTATTTATTTGTATGATACAGCTGCAAATAAGTATTTGAACACCTGAGAAAATCAATGTTAATATTTGGTACAGTAACCTTTGTTTGCGATTCCAGAGGTCAAAGGTCTCCTGTAGTTGTTCAGCAGGTTTGCACTGCAGGAGGGATTTTGGCCCACTCCTCCACACAGATCTTCTCTAGATCAGTCAGGTTTCTGGCCTGTCGCTGAGAAACACGGAGTTTGAACTCCTCCAAAGATTCTCTATTGGGTTTAGGTCTGGAGACTGGCTAGGCCACGCCAGAACCTTGATATGCTTCTTACAGAGCCACTCCTTGGTTATCCTGGCTGTGTGCTTCGGGTCATTGACCCAGCCTCGACCCATCTTCAATGCTCTAACTGAGGGAAGGAGGTTGTTCCCCAAAATCTGGCAACACATGGCCCCGGTCATCCTCTCCTTAATACAGTGCAGTCGCCCTGTCCCATGTGCAGAAAAACACCCCCAAAGCATGATGCTACCCCCCCCCCCCCATGCTTGACAGTAGGGATGGTGTTCTTGGGATGGTACTCATCATTCTTCTTACTCCAAACACGTTTAGTGGAATTATGACCAAAAAGTTCTGTTTTGGTCTCCTCTGACCACATGACTTTCTCCCATGAATCCTCTGGATCATCCAAATGGTCATTGGCAAACTTAAGACGGGCCTTGACATGTGCTGGTTTAAGCAGGGGAACCTTCCGTGCCATGCATGATTTCAAACCATGACGTCTTAGTGTATTACCAACAGTAACCTTGGAAACGGTAGTCCCAGCTCTTTTCAGGTCAATGACCAGCTCCTCCTGTGTAGTTCTGGGCTGATTTCTCACCTTTGTTAGGATCATTTAGACCCCACGAGGTGAGATCTTGCATGGAGCCCCAGTCTGAGGGAGATTGACAGTCATGTTTAGCTTCTTCCATTTTCTAATGATTGCTCCAACAGTGGACCTTTTTTCACCAAGCTGCTTGGTAATTTCCCCGGAGCCCTTTCCAGCCTTGTGGAGGTGTACAATTTTGTCTCTAGTGTCTTTGGACAGCTCTTTGGTCTTGGCCATGTTAGTAGTTGGATTCTTACTTGTATGGGGTGGACAGGTGTCTTTATGCAGCTAATGACCTCAAACAGGTGCATCTAATTTAGGATAATAAATGGAGTGGAGGTGGACATTTTAAAGGCAGACTAACAGGTCTTTGAGGGGCAGAATTCTAGTTGATAGACAGGTGTTCAAATACTTATTTGCGGCTGTATCATACAAATAAATAGTTAAAAAATCATATTGTGATTTCTGGATTTTTTTTTTTAGATTATATCTCTCACAGTGGACATGCACCTACGATGACAATTTCAGACCCCTCCATGATTTCTAAGTGGGAAAACTTGCAAAATAGCAGGGCGTTCAAATACTTATTTTCCTCACTGTATGCATGTGGTAAAATACTTTTGATCAAATATAATAATTAATATAAATTACTGGATAACTTCAGAACCAAAGTGTTAAACACAACCCCATCACAATCTCACAACCCCGTTATTATCGAAGAAGTAACGGGGTTGAGTGTAACAGGGTTGTGATTTTTTGCTCAAAATTGCCACTGCTCTACATGTAGTGAATATCAGGAGAGCACATGGCATGCATGGTATTAAGAAATCATGTATATTGTTAAAATAACAAAGTTCATTTTCACAAGTAATAGTTTTCCATCTTTATTTGATGTAACGGGGTTGAGTCGTTAAGCTTGACAACCACAATATCACAATATAAATAAGTTATAATTATAAGAGAAGGTGGTAATTTACCTGTGTCTGCACACAGTGTTGTTCAGAAGACTTCTATGATGTCACTTCCAGTTGTTGATGTCACGTAAGGATCAATTCATTATTTTTATGGGGGGAGAATGATGTGTGTAACGGGGTTGAGGGGTTACTGAGGTACGGAACTAAAAAATTTAATTTTAATGAATAATCATATATTTGCTTAGAAAAAAAACATTACCAGCTAAAAAGCTAAGATAGATATTTATGGCACTGGCAAAATGTATGGACTTTTTTCTAATTTTATTATTCATATCCCAAGTACACTTTCATAGAAGGCCATGAGGGACGTGACAAAATAGGTGGTGTCAACTGAAAAAACAAGATAATTTCTTATATAAAGATAAAATTTATGTCATGTTTTTTAAACTTTATTAAAGGAGACATTTCAATTTATACAAAAAGCTTTTAAAAATAGATTTTGGTGACCCAATAGATAAAATACACTTAAAAAGGTCAGAGGGACTCAAATTCTACTGGTTTCGTGGAATGACTCAATTATGTAAAAATAAAAATATTTACTTATTTAGAAATCTGGGGCCCGTTTCAGAAAGGAGGTTAAGTGAAAACTCTGAGTAGGTTAACCCTGAAATAAGGGAAACTCTGGGTTTTCTGTTTCAGAATGGGAGGTATGTCAAACCCGAGAAAGCAGGGTAAGCCAAGCCCGTTTCTGAAAGAGAGGTAACTTATACTCAGAGTCAGTTACCAGGGTAACTTACTCTGTGAACCTAACCTGGTCAGAGGCAGGTTTTCTTTGGTAAACCCAGAGTTTCTTTCGTTCTCCTCCCCCTTTTTAAAGCACCAGCAGTGTTTAAATACTTTATTCATTCATTCAAACGCCACAAATGCTTTTCTTACTGAGTATTTTGGTCATATTTCAAGTATAAATATAAAAAAAATTATAAATTTAATCTAAATCTAAAGTAAGCAAAGTTTACTTAAAACAAATTAAATTTTCTGCCACTTGACAAAAATACAAAGTAAGAAAAGCACATGAGGACACTGTCAAAGTGACAAAAATGGCATGTTTTATACAAGATCCTGACGTTCACTTGATAATCCTCTAGAAGTAACCTAATAATTAGAATTTCCTTTAGGATTTCCAGTGGTTGGACACATTTATGACACTCATATACCCATCATCACACTTTCTGAAAACGGATTACTGTATGGAATGGAAGGATGCTGCCAGATGGTAGTACGAGATATATGGCATAACCACCACCACAGCTGTTAAATACATTTATTTACATTTTTATAGTCATCTTTATTTCCTACAAATACTTTATTCTTTTTCCTGTTGGGTGTTAATATTCTTCCTCCATCTCCTTTTCATCTGTCAGTGGTGCTGGAGTTTGGCTGGCCTGAGTAGAAGTCAATAATGTCATTACCCTGATTAATAAATGTAACAGGTAGGATCAGAGAACATTTCATTATGTGAAAAGAGCATAGACCCTTTTCACATTTCTGGGTTTCCGAAGCTGAAGTCGTCATAGTTGGGTTAACTCTTATAGCGGTGAATGAGAGAATACATTAAATATATATTTTTGTGTCTCCATTTGCTCAAATAGCAAAAGAAAAACTCCACAATAGTGATTTCACAACTTTCAAAAAGATGGAAAAATTAAAGTGAGATTGATAACTGCAGTGAAAAGAGAGAAAGATGTTAATTTTAACTATCACTCCCATAGACGCTGTATTAGAAACACTCTCACAGCAGCGGTAACTTGATTTTTGTAATTTGATGCAAAAGTAATATAATACAATGTATTAGTGTTATAAATGTACACACATAAAAAATAAATAAAAAAAACATTGCAGGATTTACGATATTGATGACCATTAAAACACGTCATCACAGTCTGTGAAAAGGGTCTATGTGGGAAAAGCTGCTGCACATTGGACACTGAATGATATTTATTTAATATGTCAAATGTTTGTAAAGTCATTAAACCTACACCCATGAACATTTTATGCTTAAAGCTTTTCCTGATTGAATTATGTTTTTTTTTTTTTTTTTTTTTAGCTGCTGCCACATTCTTTGTTTGCCTTTTGGATACCATGAAAATTAAACTTAATTAAAATAAATAAGAATTAAACTTGTGTATTGACCCGGAAGTATGCAAACGTCTTTTTGTTGGGTGCTGTTGCCATGGTGAATCGTAATTTCGGAGCTCCATTGATCGTGGCTTTTCATAGTTGGAATGCATGAGCTTAACTCAGAGTCAGTCTACTCAGAGTTGATTGAACTACCTCAATTCAGCTGTTCTGAAACCCAAAACTCAGAGTTTCCCATCTCAGAGTAAGTCAACTCAGAGTTCAGGTTTAAACTCAGAGTTTGTTGAACCTCCTTTCTGAAACAGGCCCCAGGTGTCCCGTATTATTTATTTAAAAGTAAAAAATATTTACTTTTTTAATAGTCATGAGGCTCATATTTCAGAGTAAGAGGGATTAACCATAATCCACCCAGTTCCCCTCACTATAATACCCAAGTTTACCACTGGGCTACATGTATATGAAGTAGACTCACTCCCTCGGTCAAAATCGAGGGCGCGAGGGTCTGTCCATATAAACTTCCCTTGTCCACTTCACGAATTGGAACGCACTTCAAAATGGCGGCAGGGATTACCCTGAGGGGAAGTGCTTTGGGAAGTTTGCAAGTGCATGTCTAAAAGTGGAGTGGAACACAGTCCAGGAGCTTAGTTGGGGATATTTGTATTCTTCAGACCAGCAAACTCACAAGTGGTGAAAAAGGTGACATGTTTCTGAATTAAATACTTGTAGGGGGGTCTGCGGCATTGCCCCTCTGTAGGAAGTTTTTGTGGTTATTCTGGTGCACTCTGACAAGAAAGTAAAGGGAAATGAGAACATTTGCTTTCAAATAAATAAAAAAAAACATTTACACTAGCGCTGGGCATTGAAACAAATTTCACAATTTGATTTGATATTGATTAACATGGGGCCTATCAGGTACAGTACTTAGCAAATTGTATGTACTGTTCAATGTGTATGTGTGTGGGGGGTGGTTTTGGTGGTCTAAATATATTTATTCTAAAGCAAATTTCTCAATGTTATATCAGCTTTTACATACTAAAATGTGCATATTTTTGATATTTACATCAGGGCGTTATTTACTTTATAAAGGCCATTTTTTAACCTTATTAAATGTATTCATCATCTTTCATGTCACATTCTTACATTTTACCAATAAATTCAGTTATAACAAGACACTGTAGGGCTGTTACCAAATTAAATCATTTACACTGAAAAGTTACAACTACAACAAATAATGTTATGACTTTGATGTTTTAAACGTTTGAATATACAAATAAGAAAACATGCAATGATATTTTAAACATGAAACTAAGCCGCCAATAGGGGGCAGCAAGTGACCGTCTTAATGAGCGAATCATTGAGTCGATTCATTCAAAACGCTGACTCATTCAGTAACAAAACACTGCGCTGAGTGTTGCTTTGGAACCATTTTCGTCAGTGAATTAGAACAAAAAAGTCAATGATTGGGGGTTGGGGGGTGTTTGAACTGAGACGCTACAGTGATCTGTAAATGTCACGCCACATTAGAGCGCCAAAAAAGGTTGGACAGCTCGAGAGACGTCTATGGTCTCACTACAGTTTATGGGAAATTGGCCCATTTCCAATTATTATTGTGAAGTTAACAAATGCTTTTAACTTCACCCCCCCCCCCCCCCCCCCCCAATCCCAAAAGTCCTCATCGAATCTACATGATTCACATAAATTACTTAATTTGATTCAAAACGGCAAATTTAGCTGAAAAGCGACTAGTTTGCAACTAGGTTCTTTTATTGTGCTGTTTTTTGTCCCTTCAAATAAAAAACTTAAAGTGACTACACATTGACTCTTTTACCTGTTGTGTTGTTGTTGTTGTTGTTGTTTTTTACATGGCTAATCTACACAGTGAAATGTGATTCGATTTAGAGCACTAGTAATTCGGATTTGGAAATCTGAAAAATCTGATCAACCAGCACAAAATTAAAAATGGATTAACTGATCCTGGAAAGCAAAAACATGAGATTTCCAAATTCAAATAATTCTGATCCAGATAAAACTTTTAGAGCAACCCCCCTCCCAGACGTCCGTGTATAGGATCTAGTTGTATGTTGGTTTTGATGCTTTAAATGTTTAAATATTGTGTTGCCTGATGCTTTCTGCCATTATGCGTAAACCGTCCGCATATAACAGGCGCATATAACGCAAAGATGTGACAGAGCCTAAACTGACAATAACAACTTTTGTTATTAGTGGCAAAGTTATAAAATCACACTTGAAAACCTTTTATTAATCTCTCACGCCATACATTTTATTTATGTCCAAGTTAAAAATTAAATGTGACATTTAATTTATTGCTTTTCATATTTCAGGTCAATTTGGTTTTCCGATCACTTATCATATTAATGTAAAAACAACGTTAATAAAACCACAACATTGTGAAAATACGTATGTCTATAACATAAAAAAAAGCCTTCTATCATATTAAGTACGTCGGATAATGGCCTTTTCACAACCTGAAAAAAAAAACAAAAAAACATTTTACAACATTTGTTTTTGCTTTTCCCTGAGTATTAACTATTCAATAAGTATTCACAAAGTTTAACTTACCTGCAGAATCCTCATGAAGCAATACTGCACAAGTGATCAAGGAAATCCCCAGTAAAACGGCCTTCTTCTTTTAGAGTTTGAAAGAAATTAATCCAAAACTGAACATTTACCTTGCGCAATATACCCCGAAGGCTTTCAATCCTTTAGTTGTGATTACTTGAACCGTAACTGAAACTGCAGTGGTAGGCAAAGTCATCTGTAGCAGCACGTCGATGGAACATTTGCATCTGTTCAACAGTGACGTTCTCTGTTCCACGATCAGCACAGATCCTTTGAGGGCATCCTTGCCTTTCTTTCACGGTTTCAATGTAGTATTATGCAATCACCTTTGGCTCACTATTTGTAAAAGAGACTTTCAACCACATCAGATGCCGTGAAAATCTGTCGACACATCCATTTATGCAGAGGCCATACGGTTTTAATTTATCATAAGAATCGAGATGCCACATGAAATTTTGCCCTGGGTTGTGGTATCTCCTCCGTAGCAGTTTTCTCGCTCGCCTGTGTGCCACTCCAACTGGATCCAAAACACTTAAGAGCAATCTGACCAAAGAATATCAATCAAGAGGGAACAAGTCCCTCTTGAATGCATCCTATAGCCAACCATCTGGCTAGATGGTTCAAGCTGCTGATTAACAAAGTAAGCAACATCTAACACGTCAGTAAAGTCCTTCCTCCAACAAAGCCTATTCTTCCTCAGTATGTTTTGGAGGGTTCTAAGACACATTATTATGCCATGCTGATGGCTAAGAACTTCGAGAATCTCTCTGTTTTGCAAACCCAAACCCAAATAAAATCTACAATCCGATTTAAATCCATAACAGGTTAACAATCTCTTTACTGCCACCTAGTGACTAGGGGTGTTGAAATTAATTGTTTCTGCGATGCAGACGAGGACGATTCGGTATCGGTTCAGTAATAGACCATAACCGATTCTAATGTACTGATTCTTTTCTGCCGTCATTTGTCACGTATGTGCGTTGTCGCGGTAGCATACAATGGCAGAGGGAGGCGAGACGCGAGTGAGAGTAATTAAAATGCTCCAACTACTTTAAAAGCTTTTTATGAGCTTTTTACTTTTATGAACAACCTGGTAAGCACGACCTGCAGAACACACGCGCTGTGTGTAAATCAAAGCTATCTGATTCATCAAAACGATTTCATTTACATTTGGTCACATAAATGTATCTCCGCAAAACGGATATAAATTCAATCTTCAATTCCCGCACTATATGCAGATTTATTGGAGTTTTTATTGCACCAAATTTATTGCAGATTTATTGCACCAAAAACAACAGATATGAGCTGCATTTTATTGATCATCATTGAGCCCGGCGCTCTCCTATTGCGGCCTTTGATTTTGAAATTAGAAATCAAAGACCGCAATAGGAGAGCGTGCGGCAACAGCACTGGTCAGATCATTCAGTTTCTTTACTTTTAATGAATATGATTGTATGTTGAGCACCTGCAAGTTTACTTTTGGTAGTTTGTGCGTTTGCTTGATGAAGAGATACGCAGCTGCTCGTCTGCGACAATGCGTGCTTCAGTAGCACCGTCATATCTGGCTATGTCATATAGCCCATAAGCATTGTTGCGAGGAGTAAAATTTACAAATGTGGTTTCAACTATCAGATGCATTTAGACTTTAGTTTTGACTGTATTGAGCGCAGAACACCTCCTGAAGTGGCTTTTAGTATTTTCTATTTGTTCTTAATGCTCCGGTTGTCTTCTGTGCCCAGACTTGAGTTTTGTTTGATACATTCAAGGAGCATGTTTTCTTTGAGCAGGTAAAATTAAAGGTTCACTTCATATAACTGACTGACAAAATTGTATGAGGATGCAGTGCACCATCAATACATCGTGATCGATGGCATGATAATCGTAATCGAATCGAACCGAACCATGAGACCAGTGTAGGTTCACACCCCTACTAGTGACTTCTTTAGTCTTTAGGTATACAGCGGACCTCAAGTGCCCTATGTATTTGCCCAACATAAATTAATGATATTGTAAGAACGACTATTGTGGTGTTAATTTGCATTTGTCTCTTTTCACCTTAGACCTGATGGTGCTGAAGAAGGAGAGTGAAGTACTGAATGAAATGGAAGAAAAAGATCAATATAACAATCCTCATGATTCCATAACTGGAGAAAAAACTTTTCGTTGCTCACAGGCTGAAAAGACTTCCTCACGAAAAAAGGGCTAAAATGACGAGGACTAGGAGTGATTTCACCTGCCAACAGTGTGGAAAGCATTTATCGCATAAAGTAAGCCTTAAAAGACACCTGAGGATTCACACAGGAGAGAAGCCTTACACGTGCCCACAGTGTGGAAGGACTTTTGCTGAAAAAGAAAGCCTTAACAGACATACAAGAATTCACACTGGAGAGAAGCCTTACACTTGCCCTCAGTGTGGAAATAGTTTCACTCAAATTGGAAACAAAGTCCACATGAGACTTCACTCTGGAGAGAAGCCCTACTTGTGCACTCAGTGTGGAAAGAGTTTCAAACAAAAACGGCTCTTTAAATACCACATGAGAGTTCACACTGGAGAGCAACCCTACACCTGCTCTCAGTGTGGAAAGGGTTTGAATCAAAAACAACACTTTGATGACCATATGAGAACTCACACTGGAGAGAAGCCGTTCACCTGCCCAGAATGTGGAAAATGTTTCAAGAGAAAAGGAGGCCTTGACAGACACATGGGAGTTCACACTGGAGAGAAGCCGTTTACATGTGGTCACTGTGGGAAAGGTTTTGGGTATAAAGTAGCCCTGGAGTACCACATGAGTATTCACTTATGAGAACTGGTTTCGTATGTAATCAGTGAGGAATGAATTTCACAGACAGGAAACGCCTCATGTTTTAGAGACTGTATAACGTGCTGATTATTGTTATGGTACTTGATCACCTTAGAGGCCTGAATTCCCAAATAATGTCCAGTGACTAAGAGAGGAGTAAAGAAGCCAGTCATGTATTAGATTCAATGTAGTGATTAGTCAAATGAAGAATGAACTATTTACATTTTTACATGTCAACAGATGTATAAATCGGTATCAAATAAAATACATAAAACTGTGTTGGCCTGCACAAAAGAATAAACAGAAACAGGCTTTTGATTCAAAAGTTACAGAGACATGGAGATCTGGCAATAGCTGCTTTACCACTTTCACACCAGTGCGGTTAAGCCAGGGCTTTCAGTGAGTGTGGCCTTATGGTTAGAGAGTCGGATTTGTAATCTCAAAAGTCCTACCATCGGACCAGAAGCTCTGCAGTGTTTTCTAAGGCCCCGTCCACACACACAGAGACTCGTGTAGCTGTATACGTAAAAGTTTTGTACCGTATCAGCGTTTCGTCCACACGGATCCGGCGTTTTGGGAGCATGAATCTGATATTTTTTTAAACCGGGTCCCAGAGTGGATAAATCTGAAAACGACACCCTTGCGTTTTCGTGTGTACAGCCAATCCGTTTATTTTGTGAAACGGTGATGTCATCACGCCACGCACGGGAAAGACTTGAAAGGGATACAACTACGGACACTGGGCATGCACACACATCAATATTGTGTAATTGAATTACTGTATTTGCATTATTGTAAGGCTAGGTTTAGGGTTGGGGTAGGTGTAGGCGTTAATAAAACACATCTGGTAAGTAGCACATTTATTTATTGTTATTTTATTGTGAAATTTCGCCTCACTTCCTACCATTGCTGTACCCCTTCTAGCCACAACTCTTCTCCGTTTTTAGTGTATTTCTGTGGCAGAATTACAGCACCACATACTGGCCTGGCATGTATATTACATCGTTTTGAGTCGGTTTCAGCGCTCTCATATTTCTTGAAACGAGGGGAAAAAAAGATTGGATAGGGAAAGCTCTGGCTTCGTGTGAACGGGGCCTAAAACCCTCCCTTAACACATCACTCTGAAAAAGTGTCACACAACACCATCATTTCCCATACAGAAATGTAATATATGTGTATTTAAATATCAATATATGCGATATATAAAATAAAAACATATATGAAACCTATTAGAAATTGGAACAATTACATATATTGACATATACATTTATCCCATATATTATATACGTTTATGTATGTATAATTCATATTTTGACATGTATGTTTCATATATGAAATATCCTAATATGCTCATATAGAGTAAAAACAAATGCACAGCTGTCAGAAATACCATATATTGACATAAATCTCTATTCCACATATTGCATGTTTAAATTATATATGTGAAAAATCACTATCACTTACAAATGTTGTAGAGTCTTAGTATAGATTTTATGTATAAAACAAATTACATTTAAAAAATAAAATACTTGTAATGTTACTTATTGTCAGGTGAGGCAAGGGATGAAGGACTCAAGGATGTAGAGGTTAATGGGCTTTTTATTAGACTTCAGAAATAAACAATCAAAACACAAACAAACCCCTTCATGCTTGTAACTGACGAGCCGATCTGGAATCTCCCATTATGCCGTCATACAAGGAAAGGTTACCTCCCCTTCCTCTGCTTTGCCCGCCCAGAGAATTAGGAGAAAATGGATTCAGTTTATCAGTCGCGATGTCAGCACAGGCTTTACAAACAGACTTTTGCCATATGGATTCGACAGCACCGCCACAAACGGTGAGTAACAGTGTTCATTAATGCCTGATCAGTGATTTCTGATGTGTATCTAATCATTCAAGTTCACACAGACTTTCTTTCTAAATCGTTTAATACTGGGTGATTCTCCAACTATTGTACTTTTTCTGTCCTTGACAGATATTAAAAAAACTAAAAAACATTTCCACTTTTTTTTTTTTCACACTTACTACATGTGTAGGGGAACAATATATAAAAAAAATCATTGTTCAATTCTGTTGTTTTATATAAAATAGGAGGCATTTTATATGCATTTTTTACTATTTTGCCTCTGTCCCTAGGCCAGACTTTGGGTCTTCAACCTTATCTCACTTCAAATCTAATACTGATATAATTTTTAATTCAAACAGAAACTATGTATTATAACCCAGTTCATTCAAATCTAATATATTTTTTTATATTTCTTTTCAATTTGATATATTTTAAACATGTTGAACACTTGTCCCTAGGGTTCACTGTCATTTCCACACCTCTGCATTAAATGCAATCCCAGGCTCAGTGTTCTAGATTTGTATACTCAGTAACTAAAGTAACTGACACTCCATAGGAAACCACATGGCTGAATGAAAGAATGGTCCCAGCAGAGGTTAATAAATTGGAGATATATCAAGGTAAATATGAGAAATACTGCGAGTATGTTTATTTTATGTCATTTCTGAAACGCTCATAATTCATTCTGACGGAAACTTTTCTGGATTTTTACCATTTCATCAGGTGATATTTGAGATTATTTAATGCTAACTCTAAAACTAACACTAACAGGCTAGTCAAACATGAGATATTAGAGGGAAAGGGGCAAAATGTCATTTCCACAACCGTCTTTTCCACATCTGTCTCCATGGAATTGATAAAGACAGGTTGGCTTGGCAAGGACATTGTCTGTGCCTAAAAGCAAAGTAGTTTGCCTGTAGTACTAAAAATATAGTATAAACACATAAACTTTACATATAATGTCATAGAGATTTTTTTAAATTGAGATATTTTATTGTTTACAACAAATCTGACATAGTCTCTCTGTTGTTCTTTAAGATGGCACCCAAAACATCAGCAGAGAAGTCCAGACTATTCAGGGAAAGACTAAAATCTGATCCAATTAAATATGCTGAGTTTCTAAGGAATTTGGCATATTTTAAACATGTTGAACACTTGTCCCTTGGGTTCACCTGTTCATTTGTGAGTGAACCTTGGCCCATATACACTGCTCTGGTTCAGGGAGTGGTGAAACTTTCACATTTTCACTGAAATTATAATTTAGATTTTTTTATGAAAACATGAGGATTGTGTTTATGATTTTGTTTTTGTTTCAAATCATTTGTGACACATGGAATGAGATATATTTTTTATTACTACTGCTGTTAGGCCAGTTGTTCATCAATACACTATCCCTGTTTGAAAAAAAAATAAGAATAAACTTCAAACTTGAATTTGAGATTCATTTTGTCCTACACATTGAGGTCATGACTCACTTTTGCATTTCCATCATTTATAATTCTACTACAGGTTTTAAATCTGAAATGTTATTTTCACCATAACCCGCATTTCCCTTGTCATTTCCACAACCACAAATATTTTTTGGTAAAACGTGAAAAAAAAAAAAAAGTTAAGGTAATGATGGTGGTGGTGTGGTTTATTTAGCAGTTAAGGGTAAAGTATATGTATACGAGTTGAAAAATATCAGATTTGAAAATGTCAGAAATATGAATGAAAGGTTTCAGTGGCTTAGTGTTCAGCTTTTTTTGGTGTTAACTTTGTAAAATCTTAACAGTTGCATTTCAGAGAAATAAATCAATTTACAATTTGGAAAGATGCAAGTGTTATGTGTAACCCAATATATTTATAACTACAAATATTTCAAAATTTTTGGTTGAAAACATGTTTTTGTTCGGTTGTGAAAATGACAATTTATTTTGCGATGTCTGTAAAAAAAAGTAAAAAAATACATATTATTTCATAAAAATCAGCACAGCCAACTTCAGGGCAGGTATCTAAGCATACTGGGGAAACAAATTATGCCAGTAATATTTTAATTAAAAATGTTTCATTTTCTGAAAATGTCCAGGTCCAAAAAGTACCATAGTTGGAGAATCACCCTACTATCAGTCCCGCCACTGGCCGTCTTGATGCCCTAAGCGTAATGCATCAGAAACAAAATGAAATAAAATAAAGAAAGACAAATCCATATTTAATCTCTGGAAGCCGTCACCACTCACAGACCAAATACAAGAGACCAAATACAAACTTTAGGAAATATAAAGGAAGAAACAATCATTGGTCCTCTTGATTAAACAAAATAACTATATACATTTTCACAGATTCTGCAAGCGGTTTCACATACTTGTTCTTGCAACTGTACTTACAAAGCCAAGAGACGCTCGTGCAGTGGCTCTTTGGGGTGTACTTTAGCGACTGATGAGACACAAGCAGAAAAAGAAGAACCATGACAATGTCAGTGAGATATTGCAAATATCTTTACAGGATAAACATGCTTTCAGTTTTCATCAATCATTATTGAGTAATCAGTATGGCAAATCAGAAATTCAGGATGAATGAAAAAAATCAGATGGGAATAGACATTGAAAATATAGAGAAGAATATATAGAGAATAAATATAGAATATAGAGAATACCATTCATTTCATGGTATAAATTCCCAAAGTTGAGAAAAAAAAAACCTCTGATTTAAGGGTAACTTCAGTGATTTAGCATTAAGCTTTGTATTTAAACTGTGTCATTTATGTAGTAGAAATATGAAATTATTTTTGAATTTGATGCCTTCTAGACTGAGAAAAGACAGAAAATGTATTTTTGTCTCATGTGGATGAAAGACAACAACTCCCAGAATGCACTTGCTTCGCTGCCCTACGAGGCCACTCCGTACACCGTTGTTTTGATCTTCATAGTAATACAATCATTTCGTTCAGTTAGAGAATAAACACTACAATTAAAAACTGAACGTGTCTTTTCAATAAAGTGTGAGTGAGCCAAATGAAAGTCACGGCACAGATGCAGCAGTGTCAGATTTCATTCCTCATGAAGAGCTGAGCTGAGGTAACGTTAAGCGCCAGTCTGGCACGTTTTCAGATCGTATATGGAAGCTAAACTATCACAGGAATTCATTGAAAAGTTGAAACACTCACTTTACTCTGCACCGCGCTCCGTTATGATTGTCCATGTGGCCGTCTGTGTCTTACATTCTGTGCGTGAGATCTCTCCCCTATGGGCGGGTTGATAACATGCGGAACAGCGCGATCTAGTGGCTGTAGTCTTTAGCCTCGGGCCAAAAAATCCCAATAATAACCAACTGCAGAACCGCAGAACCCATATACGTCACTCACAACAGTCTGAGAGCAACAGCGCCACGCCACAGTGACGTCACTCACAACAATCTGAGGACCGGAAGTGGGCGGAGTTAACGAAAACTAAACAATCGGCATGGCGGAAAAAGAGAATACGGTAAACAGTTGTTTTTGTGTTGTGGTTTTAATCTATCAAGTTTATTTGTGTTGTGTATTTGATCCATAGTTGTTGTATTAACACTTTATACAGCACGTGGCTCTAATCTTTTTTTAAACGAGCTTTACGATGTCTCTCGCATCTGTTGATATGGTCTTGCTTTAAGTTACATATTTATTGTTTGTGATTTTACTTTGTTGTTGGCGCTGTATTTTTTATTTAATTACCTTTTCTGATACTGACCAATGTGTTTTATGTGGATTTTTTTCGAATTTATAGAGGCACATTACGATTTGGAGAGGCTCAGCTTTACTTCATTTTCATCAATGCAAGACATTCTGCAACAGTT
The DNA here is from genome assembly GCF_949357685.1 of Gobio gobio. Classification (NCBI taxonomy): domain Eukaryota; kingdom Metazoa; phylum Chordata; class Actinopteri; order Cypriniformes; family Gobionidae; genus Gobio; species Gobio gobio. The sequence continues at coordinate 31,991,531 of NC_137121.1, read as the reverse complement.
TTCACTGCCCAGTGTTTTTAAACTGACCAGATGGCACTAGTTGAATGCACACCTTCAAATTCACTTCAAAAAGCAGCTGTCCATGAAGGTATGAATGTTTTGAGTGGCAAGAAATAGTATTTATTTGTTATCCCTTTAGAATTAGTTGGTTTTCTGCATGATTTGGTCAAAAGTGTCATCTCATCTTCAAAGTTTCAAGTAGATATATTTATATATAAGCACAATGTGCTTAAGCTAACAAAATACAAACAATATTTCATGTGTCTGAATATGTCCTATTAAAATCAAATCAAATACACAACCAAACATCTGATATGAATTGCCAAATATAGATATTGTTCATTTGGATGACGTTCTGAAAGTTTCTTTTATATTCTGAATTTGCAGTAAGTGGTCATTTTTGCTTGAGAACAATGAAACTTGTCTCTCTTGTACAATTTTTATGGTTACATTATATATAATATTTCTGTTTGATTATGTTGCAGTAAATTGACAAGCAGACTCACCCCAGCACAGGACAATGGAAGCTGATCAAAAACAAGGTTAGTTTTAAAAGGCTCTCATAAAGACATAAGCTACTTATACAGATAGTGTGTTGTTATATCTGTCACATCTTTTCCAGGAATAACTTAATAATGTTCTATTGTTTTAGACTGTTCCACAACAGTTGGTCGGCTCTATTGACTGTGGGATATTCATGTTAATAGTAAGACATTTTTTTTAAAAATAAGAGCTTCTCTTCATTAGGATGAAAAACATGACGGCTTTTCACACTTGAAATAGTAAACCCCGGGTAAACAGAATCCTGGGTTATCTTGTTTCACACTGATCATCATTAACCTGAGATGAACAATTAATCCTGGGTATTCATACACTGCCGTTCCACACTGTACTGTACTAAGCCATAGGATAACATCCTTATTTGCAGTGTCACTGATTGGACGAACACTGCACACAATATGTTTACATAAATGCTCAAGCTTTGCATGTCCTCGTATTACAAGTTTATCCTGAATGGACATTTCAGACTATAAAATAATTAAAATGGTCTCTTCTTCACTGCAATTGTTGCGTTTTCTGTCAGCATTTGACGTTTTTCCTCTCCAACTGTGAATTTATTATTTATATAGAATGCACAGTGTTTCAGTGACTGTCCAAAGCACGTAAATATAAAAGTGTGAAATGTTACTTTACCCGGGGTTAAAAGTGTGTTTAGAACGACGATAAGCACAGTGTGAAAGCTTGCCTTTGATTTCTGTATACATTTTGAACTGAAAATGGTTAATTAATTTGATTTGTGACAGGGTATGATTTGTCACAAATATAGACATGAGGAAAATTGAATTTCAAAACTTTTTTACAAACTATTATACATGCTACATCCTTCAACACACGAGAATGTTAAAAAACTTCCAACATTTCATCCCATTTTTTGTACCCTTCTCTCATGAAGGAGCCACGGATCACAGAAGACCTCTGCACTGCAGGTGAACTACCAAACGTTTTCAGAGGTTTCGTGGAGGAGCCGTGCTTTCTGAAATTGAAAGAGGAAGACCAGGAAAAAGCCCTTCAACTTTCACAGGCTGAAATGGTTGACCAACAACTTCCCAAAGAGCCTTTAGTATTTTTTAAGTGTTTGGACTAAAGGAGTCTCAGAATTAATTGTATATTTATGGAGATTTCATTTGATTTAATTTGTCATGTACCTGCTGTGCAATAACTTTGAACCTAGTTCAATATATTCTCTTTGGTCTGATTGTGTATTTTTTTAAAGCAAACCCCAGCTAGTATATGATGCCTTTGGGGAAGTAAATAATTTGTGTGTTGTTTTAGGATTTGATTAATCTGAATCTGCTTGAATTATGCATTCCAGTGTAGAATTGTGTAATGTGTATTATGTACTATGAAAAAAGGTTCATTCTGAAATGCTTGAGTAAAAAATATTTTGTCATATAAATAAATGTTCAAATGCTCAATCTTTGTTTTCATTTTTAGTGTTTTAAGCTTTATGTTCAATTGATCTAATATAATCTTTAAAGACATAATATAAATAGAAACTTTTTACTTTAAAAATCCTTAACAAAACGTTGCAATGGGGTTTATATATATATATATATATATATATATATATATATATATATATATATATATATATATATATATATAAACTTACATTTTATATATATATATATTAATTTACATTACATATATAACTTGCGTTATAAATATATTCAATGTGTAATGTGTGTATTTTTATGATTTAACTATGTACTATTAATGAAAAGTGAGTATATCTATCTATCTATATCTCTCTACAATTAGAACGTATTAATAAAATACTTGACATTATTAACATGGTTTGAAACTTGGGTTTGAAACGCTCCAATGTATGATTGCTCCATGAGCATTGAGCAATGTATACGAAGATAAATCAGCTCCGCCTACTTCCGGCATGAGACCGTGGTGTGGTGCTGTTGCTCTCAGACGGTTGTGAGCGACGTCACTGTGGCGTGGTGCTGTTGCTCTCAGACTGTTGTGAGTGACGTATATGGTTCTGCGGTTCTGCAGTTGGTCGTGTCTCAAAAATCCTCAGATCATCAGAGGATTTTTTCCAGAAATAAAATGCACAATTCTCTGGTCTCAGGGGGATATGAGGGGGGAAAGCACCATAATTTGAATATACTACCGGGTTTCTACTGATACAAAGCCTAATGCTAAATCACTGGAGTTACCCTTTAATGGATATGTGCAATATCTACTTCTGAAATGTCAATGAAAATCATTAATTTCTTTCATTTAATTATTTAACAGTATCTAACACATTTTGAATGTCAGTGACTAATTTTTCCTTTTGTTGTCCATAAGTGATTTTCTTTCCTCTCGCCCACAAATATCAAACTGGTGTCTTGTGAATGTGACTTTGTTACCAGGCGGACTGGTGCAGCATAAATGCAGCATAAACTCTGTGGCCCTCCAGGGAGTTTGACCCTCCTGGCTTAAAGGGGTCATGATATTAGGAGCTGTGAATGCGTTTCTATGGCACCACTATCAACGCTGAAATAAATCTACAGTGGTCAGGTGGTACAGCAGTCATGTGGTTACAGAAGGAGCTCTGCTTTTATTCAACTTCCAGGAGTAAAAGACACAAGACAATCAGTCCGCCTGGTGTGAAGGAAATTTTACATTTAGATGTGTTTTACTATTAGATGTGTTTTTATTTCATCTAGATGTAGTTTTAACTCTTAGAAGTGTTCATTTTACTTCGAGGTGTTTTTACTTAGATGTGAACCTTAACCTTTTATTCCTAGATGTGTATCACTTGTTAACATTGAACTATTAACATTGAACATGTATTTGTACTAATCATTACTAAAGAAATGTAACCAAGCTTTTAGAAATGCATACGTTAAGTGCAGGAACTCATTGTTCTGGGTGATAAATGGAAACTAGCTGGCGGGAACATATTGTTCTGAGTGATAGAGTGCTCAGTTGCAAGGAAGCTGGGTAGTGCAAGAGGTCAAGATGACATATCGTAATTTAAGTGTGACAAGTATGTGCGTAGCTGCAATTAGACTAGGAATAGACAGAATGTGTGAAAATGATGTAGCTTAAAAACAGGAACTTCTGCAGAAGTGGATATTGTGCTGACAAGTTAGAATTTACAACAGACAAGGGGTCTTGAATACAGATGTTTCCTTTTAAGGCAAACAAAGATTGGGTGTAACCGACCCAGGATGTGTGAGAGGTATATAATGATGTCGAGGAGAGCTAACTTTGCCCTTCTCATGACATACATTCTCTGTATGTGAACTGCCTATTTCTTGCAAGAAATAAAATCATGTTTGATACTTTGACTTTTCAAAGGTTTGAATTTGTATTCCTCCCTCCTCATTTTTCGAATAGAATTATTTCCACAACACTGGTAACAAAGTCACGTTCACAAGACACCAGTTTGATATTATGTTCCCGAACTGGCCTTTTTTGTCTGAGGTCAACTTATGACATGTGCATGGTTTTTAAATTTAAATTCAAATATGTTCCCGTTTACGAACTCCTGTCAAGACTCTGGCAGCAGCATTCTGAACCATCTGAAGGCGATTAATGGAGGATTGGCTAATCCCCAAATAAAGTGAATTACAATAATCAAGTCTTGTGGTGATAAAACCATGTATCACTCTCTCAAAATTTGTAAATGAAAGAAAAGACTTTATTTTTACCATGGTTTTTACATTCAAAAACATCATTATGAATAAGTAATAGGTTTTTTATACCCTGGTTTTGAGCCTCTCTCATGGAACGCTCGTTTTTTTACTCCCCCCGTTACATGTGGGGGATTGTTTTGAAAATGCAAGTTTTGCTGCTCTCTGACATTACAGGGAAGCACATTCGCAGATCTCTGTTTGCTGAGCCAGATTTCAATTAAAGCTTTAATTTGACTAACAAGTAAGTCTTTACTCAAAGAAAAGTTGATTTCTCAATTCTTGACCCCTTTAAAATTAGTGTTACTGAGGCAGTCGTTTCAAAATGAATTGATACAAGGATAAAAATTTCTGTGTAGTTTTGATCCCCGCAATGTCTAAAAACTGGTTGTTTGGTTTGGCAGACCTCAGATTTACACAATACCTGAACTTTTATGGCAAAGTATTTGTAATCTGAAGGGACATTTTTTAAACCAATATTTTATTAGGTTTTTTTTGTTTTAGGTCTTAAAGTTCATAAGAAAGGGTGGTCATTAGCCGCGTATTTAAGCAGTCGTACCATGTTTACTGTGGTAATAGTTAGCGCAAATAGTCTTTTGCATCACTATTTCTGCCTTATACACTGGTCAGAATCCACATCGGATCACAAACAGAAGTTATTTCAAACACTTGCTGCTGTCTGAAAGTGAGTTTTGAGCTAAATGATTTTAAAAGTCTTTAATGCTAATGTTAGCTGGTGTATGAAATCATCCATGCTCGCGGCGCTGCCGTCTCCATACTCAGATAAACTCTGCCTTTGTTTGTAACCACTCCTCTAGCCCGAGCTGCCCTGCTTTGGCAATATCATCCAACTGCGGCCACAAATGGGTGTTATCATGTGAGTCAAGATGGCGCCGAGGACGGCCGCAACGTCGCAAGCTCTGCTGAAGCATTGTAGTTTTTTGTTTGTTCTGTTTATAGTTTTTGTGTTTTTTGTCTTGGATGTTGTCTGCCTTACTACGTACGACAGACAGACACTTTTGGACATTGGTTCGGCAATCGCACACCGAAAACCGGACTTTAAATTCATCAACGACGACATGCCGTTTACAAACACAGCAGCGGAACCCTTTGTCTGGGTGGCCCGGCCGCGGAGACGCGGCCGGAGAAGGGGCTGTAGAGCTGGCGTACTCGTCAGATTAAGACGCCGCGCAAACCGACCCCCGCTTCCCAGTATTTTACTGGCAAATGTTCAGTCTCTGGACAATAAACTCTGCGAGCTGAGAGCGCGGATCTCTTTCCAACGAGACACGAGGGACTGCTGCATTATCTGCCTTACAGAAACTTGGATGTCCGCTGAGATTCCAGACTCAGCCATCGAAACCACGGGGTTCTCCGTGCATCGGATGGACAGAGAAAAAGATCTCTCCGGGAAAAGCAAAGGCGGGGGTGTGTGTTTTATGATCAACCGATCCTGGTGTGATCAGAGGAACGTACACTCTATCAAGTCTTTCTGCTCTCCTGATCTGGAATTTCTCATGGTTCTGTGCCGACCATTCTGGCTACCGAGGGAATTCACCGCGGTCATCATCACAGCGGTGTATATTCCCCCACAAGCCGACACAGACCGGGCACTAAAGGAACTGTATAGGTCAGTGAGTGAGCAGGAAACCGCGCATCCTGAGGCTGCGTTTATTGTGACCGGGGACTTTAACAAAGCCAACTTCAAGCGCATCGCACCCAAATACCACCAACATGTTAGCATCAACACGCGAGGGAACCGTGTTTTAGACCACTGCTACTCCCCCTTCAAGGAGGGTTACAAGTCCCTCCCTCGCCCACCATTCGGCAAATCAGATCACGCGTCCATTCTACTTTTGCCCGCTTACAGGCAGAGACTGAAACAGGAAGCACCCGCCCTCAGAACCATCCAGTGCTGGTCAGACCAATCGGACTCTATGCTACAGGACTGTTTTGATCACGCGGACTGGGAGATGTTCCGGTCGGCCTCTGATGACGACATCGAGGTCTACGCTGATAGCGTAACGTGTTTCATCAGGAAGTGCGTAGATGACGTTGTTCCGACCAAAACAATTCGGCTGTACCCAAACCAGAAGCCGTGGATAAATGGGGATGTTCGCGCGGCACTCAATGCGCGGACCTTCACTTTTAACTCTGGTAATGCGGAGGAGCATAAACAAGCAAGTTATGCCCTCCGGAAAACAATCAAAGCAGCAAAACGCCAGTACAGGGACAAGATTGAAGGACAGTTCAACACCACCGACTCCAGAAGCATGTGGAGGGGAATTAACACCATCACAGACTATAAAGGGAACCTAAACTCCACCGTGAACACCGCTGCCTCTCTCCCGGACGAGCTCAACACCTTTTATGCTCGCTTTGAGGGAAATAACACCGCCCTCACGGAGAGAGAGCTCGCGGCTGAAGATACAGAGGTTAGTGCACTCTCCGTATCTGAAGCGGATGTTACCCGATCCTTCCGGCGGGTGAACGTCCGAAAAGCTGCGGGTCCAGACGGGATTCCCGGCCGCGTCATCAGAGCGTGCGCGCGCCAACTGGCTGGAGTTTTCACGGACATCTTTAACCTGTCCCTCTCCCTGTCTGTGGTCCCCACATGCTTCAAAACGTCCACCATTGTTCCTGTACCTAAGCAGTCAAAAACACTCTGCTTAAACGACTGGCGTCCTGTTGCTCTGACCCCCATCATCAGCAAATGCTTTGAGAAACTAGTCAGAAACCACATCTGCTCTGTTCTCCCCCCCTCACTGGACCCACTGCAGTTTGCATACCGCAAAAACCGCTCCACTGATGATGCCATTTCATCAACAATTCACACTGCTCTCTCCCACCTGGAAAAGAGGAACACATATGTGAGAATGCTGTTTGTAGACTACAGCTCAGCATTCAACACCATTGTGCCCTCCATACTTGACATTAAACTCCGGGCTCTCGGCTTAAACAGCTTGTTATGCAGCTGGATCCTGGACTTCCTGTCAAACAGACGCCAGGTGGTCAGAATGGGCAGTAACATCTCCTCACCACTGACTCTCAACACTGGAGCCCCTCAGGGCTGTGTTCTCAGCCCACTCCTGTACTCCTTGTACACACATGACTGTGTGGCAACCCACAGCTCCAACACCATCATCAAGTTTGCTGACGATACGACGGTGGTAGGTCTCATCACTGACAATGATGAAACGGCCTACAGAGAGGAGGTGCACACTCTGACACGATGGTGTCAGGAGCACAACCTCTCCCTCAACGTCAGCAAGACCAAGGAGCTGGTGGTCGACTTCAGGAGGAATGAGAGAGAACACCGCCCCATCACCATCGATGGAGCACCGGTGGAGAGAGTCAGCAGCTTCAAGTTCCTCGGTGTCCACATCACAGAGGAACTCTCATGGTCCGTCCACACCGAGGCCGTTGTGAAGAAGGCTCATCAGCGCCTTTTCTTCCTGCGACGGCTGAGGAGGTTTGGAATGAGCCGCCACATCCTCACACGGTTCTACACCTGCACCATAGAGAGCCTGCTGACTGGCTGCATCACCACCTGGTACGGCAACAGTACCGCCCGCAGCCGCAAAGCCCTGCAAAGGGTAGTGCGCACGGCCAGCTGCATCATCGGAGGTGAGCTTCCCTCCCTCCAGGACATTTATGTCAGGCGGTGTGTGAAGAGAGCTCAGAGGATCATCAGAGACTCTAGCCACCCGAGCCATGGGCTGCTCTCACTGCTGCCATCAGGCAGACGGTACCGCAGCATCAGAACACGCACCAGCCGACTCCAGAACAGCTTCTTCCCACAAACAATCAGACTCCTTAACTCTTGACCCATCAGGATCATAACACACACTGGACAGAATATCACTCAGCACAACCCACTGTAGATAAACACACATATACACATTTATTTATCATACAGCATCTATTGCACTTTGGATTTCAATTTTTCAATCTGTGAATAATATTTTATACTGTACATTGTATATTATTATTACTATTATAGCGTAATGTATATTGTTTAGTGTATGTTTAGTGTATATTGTTTAAAGTATATGTATATTGTAAGTATGTGTATATTGTTTAAAGCTGTGAGAACTACACTCACATTGTGTAAATTATTTATTGTTTATTGTAGAGTTTACTGTGCTGTGAGTAATTGTGGGCGCATCAGTGTAATCTGATGCTGCTTTAAATGTTGTACATGTCATGTCATGACTACCATGTTGCTCGGAACTGCACCTAAGAATTTCACCTACTGTTGCACTTGTGCATATGTAGAGTGACAAATAAAGTGATTTGATTTTGATTTGATTTGATTTATCGCGCTGGTGGGGGTTACCGTTTTCGCAGACTGGAACGCCCCCTTCTTCTTCCACTTCTGCTGAACTGCTAGCTGTCAACATCCGGATTAATATGTTCAACATTCGCTAAATAAAAACTAGTGTTGGATGACAAAAATGTTAGTGAGGGTCGATTAGGGAAGAGATCAAGTCAGAACTGATGTCCTGTGTAACAGATGCGCACATTTGATCTGAACTGATCTAACCGCTGGAAAACACGGCTCACACATCCACAATCCAGCGCTCCAGAACGGCTCACAATCAATGAATAGCGCACATTTATGCCATGCAATTGTTTATGAACACATGCTGATGAATAATGACAATGTTTACTTTACGATATTTATATAGTAATATGTTTTAGACGGTTGTAACAATGCAATACTCCGCTTTGGACCAAGGTAATCGGCAGGCCAAAAAAAAACTGGCTGCTGGCCCAGAGGAAGCCCCGACGAGGCCCGATCAAGCCCCGTAAGTAACAGTGGAAACGCAACTGGCCCTGGCATGCACTAGCACGCCCGCTTTTGGCCCAACAGTGTGTATGTAGCCTACAGCAGGTAAAATAAGTATTGAACGCATCACCATTTTTCTCAGTAAATATATTTCTAAAGGTGCTATTGACATGAAATTTTCACCAGATGTTGCTAACAACCCATATAATCCACACATGCAAAGAAATCAAACCACAGATGTCTGTAAATTAAGTTAGGTTTAATAATGTTAAATGACACAGGGAGAAAGTATTGAACACGCTTACTGAAAGGTATTTAATACTTCGTACAAAAGCCTTTGTTGGTAATGACAGCTTCAAGATGCCTCCTGCATGCATTGCTGAGGTGTGATTTTGGCCAAAACAGTCTATGAACTCTGATCTTTAGTTCTTTCCATAGATTTTCAATTGGATTCAAATCAGGTGATTGGCTGGGCCATTCTAGCAGCTTTCAAACCAAAGACTCTTCAGAAATATGAAGGATGCAATACTTCTCTAAGATTAACATGAGATTGGCAGAAACTGTGTGTGTGTTACTGTGAAGTGCTGAATAAATAAATGTGATGTGATGTGACTGCGGGGCTGAATTGCAGATCTGATGCAAACATATCCACATCACTATGATCTGATGCTTTCACAACTGCAGTTTTCTCATTGCATTTATTTTGATACTGACAGAAACGTATTTAGATATTCATTTAAATGCCACACAGGATGTTCACCAAGTCCGCTGCCCCTAAGCAAAGACCAAACTCTTATGTGAACCTCAAGGTTGTCTTTGTTTCTGCAAGTCTTCTCTTTCCAGTGATGGCACATGAAAGGCTTCTCTCCGGTACGAGTTATTCCATGAACCCTAAGGGTTTTTCTGTCTGAAACTCAATCCAGAGTGATGACATATAAAACCCTTCTTTCATCTGTGAATCCTAATGTGGTGCTTAAAGGTGACTTTATATCTGAAACTCTCTCCACAGAGATTGCAAATGAACGGCTTCTCTCCAGTGTGAATTCTCGTGTGCAGGTCAAGGATCATTTTTTGGTTAAAACTTTTTCCACACTGTTGGCAGGTGTAAGGCTTCTCTCCAGTGTGAATTCTCATGTGCATTTTAAGGCTTCCTTTTTGGTTAAAACTTTTTCCACACTGTTGGCAAATGTAAGGTTTCTCTCCAGTGTGAATCCTCATATGGATGTTAAAGTTTCCTTTTCGGTTGAAACTTTTTCCACACTGTTGGCAGGTGAATGGCTTCTCTCCAGTGTGAATTCTTATGTGGACTTCAAAGTGTTGTTTTTGTTTGAAACTCTTTCCACACTGAGGGCAGGTGTAGAGTTTCTCTCCAGTGTGAATTCTCATGTGGACTTTAAGGTTTTCGTGTTGTTCAAAATTTTTTCCACACAGTCGACAGGTGTAAAGCTTCTTTCTGGTGTGGTTTCTTATGTGCCTGTTAAAGTTTCCTTTTCGGTTGAAACTTATTCCACACTGTTGGCAGGTGTAAGGCTTCTCTCCAGTGTGAATTCTCATGTGATATTCAAGATTTCTTTTTCGGTTGAAACTTATTCCACACCGTTTACAGGTGAAAGGCTTCTCTCCAGTGTGCACGCTCATGTGAGATTCAAGACTTCCTTTTTGATTGAAACCTTTTCCACACTGTTGGCAGGTGTAAGGCTTTTCTACAGTGTGAATTCTCATGTGCCTGTTAAGGCTTCCTTTTGTAGTGAAACTCTTTCCACACTGTTTGCAGGTGCATGGCTTCTCTCCAGTATGAATTCTCAAGTGGCAATTAAGGTTTCCTTTTTTGTTGAAACTCTTTCCACACTGTTGGCAGGTGAAAGGCTTCTCTCCTGTGTGAACTGCCATGTGCGCCTCAAGGTTTCTATGTTGACTGAAACTCTTTCCACACTGAGGGCAGGTGCATGGCTTCTCCCCAGTGTGAATTCTCATGTGGTAATTAAGGTTTCCATTTTTATTGAAACTCTTTCCACACTGAGGGCAGGTGTAAGGCTTCTCTCCAGTGTGAATTCTCATATGGACTTTAAGGTTTCCATTTTTATTGAAACTCTTTCCACACTGTTGGCAGATGAAATTACTTATAGTTTCTGTCTTTTGAGCTTGTGAGGAAGTCTTTGATGTCTGTGGGAAACTGTTCGATTTTTCTTCAGTTATGAAATCGTGGTGTTTCTCATACAGATCTTTGTCTTTCATTTCTTTCAGATCTTGACTCTCCTCTTTCAGCTCCATCAGGTCTAAAGCAAAAAAGATTAATACAATTTGACCCCAGTTTAATGGCACAAAGCAACAGAACCAACATACAACTAGACAACATTAAAAGGTGTTAAATGTGTAGTGAATGAGATAGATCAGACACAATTTATTTAATATATCAAATAAATAATCCACAATACCCCTAACCAAATTAGAATAGTCCTTTGTTTCTCAACCTCACTGGGCATGATCATGAAGACACATGGCATATCCTAATACAGTTGGGCAGACGATTCACAGCTTTATTTGTCATTTCAACCTGATGATATCAGTCTTAGCTTGTATATCTGCCTGCTTTTTTGACATCTCATCTTGGATGAAGGGCGTCATGTCAAACTCAACCTTGTAAAGATGGAGATCCTCGTAATCCCTGCAAAAGCTCTACTGGTCAGTTGAACAACATCACTGTTCCAGTCAAGTCAAGTCAACTTTATTTATATAGCGCTTTTAACAATGTAGATTGTTTCAAAGCAGCTTTACAGTGTTAAACAGGAAAATAATGCAGCATAATTTTATTCAGCTGTATAGCCATTCTGGAAAAAATGCTGATGTCATCAGTTCATTTCAATTATCATACAGTGACAGTGTGGGCTTTAGATCAGTAATTAGATCAGTATTTCAACCAGTGACCAGTTGTAGACCGATTAGACTAGTCGTAAAAGTTACATCTAATTTGGTTTACACCCATCCTGATCTCACCCCACTGGCTTTCAGTTGCATCCAGAATTAAATTTGAGATTTAGCCATTGGCTTTCAGGACTGCCACTGGAACATCACATCCGTACCTAATTTCACTCCTAAAAGTATATGCCCCCTCCCATCAGCTATGGTCATGGAATGAGCGGCAACTCGGCACTGTGACCTCTATTGAATAAAAAGTTTTCCAAGCCTACTAGTAATGATGCGGAGCACGCCTTGAATGCTTACATTCATGTTTCACGGTATATCCTATGTTTTTATTAATAATTTGGGTGCATTTTAATGTTAATTTTGTGTTTTTCAAAATAAACTAATTGAATTCATTTTGAGTCCGCATTCATCATTCACAGCTGTTGAAATAGCCATTGTATAGGACATAAATTAGGTTAAACTACTGCATGTCCGCCCACAGAAAAATAAATATAAAAATTACCAACACAGAACTATTGATCCACGAACGTCTGAGTTATTATAATTGGCAACGTTACGAATCTATGCGACAGACAAACTGTGTGTGCATGTCCCAAAATGATTCAGATTGAAAGCATCAGCACATGTAAACACCAAGTCGGTTTAGATAACGTCTCATGTAAACAGTCCACCGAATCTTTCAATCGGAATGATTTTAATCGGAAAGACAAAAAAAGTGTGCATGTAAAATGTATTTTTGTAAATACTTTCCTGCATTTCAGTAATAAAAGTGTAGGCTAGATCTTTAAAACACATCCAAATTACAGTGAAGCGCAACGGTACAGTGCTCTGCAGGTCAAAAAGGATATAAACAGTGAATTTTGAACACAACTCGCTGCGCAGTCTCTGCTTCAGGCAAACCCGGCATTGCGATGTTCATCACGGCGCCGAATAATATCCAGTAAGCAGAGGTGGAAAGAGTAACAAAATATTCTACTCAAGTAAAAGTACTATTACTTCAATGAAATTTTACTTAAGTAGAAGTAAAAGTACTTGCCTAAATATTTACTCAAGTAAAAGTAAAAAGTAGTTAATTTAAAATGTACTCAGAGTAAAAGTTACTGAGTTACTTTTTTAACAGCGGGGTGAGGAACTGTCCCGTGTAGGGTTGTAATATAATGAGATTTTCACGATATGAAAACATCAGTTTCACAGCATCACAGTATTAATTATTTAATAAATAAACTGTATTATTAAATTACGAAGCTTCGAAGCGTTATGAATAAGTGAGTCGAATCCTGATTCAGATCGTGTGTCAAACCGCCAAACTGCTGAAATTTGGCGATCCAAACTGCTCATTCAACTCACTGATTCATAACACTTCGAAGCTTCATGAGGCCGTGTTTTGAAATCGTCATCACTATGTAAGTCATTATTTAGGGTTTTTTTGCGCACAAAAACTATCCTCGCCGATTCATAAAGTTATTTTAGAACCACTGTGGTGAGATGGACTTTGTAACGACGTCTTTAGTACCTTTTAAGGGTCTTGAGAGTGTAAAGTGCAATTGTGCCAATGGAGGCCTTTCAGAGCCATCAGATTTCAACTAAAATATCTTCATTTCTGTTCCGAAGATGAACGGAGGTCTTACGGGTGTCGAACGACATGAGGGTAAGTAATTAATGACAGAATTTTCATTTTTGGGTGAACTAACCCTTTAATAATAACATCATGAAACAATACAATTGTTTTATCTACATGGCAGGCATTTAACCTCCCACCTCTCCCCTCAAATGACAGAAAGTGTGATTGGCACAAATATTCAGTATCAATTCATATGTATAGCCTACTGTAAGATAAAAATAAGTTTGCCTGAGCACTATTTTAAACGTTTCTTGGGTTAAATTATATGTGCTCGCATTCATTAATATTCACTTGTATGTGCTTATATAAGTATTATTAAAAATATTAGGATGCAAGTTTTTCAAGTTTTAACATTTCACATTTAAAGAAATCTAGTGTTTGATCATGTCTAAATATTTATTAAAATGCAAAACCTAAAAATAAGTAAGCAGTTATGATCTGCAATACTTTTTTGAGCAACTAGATTAGATACATGTATATTTATTAAAGAGCCATACAGGCACCTATAGTGGGTAATAGCATTACAAATGAAAATTATTATTTTTCTAGCCACAAAATAACTCTAATTTGCCTCTTTGAATTGGAATTCTCTATTTTAACCTTAATTACTATACTAATTGTAATATAAATAATAAAAATATTAGACGAAAAGTATTTTAAGTGGTCATTAATTTACAATAATTAAGCCTATTGCACTAATAGTATTTAGTACCAAAAGATCTTCTCAAAATATTCAATAAATATTACTGAACTAAAATATAGAACATTTATTTAATTGAAAAATAGTTCAGGTGTATGATCACCAATGGGTATGAGTGTGACCAATTAGTAAGGAATACCTGAGGGCTAAATATAAGAAAAACATAAACATTAACAACAATTTTGCATCTCCATCACTCTCCATAATAAAACAATCCTGTAAATGTGGTTGATGGAATAATCAATGCACACTATGCTGTACTGTTTACCAAAACCTGCTGCAAATACCTGTATAGTGAAGCTGTTTTGTATCCGCTTAAGCCATTCAAATGTATTGACACAGCACTAGAAGTATTGAGAGCTCCATGAACCACGTGACCGCGCGCCGCAGCAAGATGAGTGCATGTCACAACTTTAAATGTTTTCAATGCCTCTGGCTTTAACTGTATGCCTCATTAAGTGCGCCAAAACGATATTTATTGTTTGAATTTCGCATTAACATTTTTTAAAAATGTAAAAGCTTTATACTTTGTTTAATATCAAAAGCAGGTTTGGCAATTTGGCGTGAGATTAAGTTGGGCAGAGTGAGACCGTGAGACAGAGCCTGAAAGCGTGTGTCTCACACCAAATGCGTGAGTTGGCAACCCTGGAATCTGGTGGTAGCACTTTTAGCATAGCTTAGCATAGATCATTGAATCTGATTAGACCGTTAGCATCTCGCTCAAAAATTAGTTTTGATGTTTTCCGGTGCTGTGTAATGTCATTGCGCTGCTGCCAGGCCCGTCGCAAGGGGGGTGTGAGGCCCTATGCGAACGCAATGTGCGAGGCCCGGGGGTATTTTAACGGGGTATACTGTTGCTGTAGTGACAAACAATTTGTTGTTTATGTAGATATTTAAGATAAAAATTGTATATTCAGTTTAACTAGGTTCAAGAAGTTAAACTGTGTAACTGAACTGGCACTTTTTAATGCTAAAATTATGTTCTAAATTATGAATGGATCAAATGCTTGCAAAATGGCCTGAATCCACTTGAATGAGTTTGGACTGCTCTCTCACTGAATAATCAGAAGTGATTTCTCAGTCAAATAAACAGAGACAGTATTGATTGTTTTTCAGTATTTCCTCTGTGAACATGCGCAAAATGGATGTCTGACAATTTCGTTGCTTTTTGCAGTTTTCAGATTTAAAACATCTAGAGATAGAGTAGGCTTTACTCGTTCTATGGTGCCATTGCTCTCACTGATGCTCCGAAAGGCGAGTAATAGTTATGCTTATTTAACTTTATAGTGTTAAGTAAAAAAAACCTTTTGTGCATATTGTTAGATGAAATGCAGGCATCCATGCTTTCTCCGCCCATGCAATAAATACACATCCTTGAATGAGCGCGGATTTCTAGCGGATTTACTTCAACTTCTTAGGTAATATCTGTGGTTTGACCCATTTCAGAGGCGGCCAATATCATAATTTGAATGGACTGAATAAAGCTCTATGAACTTGACATGCGATGCCCTCTCTGACAGACATGCACATGAATCACTGACACACGCACAGTCTCGTGCACAGAGAAATTCCAAGTTACTGCATAATGCATTTCTAACAAGCAGAATAATAAAGCATCACAATACACATTTTTAGGTATGTTTATTTTTTAACTATTATAGTATTTTGAAGGGCAAATACATGAACTTTAACTAATTGGCTTTACATCATCAAGTCAGCTGTCACTTTACTTTTGCGCAAGGCCCAGGTGAGGTGCGAGGCCCTGTGCGGTCGCACACTTGGCACAGCCCTTGCGACGGTACTGGCCGCTGCATCCATGGTACAGCAGCAAAGTTCCTTGATTATTACACAAGAATGAGAGTATAGTTCCTAGACATATCGGTCTAGAAAATCACAACTTTTCATTTTCCATCTGTCTTAGACAGTGTTGGGGAGTAACGGAATATGTACCGGCATTACGTATTCAGATTACAAATTATGAGTAACTGTATTCCGTTATAGTTACAATTTAAATAGTTGGTATTTAGAATACAGTTACATTGTTGAAATCAATGGATTACATTACGATACTTTTCAGTTTCACGAGTTGATTCACTCTCTAAATAAATTAACTCAATGCATTTCCCAGAACCAATATGAAAACGCACGATTTGCGTGATCAGTCACAATGGAGTCGGAAGAGGAGCAGCGGGAGCTAGAGGCAGACAACAGATAAAGAAAGAGAATGGAGACCGAAATTGTGCAGCGTCAGTGAAGAGCGGCTCTGAGATCAGTTACATAAACGCTGCTCCAAAAGCACTGCAAGTCTGAGTCGCTTATAACATGAGTTTAAAAAACCATCAGGCGCCAAATATCTTCACCAACTAGTAAAACGAAGCTTTCATGAACCTGTTGTCCAACAAAATACAACGTTTAATAACACGTTCTCTTACGAGAGGTTCTCTCGTATTGCGTAAGTTCCTTACGCTACGGGAAAGTATTCTTTCTTCGAGATTTCTGAAAAACCCAAAATTATCCTTAATTTTGTAACATTGTCAACGCAGTGCGGCAGCCTGGCAGACCATAGCAGGCTATTCCAGCGTGCTATTGGCTGCTCTGCTGGCAACTGCAGCAGCCTATCGGTGAGCCCGCGTGACGTGGCGACCAATGAGGGCGCTTCGCGCCCACCTGGCTTCATTTGCCTACAGGTGGGGCGTGGCCACGTGTATATAAGCGGGGCTCACGGGCTGCATATTCGATTTTCTTTTCTTCAGCGAAGCCCTTCGCATCGCTGGATCTGGAACCCGCCACCGTTGAACGTGCAGACGAGCAAGCAGAGGACAGCGCCTGAAGAAGCCGGCAGCATCGCGCCACCTTCAGCCATCCGTGCCTGCTCTGCTATCCGGCAGCATTATATCCTTTCATTGCACGTGTTCTCGCCGTTGCGTCACACGTTTCATAAAAGAGCACGAGCGTTTTTATCAAAACGCCTCGTTCCACCTGCGGCTCGTGCCACGTGCAGCTCAGCACCAGAGACCGCCATGTGTCTGCGCTCTCTGTCTGGGCCGTGACCACGCCGCCGCCGCACTCCTCGCGGGCGATTGCCCCGAGTGCGAGGAACTCTCTATGTCGACCCTGCGGGCTCGACTCGAGCAGTTTTATGATGACATCACTCCGCTGTTCCCCCCCTCTGTTCAAGCCGCGCCACCGCGCCGCTTATAAGGGATGGTTGAAATGAACGGTCTCGGAGCGAGCCTCCTCCCCCTCTGTTCAAGCCGCGCCACCGCGCCGCTTGCGAGGGATGATAGAAATGAACGGTCTCTGAGCGAGCCTCCTCCCCCTCTGTTCAAGCCGCGCCACCGCGCCGCTTGCAAGGGATGGTAGAAATGAACGGTCTCGGAGCGAGCCTCTTCCCCCTCTGTTCAAGCCGCGCCACCGCGCCGCTTGCAAGGGATGGTAGAAATGAACGGTCTCGGAGCGAGCCTCCTCCCCCCTCTGTTCATGCCGCGCTAATGCGGCGCTTACATACAAGGGATGGCAGAAACGGACGGTCCTGCAGCTCTCTTTACGTTACAAGAGAGCTGTTCCACCCTCGCGCACATTTCTCAGTCCCCTCATGAGTTCAGGCGACTGGAATTGTTCATATTGCTGTACACGAGCCTGTTAAGACACGCACGCCAGCGAACAAACGCCGTCATGAGACATGACGCTGACATATGCTCTCCAACGAACCCGCACTCCCCCCTGTTGGACCGCGCAGATCGCGCCGTTCACAAGGAATGAGAGTGCGCACGGTCACGAGCATGTTCAGCGCGCGTGTGCGCGCCGCACTCACCGGAAAATTAACAGAGGGTGTTTTCGTCCCGCTGTGGCCGGACGAACCGCCTTTCTCTAGCATTTCTCAGCCCCCTCTCCAGTTCAGGCGGCTGGAAATATTACTATTGCAGTAACGAGCCTGTCTTTTATGCACGCACGACTGCCAATAAGCACGAGGACGTACTGCCGTATGCTCGCGCTAACTGAACGCTATTGTGTCCCTCCCGGTAGCACAGCGGCAAAATCAGCGGCTGAAACGCCGGAGACCCGAGTTCGAGCCCAGCTCTCGCGGCAGATAAAAATGTTTACTGTCCGCTTCCCCGGGCTCGCGGCCAGCTTTTCTTACATACAGAAAGCTAACTTGCACCACGTGGCGCTCGAGTATTTTTGGGCGTCTATTAGGGGTGTAACGATTCATCTACTAAATCGATGTATCGATTTATTTTCCTATGATCTAACTACATCGATCTGTGCTCGGCAAGTTGGCCTTCCGGACGACATATATCGATCTAACATCGTTTTAAAAGGTAATCAATCGATTGTATCGATCATGGGAAATAACGCATTGGATTTAAGCACGTCAGACTTTATATGGATATTTTTTCTTAGCACTTTTAATGATAAAGCCGTTAAACGTTACTCGATTAAGTCTGCCTATCTGTGACATCATCGCAACGCACGCACCAGCAGCAGCGCTAAGAAAACAAAGCATAGCATGGCGGATGACAGAGAAGCCAACGTGCGAGAAATTATCAAGCCACCAGGAGAAAGAGCTAAGTTAGTAACGTTTTACCTGTACTTTCAACCCTTGCTAAATGTTACCTGTGAATTCCTGACACCAGTGTGCCAGCAGAGCGAGTTTTTAGTACTGCTGGCAACATAGTGAACGCACAGAGAAGTGTTCTGCGGTCAGATCATGTTGATATTTTTGAAAAAGAAATCTGTAGAGTCATTGAAGAGTAGTTGGTTACATTTTATCTTTGTTAAATATTGTTTGTTTATTAAACTGAGAGTAGTAGCAGGTTCAGCCAGTTTATTCAACCTGAAAAAATGTTGGTTGCACTTTATTTTTGATATTAATATTGTATTTATATTATTTTAATGTTGAAAAACAACAGCAAAAGTAGCAGGTAAACCTACTATTAATTAAACCTGAAGAGTAGTTAGTTGCACTTTATTTTTTATACTAATATTGTAATATTTTTATGTTGGAAAACAAAAGCAGAAGTAGCAGGTTAACCTACTGTTGAAATGTTGGTTGCACTTACTGTGCTTTTATTGAAAATGTATTGAAAATTGAAAATGAGAGCAGAAAAGGTTAACTTCCTTTTAATTCAACCTAAACTGTTGGTTGCACTTTATTCAAATAAAATTTGAATGCATTTGCCATTAATTGTTGTTTACTTGTTTGTTTATATCCATAATTAATTGATTCCTGATTCCCTTACAAGAAACAACCGGAATCTAGGAAATTTCACCTGCACTGAGCAGTATCCAGATATTTATTTCAGTCACACAATTTTTGGCTAAAAAGTTACTGAATCGATTTCAAGTCACTGAATCGTTTCGGATCGTATCGTTCTAAATGAACCAATATCGTCCTTGAATCGTATCGACAACCTCAAATCGTGATACGAATCGAATCGTTGTTAAAACGAATCGTTACACCCCTAGCGTCTATACATAAGGAGAGAATAGACGGTTAAGTCCCGCTGCGGCCGGACCACCGTTAAAACTCTGTTTTCCTGTCAGTCCCCACTCCTGTGGCTACTGCAGATGTTTTCCACACAGCCTACGAGCCGGCGGACTCGCCCTCTCGCCTGTTTCCAACTGAAGCCCCTCCAAAGTCCTCCTAGCAGAAGGGGGAAGTGACGGTTAAGTCCCGCCGTGGCCGGACCACCGTCAAAACTCTTCTTCCTGTCAGCCCCCACTCCTGTGGCTGCTGCAGATGGCTCTCACGCAGCCAACGAGCCGGCAAAACTGCCCTCTCGCCTGTCTACAACCGCCGTTTTACGACGAACCAGAGAAATCACGAAGTTGCTTTTATTTCTGGTTGCACGGCTCACGCCGTATGTGTTTTCAAATGCAGTAAACGTGCCCACTTTTGTGTTCACCCCTGCACCCAAGCACCACAAATCCCGTGTCTCTCACTCACATAAAGCGGCCACCGGCCGCTCGAGTGCTAGAGTTAGGTCACGTGTCCGCTTATTTGCGCCCACGCCTAATCACCACACGCGCTGTCACACAGCCACTCTTAACCGGTCATGTTCCACGCGTAAGAGTTGTGCCCGCTCAAACGCGCTCACACATTTTCGCGAACATTCTGCCCCCGGCGCCATGCGCCGCGCCACACACCATTTGTTCTCCGCCCAAGGTGGCCGGAACGACGAGTGTAGGGCCACACACAAGCCACTCCCCGCTCGAAGCGGCAGAGATACAGTGTGTAAGGCGGCCAGCCATCGAGAGCGATCGGCTGGCCCACAGCACAGAGAGCGCGCGCACTGCGCCCGCCCCTCCTATACAGGCCGTCAAACCCGCGAAGCGCGGCGTTTTGAGCCCGGAGGCCGTTCTATCCCGTGTGGCACACGCGAGAGCGTGGGAAGCCATTCCAGGTGTATCAGAATGGGTGCTGAAAACAGTGAAGCACGGCTACACTCTGCAGTTCGCTCGCCACCCTCCGTGCTTCTGTGCGCGTACAGAGACGAGAGTGAGCGAGGAAGTAGCACATCTACTTCGAGCAGAAATAGCCACGCTGCTGTGCAAAGGGGCTATAGAACCGGTTCCCCATTCTATGAGCGAGTCAGGCTTTTACAGCCAGTATTTTCTCGTGCCAAAAAGGGATGGGTCGCTCAGACCGATTCTGGATCTGAGGCGTCTGAACAAAGCTCTTATGAGAAGATCGTTCAAGATGCTCACGACCAAGCAGATCCTCGCGCATACTCGCCCGAGAGACTGGCTAATCTCCCTAGATTTGAAAGATGCATATTTTCAAATCAAGATAACGCCACGTCACAGGCCATTCTTACGATTCGCCTTCGACGGCCAGGCTTATCAATACACCGTCCTTCCGTTCGGCCTGTCACTAGCACCCCGTACATTTACGAAGTGCATGGACGCGGCCCTCGCTCCTCTGAGGAAAAGAGGGATGCGAGTGTTGAACTATCTGGACGATTGGCTCATCCTGGTGCAGTCAGAGGCCGAGCTCCTCGCCCACAGGGCAATGCTGCTCAGCCATCTGGACAGCCTGGGGCTCACGGTCAATTGGACCAAGAGCTCATTAGTGCCCACGCAATCAACCTCATTTCTGGGTTTGAATCTGGACACTGTGGCAATGTCAGCCCGCCTGTCACCCCAACGCGCGCGCCAAGTTCAGCGCATGGCTGAGTACTTCCGGCCGGGCAAAATCGCACCTCTCAAGCTCTTTCAGAGGATGCTGGAACGTATGGCCTCAGCTGCAGCTGTGCTCCAGCTGGGCTTAATGCGCATGCGCCCGCTGCAATGCTGGTTAAACGCCCGAGTGCCTCACAGAGCCTGGGCGTCCGGAGGCTTCAGGATCAGAGTGACTCAGAGCTGTGTTTCAGCCTAGAGCCCTGGTTAGTAGCCGACTGGTACCAGAGGGGAGTGACGATGGGAGCCATCTCACACCGCAAGGTCATCTCGACGGACGCCTCCACCACGGGTTGGGGCGCCGTTTTCGAGGGCAGATCAGCCTCGGGCCTCTGGTCGAGCGAGGAAAAACTCCTACACATAAACTGTTTGGAGATGATAGCGGTAGAGAACGCGCTCAAGCAGTTTCTCCCACTTATACGAGGACACCACGTGTTGGTCCGGTCGGACAATACCACAGTGGTGTCCTACGTGAACCGGCAGGGCGGTGTCAGGTCCAGGTGTCTGGGCAATCTGACAGAACGCCTGCTCGTGTGGGCAGACAGCTCGCTGCGCTCGCTGAGAGCTGCGCACATACCGGGCCACCTCAATGTGGGCCCGGACAAGCTGTCCAGGGGCCTCTTTCTCTCAGGAGAATGGTCCCTGCACCCCCAGACAGTCCAGCTGGTATGGCGCCTATTCGGCAGAGCGGAGCTCGACCTCTTTGCAACAAAAGAGAACGCCCGCTGCCCGACGTTTCTGTCCAAAAGCGAGGATGCGCTGTCCCAACCTTGGCCCAGCCTCCCGCTGTATGCTTTCCCGCCGATTTCCCTATTGCCCCAGGTCATAGCGAAAATCAGGGAGACGCGCCGCCCGGTGCTCCTTATAGCGCCGCGCTGGGAGAACCAGATTTGGTACCCAGAGCTGGTGAAGCTGTCGCACTCACCCCCCTGGCCAGTTCCGCTGAGAGCAGACCTCCTCTCTCAAGCAGGAGGGTCAGTTTGGCATCCCCATCCAGAGCGATGGTCTCTGCATGTATGGGTGACCAACGGATACCCGTTGACCTGCCCGAAGGGGTTATGAACACGATTTCACACTCTAGAGCCCCCTCGACGAGGCGGTTATATAGTTCTAAGTGGTCGGTGTTCACTGAGTGGTGTGTCTCCAAGGGATTGGACCCACAGCAATGTGGGGTCCAGCGGGTGCTCTCCTTCCTCCAAGAGCTTTTGGAACTGGGCAGGTCCCCTTCCACGCTCAAAGTGTATGTGGCGGCTATAGCAGCGTTCGCTCAGACGACGCTAGGTAGCACGCTAGGAAGGAACGAGCTCATCATCCGTTTCCTCAGAGGAGCCAGACGGATGAATCCCCCGCGGCCCCCTTTGGTTCCTATATGGGATCTGGCCTTGGTCCTAGAGGCCCTGAAGGCTCATCCCTTTGAACCGCTCGAGACTGTGGAACCAAGGTTCCTTTCGCTAAAAACCGCGTTCCTGATAGCTCTGGTTTCAGTGAAACGCGTGGGGGATCTACACGCGCTCTCAGTGAGCCCGACGTGTATGGAGTTCGGTCCTAATGACTCTAAGGTCATTCTCAGACCGAGGCATGGTTATGTCCCCAAAGCGATCGGCACTCCCTTCAGGGCGCAGATTATCTCCCTCTCGGCTCTGCCAGCATCCGACGAGGGGGACGGTGGCAATATCCTCTGCCCTGTCAGGGCATTGAGGGTTTATGTCACACGCTCCGCCGCCTTCAGGCGTTCTGAGCAGCTATTTGTTTCGTTTGGAGGGCGCGCTAAAGGTCTCGCCTCCTCGAAACAGACCCTGTCCAGGTGGATAGTGGACGCGATTGCAACTGCATACGCTTCCAAACACCTGCAGTGCCCGCTAGGTGTCAGAGCACACTCCACCAGAGGCATAGCCTCTTCGTGGGCTTGGGCCAGAGGGATTTCCATCCACGATATCTGTATGGCGGCAGGCTGGGCCTCCCCGTCTACGTTCGTGAGATTTTACAATCTGGAAGTTCCTGCCTTACAGGCGAAAGTGTTATCAGTTCAATAGGGCTGTTGGTTCTGCCCAGTGATTCTGCGCAGACATAGCTCACATACTGGTAGTAAGTTCGGTACTAGGCTCATGTGAATTTGAAGGAGACCGGCGGTGCCGTTCCCTCATTTACGAGACGAGCTGTTGTGAGTTTGAAGGTGACCGGCGGTGCCGTTACCTCACTCATATAACAAGATATTGTGAATTTGAAGGCGACTGGCGTTGCCGTTCCCTCATTCATGAGACAAGGTGTGGTGAATTTGAAGGAGACCGGCAGGTGCCGTTCCCTCATTCATGGGACAGGGTGTTGTAACCACCTGTTGTAACCACCCGTCAGTTCGAATGAAGTGTCCGTATATGTGGTGGCCCGTTTCCTTTACCGGCCACCCTGCCCGGGCAGTGTTTTTTCCCCGGTTGCCTGGGATACATATGCTGTATGCGAGGCGCGCACGGCGTTGACAATATGTTCCCGTAGCGTAAGGAACTTACGCAATACGAGAGAACCTCTCGTAAGAGAACGATACTCGGTTACTTAACGTAACCTCGGTTCTCTCTAGAAGAGGGAACGAGTATTGCGTTCCTTGCCGTGCGCCCCGCGGGCTTTTACGCTTCAGAACTACGAAAACCGAATATGCAGCCCGTGAGCCCCGCTTATATACACGTGGCCACGCCCCACCTGTAGGCAAATGAAGCCAGGTGGGCGCGAAGCGCCCTCATTGGTCGCCACGTCACGCGGGCTCACCGATAGGCTGCTGCAGTTGCCAGCAGAGCAGCCAATAGCACGCTGGAATAGCCTGCTATGGTCTGCCAGGCTGCCGCACTGCGTTGACAATGTTACAAAATTAAGGATAATTTTGGGTTTTTCAGAAATCTCGAAGAAAGAATACTTTCCCGTAGCGTAAGGAACTTACGCAATACTCGTTCCCTCTTCTAGAGAGAACCGAGGTTACGTTAAGTAACCGAGTATCGTTTTAACTCACTTCATATTGTAACAGTCTTGGCCTGTCACATTAGTTTCCCTTTGGTATGTAAGGCTACTACCTGACACTAGGGGGAGGTAGTGGGCCTATTGCTATAGGATATCAGTAAGGCAATGATAGAAGGAGAGAGAGATGTTGGGGGACTAACAGCATGGCGTGACACTCTTAGAGTCCAGACTGGGAATCTATGGGATTTCTGCTCAGTCAATGTAAGATTTGTTATTTTGTTTGTTTTATTCATGGTTATTTTGGGCTTGTGTGGGTTCACAAATGATATGATGTTGATTTGTGTTTACTTGTTTGTAGAAGGACTCTTTAGTCCTTCCTGATAATATCCAGGAGGATTGTACCACAAAAGGACTGTTTAACCCCAGGACACCTTACTTCTATTCTCCTCGTTAGCCTCTGGGTCGATGTACAAGGACAAATGTTTCGTTGCTTGATGACGGATTATAGTGGATTGATTCCGGCCTTGTGAGTTACAGACTTCCGTGCACTTGAGTACGGCAGAAAGGACTTTGAAGGACTTTCATTTCTGCCTATCCAGATAATAACTTTTGTGCTACTTTTGTAAATAATGTTATGATATGTGTGATTTCCTATCATGTAATGACGGTCGTATGTATTCTTTACCTCTTGTTTTGTGAATAATACTCACTTTTGCATATTGCCTGTCTTTCTGAGTATTTGAACTAATACAGACCATAGCCGGTGGTTCCCTCCCTAATATGAATCTTGTGGCAATTGGTCTGAGTGTGAATACTAGACGAATTGTTACATAGTGGCGCCCGAACAGGGACCGGCAGGCATTTCTAAGCTCTTGTGTTCAGTGTAGATTTCAGATATTTCAGTATGGCAAGTGAAGCTGCTCTGGGAGAGGATGAACATGGTCCTGAACTGGATTTCTCATCTGAGGCATTTATTACCCGGAGAGACCCAGTGGGTGAGTTAATGCACACATTCAGCAACTTGTACATTGATCCAGAAGAAGAGGAGGAAAATATCTTAGATGATGTGCAGGAAAGGTTTCTACCTCCACCCCCAGTTGAATGGGAAAGTGAGCATAACCAAGCCACACCAATATCAACAACAATGATAGCAGAGAGGCTATCAGATCGACTAACTACACTCGAAGGCAGCTGGGAAGAGTACAAACAGAGGTTAAATGAGTGTGTTTCTCAAGAGTTGTTGGAATCTAAGGTTCAAACGCTGAAGGAAAAAATGAACTACCGTTTTGATAGAGAGAGAGATAGAATGAAGGAACAGTTGGAACTAGCAATACGGGACTTAGGACAATCCATGGTAGACTGTTTGAAACGGAGGGATGTCCAAATTGAACAAAAATTTAAATCATTCAATGCTCGCTTGTATAACTTCACACAGACTATTCCCAATTGCTCTACTCCTCATACAGCTTCTCAAAATCAAACTTATAATGTACAGAACATTCCATCAATGTATTCAGAAAGTCATACATCCTTGCAATACAATCCTCCGGTTAAACTTGAGTTCCCTAGCTTCTGTGACGCTCAAGAAGAGGATCCTGTCAACTTCATTGAGCGATGTGAAGAGTACTTTGCAGTTCGACCTCTCAGTGATGCTGAAGTTCTGGCTGCTTTGACTGCCGTTCTCAAGGGTACTGCTAAAGACTGGTGGCTGGCAGAACGGCAACACGTGAGGAGTTGGAAGCAGTTTCGTGAAGTTTTCTTGCAATCTTTCTTAAGTGAAGACTATGAAGATGTAGCTATTAGAAGATTGCAGGAAAGGAAACAAGGGGTGAAGGAATGTATTCGGGACTTTGCTTACCGGTATCGAGCATTATGTATGAAATGGAAAAGTGGAATGAGTGAAAGAGACATTGTCCAGGCTGTCCTAAGAAACTGTAACCCTCGTCTAGCTAGTCTGTTAAGAGGGACCGTGAAGGATGTTGCTGAACTAGTAAGGATTGGCACACAAATCGAAAGGGATTTTGAAGAGTCTAAGAAGTATTGGAGTCAAGTTAATACAGCTGACCAAAAGAAGAAAGGTCAACCAGCTCGCTGTCTCCAAGTAGGACCTTGTCATACCAGTACGAGCATAGTCCAACCTTCCCATAATCCAGCCATGACTGGAGTCAAGACTGTCACCATCCCTATTATTTTACAAGATCGTTACTGTACAGCGATGGTAGATACTGGTAGTACACTCTCTCTCATTAAAGAGTCAACTTGGAACCAGATGAGTAAGAACAAGTCATATCAGCCCTGTGGTGGTCAAGCATTTCTTCTCGCCAATGGACAGCAGCAGACTGCAATTGGAAGAGTGAATTGGAAGTGTGAAATCCAAGGATGTAAGATGGAGCTAACATTATATATAATGAGTGATGCAGATTTGACTGTACCAATCATCCTAGGGATGGATTTTCTGATGGATTCTGGGTTGACTTTAGATTTTCAGAGATCACAATACATCATACCCGCCAGAGAAGGAAGAGCTGAAGAGACTTTCCCTTTCTTGCCACATGGATCCCAAGCGACGGTACATTTTTATATAGCTGTACCCATCCCTCCTACATCTAACGAAACCCAGTTGAGCATCCAAAAACTGGTTCAACAAGCTAATACTAGTGGTCAGTTCAGAACACAATTGGAAAAGTTAATGTTACAATGGCCCGCAGTATGCACTCATGAAATAGGACATTCCAACATGTTAAAACACCAAATCCTCACAACTGATGAAGTACCAGTCAGAAAACGCCCATATAAAGTGTCTCTGGATAAGCAGCAGTTCATTGAATCTGAAATCAATGATCTGCTAACCAAGAAGATTGTCAGGCCATCAGCTTCTCCATGGGCAGCACCTGTCGTAGTAGTGCCAAAGAAAGATGGTAGTTCAAGATTGTGTGTGGACTATCGGGGTTTGAATGCTAAAACCCACCTCGATGCATACCCTATGCCCCAGATCCAAGATATTCTGGAAGCCTTGCATGGTGCCACAATATTCAGTACACTTGACTTAAAAAGTGGATACTGGCAGGTGGAAATGGTACCTAACAGCATCCAGAAAACTGCCTTTGTCACTTCATCTGGGCTATACGAATTTTGTCGTCTTCCTTTTGGGCTTAAAAATGCTGCTGCAACTTTCCAGAGACTAATGGAACAGGCCCTTAGAGAAATCAAGGGTAAGTGCTGTTTCATTTACATTGATGACGTTGTGGTGTTCTCCAAGAATGAGGAAGAACATCTTTGCCACCTGCAGCAAGTTTTCCATTGTCTCCATAAAGCTGGTCTAACCCTCAATCTGAACAAGTGTAACTTCATGCAACAGACTCTCACCTTCCTAGGGCACATTGTGTCAAGCAGTGGAATTAAAACAGATCCAGCAAAAGTAGAGGCAGTCGCTTCTTTTCCAACCCCTCAGTCAATCAAAGACGTGCAACGATTCCTAGGACTCGCTGGTTGGTACCACCGCTATATTTCTAATTTCTCTGAGAAAGCTGCCCCACTTCATGCACTGAAACAAAAAAAATCCACGTGGTTATGGTCAGAACAATGTCAACATGCATTCAACACTATAAAACAAGATTTAACCCAAGCACCAGTGTTGACACCCCCAGATTTCAGTAGCCCATTCACAGTGCAAACAGATGCTAGTGAGATTGGGTTAGGTGCGGTGCTTACGCAAGAAACAGCAGGTGAAGAAAAGGTCATCGCCTATGCATCACGTTTATTACGAGGAGCAGAGAAGGCATACTCTGTTTCTGAAAAGGAGTGTTTAGCGGTAATCTGGGCTGTAGAAAAGTGGAGGCCATATTTGGAGGGGCGACCATTTACAGTTATAAAGGACCATTCAGCGCTGACATGGGTCTTTCAGCACCCAAAGCCATCATCACGCCTTACCCGTTGGACATTGAGATTGCAAGGCTTTCACTTCACAATAAAGTATCGTAAAGGTCAATGCAATGTAGTGCCTGACATATTGTCCAGAATGCATACCAACCACTCTCCTCAGGAAATGATTGCAGTAATCAACGCCCCCGATGTATTACCAAGCAACTTGCAAGTAGATCTGGCACAAATTGCCACAGATCAACAAAAAGATCCAGAGTTACAAGAATTGATTCAAGAGGCACAGTGCAATGAAGTTGCTGATCCTACCCGCATCCACTACGTGATGAAGAACGGTTTTCTGTTTCGTAGTCTACCTAAAGGACAACAAGGACAAAAACTTCAACTGATGATCCCGTCCAGTCATCGTGAAGCTCTGTTACACTACACGCATGACAGTCCCCTTAGTGGACACCTGGGGAGAGTGAAAACTCTATTAAAGTTACTTGATATTGCATATTGGCCTAATGTGAGAAATGACGTATGGAAGTATTGCAAGGAATGTTCCACATGTCAAAAATACAAACCCACCATAACCAAGCTGTCTGGTTATCTCCAGTCTACTCCTGTCGTCGAACCTGGGTTTATGTTAGGAGTGGACCTAATGGGACCTTTCCCTAAGAGCAGTAAACAAAATGAATATGTCCTCGTGATCGTTGACTATTGCTCTAAATGGGTAGAAATGTTTCCATTACGTACAGCCAAGACACCACAAATAGCCCGGATTCTTGTGGAGGAGATTTTCACCAGATGGGGCACACCTACGTACTTGGTATCGGATAGAGGGGCACAATTTACGTCTCAATTGCTCAGTACAGTCTGCAAGCAATGGGGGGTCATTCAGAAATTGACAACCGCTTACCACCCACAGACCAATCTCACAGAAAGAGTTAATCGCAACCTCAAAACAATGATTGCTTCTTATGTCGGTGATCAACATCGACTATGGGATAAATGGATAGCAGAGTTTCGTTTTGCTCTTAACACTGCATGGCATGAGAGCACAGGTTTCACCCCTGCAGAGGTTGCATTGGGACGAAAATTGAAAGGGCCCATAGAAAGAGCCATCCACGAACCCCCCGATCCAGAAAATCCTGCATATGTTATTCTTGACAGACAACGGCAGCTCATTAACCTGGTGAAATCTAACGTTGAACGAGCTCAAGGAAAACAGCAAAGGTACTATAATCAACGGCGTAAATCAGTACAGTTTTTGGTGGGAGATTTGGTTTGGGTTCGGACCCATCCTCTTTCCAGAGCAGACGAAGGGTATATGGCTAAGTTGGCAGCAAAATGGAAAGGCCCTGCCAAGGTGGTAAAAGTACTTGGGCCAGTTAATTGTTCTGTGAGGTACATTGATAATCCTGATATTGTGGAAACTTTACATGTACAAAATCTGAAGCCATGTTATGGTTATAGCCAACCTTCTTCTGAGGGGGAGGGTATGTAACAGTCTTGGCCTGTCACATTAGTTTCCCTTTGGTATGTAAGGCTACTACCTGACACTAGGGGGAGGTAGTGGGCCTATTGCTATAGGATATCAGTAAGGCAATGATAGAAGGAGAGAGAGATGTTGGGGGACTAACAGCATGGCGTGACACTCTTAGAGTCCAGACTGGGAATCTATGGGATTTCTGCTACTTCCGTGCACTTGAGTACGGCAGAAAGGACTTTGAAGGACTTTCATTTCTGCCTATCCAGATAATAACTTTTGTGCTACTTTTGTAAATAATGTTATGATATGTGTGATTTCCTATCATGTAATGACGGTCGTATGTATTCTTTACCTCTTGTTTTGTGAATAATACTCACTTTTGCATATTGCCTGTCTTTCTGAGTATTTGAACTAATACAGACCATAGCCGGTGGTTCCCTCCCTAATATGAATCTTGTGGCAATTGGTCTGAGTGTGAATACTAGACGAATTGTTACAATATAGTCAGTCGAATGTTTGTGAGCTGATGTCACAGAACGAGGCAGACGATGCATTATTTTATAGTATTCTATGATAAAGTCTGTCAATCAGCACTTTATTATTGTGATAATACCCGAGAAGGCTTGAAGAACAAAAAGAGTTTCTATGTTTTACTTTATCTCTTTACATAAATATTATTTTCTATTTAAAACAATAATTTCGTTAGGCTATTTTAAAAACCTAACTACTCATCCGCCCTATAGGGGGGAAACGTAGCTTTCTTCCACTGAAATTGTTATTTTACTGTAGGCCTATCTCTTTACATAAATGTTATTTTCTATTTAAAAATGATCATTTCGCTATTTTACTAACCCAACTAATGACTCATACATTTTGCACGTGAGGGGAAAACATAGTTTTCTTCAACAGTGTTGTGCACTTTTAAGCAATTATTATTTTACTGTATCTCTTTAAATAAATATTATTTTCTACTTAAAAACTATAATTTAGTTATTTTACTAACCCAACTAATGACTCATCCGGGCTTTCTAATAGTTTGCTCGTGAAAGGGGAAAACGTAGCTTTCTTCCACTTAAGAAGAGTTGAGCACTTTTAAGTAATTTTTATTTTACTATATCTATTTACATAAATATGATTTTCTACTTTAAAAATATAATTTCGTTATTTTACTCACCCAACTAATCACGGTCTTTCCAAAAGGACGCGCACTTTTCACAATCCATCACGGAGCTGATCAATTTTGATTTTGCATATTGTAAATGTTCTTTCGTGTAGTCCATACAACCACCAATATTTCACTAACATAATTTATTTTGTAGCCTATGCTATGCTTTGCACAACAAAAAGTTAATTGTGCTGGTAAATCCCGAGTTTCGGGAGTGTTGTTCCCTTTTTCTTGTTCTTGATTTGTTGCTCTTCTGTGCTATGTGTGTTATCAGAATCACCTTCATTCTTTCATTTGATTTGACATTATGGCCAAGGCAAATTGCCTTTAAAAGTAATAACCAGACTGGAGTTATTTGACGTTCGCTGAAGTCTGGGTTTATCTTAAACTGCAGCTTCAGCGCAGGAGCAAGAGTTGTGACGATCACGATCAATGAGCACGATCTCATCAGATACTACAATAGGCTTGTATACTAATAATTCATTAATAAGGACTGTTTTCTTGTACAAAATTAAATATTTGAAGATAAATTCACAGTGTAAGACAAGGGGCTAACAATGTCAAGATCAATATTTGTGTAGCCTGCCTGACACGGTATTTTCACAAACACGTCACGTCTCTGGCATAGACTACAATATTTAAAATAGCATATATGCATTAATTATATTCTTACTTTAATTTACAGAGCAATCCCTGCAGTGCAAAGGTTTTTAGGTTAACTATAGAATAATAGACTAGGATTAGTGTGTGTCGCTCGCGCAAAACTCGCAACGGGGGCGGCACTCCATCGTGATGTCGGTCAGCCAAGTATTCAGAGTACGTTACTCAGATTGAGTAAAAGATTGAGAAGCTAACGGTTTAGATTACACGCATAATACCCATATCAATGATCATTTCAGTAAGCAATGACATTGTGGATTATGAACCAAATCTTCTATAGTACATGTTAGCTAAACAGAGAGCGCTTTTGAGGATGAGAAAAAAATCCCTTATATACAACAAATGTAAAGCTGATCCCTCACATTTCATGCTTTGCTTTATGCAAAATACAGATTTTGTTAGATGCTGTTATCTAGTATAATTAAAGGGTTAGTTCACCCAAAAATGAAAATTCTGTCATTAATGACTTACCCTCATGTCATTCGACACCCGTCAGACCTCCGTTCATCTTCGGAACAGAAATGAAGATATTTTAGTTGAAATCTGATGGCTCTGAAAGGCCTCCATTGGCACAATGGCACGGGTTCACTCTCAAGACCCTTAAAAGGTACTAAAGACGTCGTTACAAAGTCCATCTCACTACAGTGGTTCTAAAATAACTTTATAAATCGGCGACAATAGTTTTTGTGCGCAAAAAAACCCTAAATAACGACTTACATAGTGATGACGATTTCAAAACAAGGCATCATGAAGCTTCGAAGCGTTATGAATCAATGAGCCGAATCATGATTCGGATCGCGTGTCAAACCGCCAAACTGCTGAAATTTGGCAATTCAAACCGCTGATTCCACTCCATTTAGGTCTGCCGCCTTGTTACACATCAGTAACAGCGGAACGTGGCCAATGAGGGAGAGGAGAGAAGTGGAGATTTATGATTGATTGGTTAGTGTTTTGTTATTGTGTAAGTGTGACAAGCTCTGGTGTGACCAATAACGCGTGAACGCAGCATGATCTTAGGGAAATACACGGAAGTGAATCGCCAACATTAAGAAATGAGATGGCATTTATGTTTGAATCGAGATCGTGATTTTTTTCAGATTAATCGTGCAGCCCTATGTAAGGCTATATGTCTCTTTCACCTTAGAAAACCGAACTTTCATGTCCTGTTAGTAGGGCTGGGTAAAAATATTGATTCATCAATGCATTGCAATTATTTGTGTCTTAATTCAATATCGATTCATCAAATCCTATGAATCGATTCAGCCCACCGGCCAGTGGCGGCGCTGTGGGTAACACTCTAGTGAGAGCGTTCAACACGGTTCAGCGTTATGAATCAATGAGCCGAATCATGATTCGGATCGCGTGTCAAACCGCCAAACTGCTGAAATTTGGCAATTCAAACCGCTGATTCGACTCGTTGATTCATAACGCTTCGAAGCTTCATGATGCCTTGTTTTGAAATCGTCATCACTATATAAGTCGTTATTTAGGGTTTTTTTGCGCACAAAAACTATTCTCGCCGATTCATAAAGTTATTTTAGAACCACTGTAGTGAGATGGACTTTGTAACGACGTCTTTAGTACCTTTTAAGGGTCTTTGAGAGTGAACCGTGCCATTGAGCCAATGGAGGCCTTTCAGAGCCATCAGATTTCAACTAAAATATCTTCATTTGTGTTCTGAAGATGAACGGAGGTCTGACAGGTGTCGAACGACATGAGGGTAAGTAATTAATGACAGAATTTTCATTTTTGGGTGAACTAACCCTTTAAGTGACATAAATGAATGGTTTTCAAATCAGAAGTAGATTTTGGGTTAAATGTCACACAAGTAATTATAAAAGGCTATTAGTGAATAATTTTTCATAATTGAAAGTGTCGTTATAACGAATGGACATTAGATCTTCAAAAGTTCACTTGAAGCAGCATTAGTGTTTGTCTGGTCATGTGATCTCAACATGCCTGTCCACATGAGGCGAGCCGCTCCATGTCAAATAATACCGCTTTAATGACACTTATATGACATTCTTCAAAAATATCAATCCTTTCTGTAGAGCTGGAGATTTTAATAAGGATCAAATGACTGAGTTCAGCTTTGAGAATGAAACCAACCTGTTTGTTCCTCAGTTTGTTCATATTTCACTCTGAATGTTTCTTCAATCTTCAGGTCTTCACTCTCCTCTTTAATAAACTCCATCTTTATGTAGACGTGGATCTCAGTCACTTCATCAGGAGTTTTTCTTTGTGTTTGAACACTCTGTCCTGTTTAAGAGGAAAATATTAACAGAAATAAAAATAAATCCACACTAAATCTCTGAGTGTCTCAATCAGCTCTAGTTCAGTTGTCCAGTTAATAGAACTAATTGACCTGGGGTCTGCTCTTCATACATCGCTAACTCGGTTATTACAAGACCTCCTTACTGAACCAGGGGCAATAATAATTTTGAATTATATAAATATAAAAATGTATTTGAAAATAATATTTATATAGACCAGTGGTGGTGACAGATATTATGGGATGGCTTGATGCAGAGAACTTTATCTTGATCCTTAAGAAACTTTAATAGATAGATATATGTTTTTAGTATGCTTTTAATGCTGTCACGTAACAAATTTGCTTCAAAGGTCAAATTAAATTAATTTCTAATTACAACATCAAAATAAAAATATAAAGCCTGTACAAATACTAGAAATCGGTAATATAAATGATAGGGAATCAAAAAAACCCTGCACATTTCAATTATCTCTTATAACGTTTGTGTCATTTTGGTTGCTTGGCTGTTTTCTTTATGAAGATCCAGAAATGTGGTTTTCTTTATGAAGATCCAGAAATGTGTCAAGTTTTTCATAAGATCTTGCTGTGAGCCAATCGCTGCATTGCTGATCTTGGTTTCGAGTATCAATGCATCTACCCTCTTCAGTGAACACGAGAACGCACAGTTAATCCATATATTTTAATATAATACACAAATCACACTCGCCAGAGACTGAATTCATATTTGAACTGATTCACGATAAAGAGCGAAATGAGATGCTCCTTCTGTTACTCATGAGTTTATTATGTTACTTTACTCACACAACGCTGATAAATGTTAGATAAATCAATGCAATGTTACATTTAATAATACATCATTCATTGTGTGTCACTTTAAAAGGTTTCTATCGCTTAAACACTTTAAACACAAACCTTTCTTTAGCAGAATCAAAACAGATGCAGGAGCACGGCGCAGCCTTATGACGTCACACTTAGATACCAAAATAAAAGTCCCTTTTACACACTGTTGAGTCTAAAATCATAAAAGTGCATAGAAATTCACGTAGAAAAAATCTATTAAATGGATAGTTCACCCAAAAATGAAAATTTTATGTTTATCTGCTTACAATGGCATCCAAGATGTAGGTTTCTTTGTTTCTTCAGCAGAACACAAATTAAGATTTTTAACTCCAACCACTGCTGTGTGCCAGTCGTATAATTGATGTCAATGGTAGCAGATTTTATGGGAGTAAAACAAACATGCACAGAGAAATTAAACCCAGATAGCAAGCATGTTTGGGCCACATGTGGGTTTTATCTGGCACACATGGCCCAGATATGGCATGGCTAAAAAGATATGGGCCAAAATGTGCCCATATTTGTTTTGCCATAACTTGAAAATCGGCGGGAAATGTTCTCTTGGTTCAAAACTCATTTTGAGATATATGGCCCAGATAATGACGTACACACGAAGACCGCATGTGTTTGAGCTAAGGCACAAAGTGAGAAACGCTGCCTTTGTGGTAAACCTTTTGATTTTATACGGGAAACCTGAAATCAAGCGCGGCTGACATCTCTCGCGCATATCTTCAGGTAAGTGATGTTTTGCCAGTTATTTTGTTGAAATATGCAGCATTATGTGTCAACTTGCATATTATTAAGCTTTTAGTTATTTGTTTCATTCAGGAGGGTGTTGAATAAGCCTCAGTTTTCGTGTATTTACGTAACATTAGCATTCTGCTGGTGTGCCGTTTTTGGCTATACATTAGCAGTGCGCTTGCTGTCGTACACATATCGAATATCACGTGTAAAATATGTTTATGAATTCAGGTGACGCGTCCCGACGTCTGTGTTATTTTTCGTCAAAAAACGGTAATTTGGCTTGGTATTTTTACACAGATGGTTGGAGAAAAACACTGATAGATTGTATTAGGGCGGTAATAAAATCACAGACTAACCTCAGTAAATGCTGAATATAGATGTGAACACTATCGTAATCCATACAACCCCAGTTATAAGTATAAAGACTTGCACTCTAAAAAATAATTTAATGGCTTAAATATCACAGTAATAGTTAACTTTATTAACTTAATAAAATCTCTAAATATCATTTACTTGATGTTTTGAGTTGAACATACCAAAATAATTGACTAAAAATCCAACAGTTAATTTTGTCTCAAATTTACAGTTATATTTAAGTTTTTTTCACTAAAATAATTTAGTGTTCGAATAACCAATTATTTATTTAAAATATACTTAATATATTTGTGAAATTTCCATCAAAATATTTGAGAAAGGAGAATTAAATCGTTCTGTTTCATGAACCACAAATATCACTTAATTCAAATCAAGATTATTAATCTTTAACACGCACTGAAGAAATGGAGTAACTGTACTCGATTATAACACTGTACCCCTCCCCCGCCCCTTGACGTGACGACGGCTCGACGGTTGAGTGAGCAGGCTGTTTGAATTCTCCAGAGGAGTTCTTTTGGAACATTTCCTCGGTGAAATTCAGGTTTGTGTGTTTTATTTTATCTATAAAATCATTACTGTGCTTAAAATAATTTTATTTAAAGCAGCACTAGGTAACTTTTGCTCTCGGGCTCCCCCTACAGTTGGGAAACAGTATTGTCCTCTACTACTGTCGTAAACTGTCATCCTGCATCAGGGGATGCATCGCACGTGCATTTGTTGCATGACAACTATAGCCCTGAACACTGCCGGAGTTCACATGCAGGTGTTCTGCTTGCATCGCGTGTGAAATGTCTTCATCCCAGGTACAGTGGCATATGTTTCAGCATGTCATATGAATATAATTTCATGGGTTTAGTTTTTTTTTTTCAAACGCCAAATGATCGCGATGCTCACGTTTACAAGCCAGCGTCATTATAGTAGCCTAGTCTATTGGATACCGCTTTACAGAATCTATGATACTTCAGTTCAATGTTTGAGTGGTAGATAATAACCATATATCGTCAATATAATATCAAGCTACCATAGATGAATCTTCAAATTTGAAAAGTCGATTTGCATTTTAGCTTGAGGCAAGACAAATAAACATATATCACAGACATGTTAGGTATTGTAACGAGTAGGAAAATAGTGTGGCCCCTTTAAGAGCGTTCGCCCCGGTTGGAGCACCTGCGTTCTGTGTGTGTGAACACTGCGCCTCGAGCTCCCATGTGTGCTGATTATTTTCTGCCTTCTGTTGCAAACAATCATTTATTTTTGTTTTGTTGGGTAATGCTGTGGACTGAAGTGAAGTTTGTGCCGGACTCTCGTGGGGGTTCCGCGGGGAATGAAGTGCGGGCTATTTGATGTCAATCGCCTCCGTGTTTGCATCGACTCCAGTTGCGTTGAGTGAGCTATCTGTATTTTTCGCCCGGACACACACGTTACAGTATCCTAAAATATGATTTCGTACGTCTTATGTATTTACTTGCGAGAATGTAGCCCCTACCAAACGTGTACACGCCGTTTAGACATAGGCTTACATAGGCTAACACTCGCACGTCCGAATTTAAGGAAGTGGGGGTGGTGGTGGAAGTGACGTATATGCCGTAAAGCAGTCGAATTTTGTAGTTCTTTTTTTTCTCGGGTTACTACCCGAAACCCGAAGTTTAAAAGTACGATTAAAAACGATACAGACCCCGCCAGGCTATGGCAGACGTGTCATTCAACCTATTGTAAGTCGATGTATCATCACAAGAGTCTTGAAAATATATTATGAAGGTTGAAAAGTTACCTAGTGCTGCTTCAATGCAAAACAACATAACGTTATACAGGGACGCAGTGTGAGTCAACTAAACGGGTGTGGCATCTGTCTTTGAAGCCAAACACACAACTTTATTCCTTAAGATAATGAATATAATTAATTTGGATGATAAAATTTTCTTAAAACTGTGCACTGTTTGTTTATTGGCAGGTTATGGAGACCGTTGCAGCAAATTTGAGCTACGAGTGAAAAGCTGGACGGCGGTGTGAAGTTCAAAGTCCACCCGCAGAGCGCGAGTCCATCTCAGGCTCAAGAAACAGCGCTGATACGGTGGAAATGGGATAACAGACAGGTTGATTACACTTGAATTACTTTTAAATGTTTAATTTTTACTTCTAAAATGTTTGTTACATGAGTTTAAATGTTGCCAATATTGTAAACATGTCAAAACTGTAATATATGCTGTAACGTAGTCATCGACAATAAAGGCCAATGTCATGTATAAGTGTGGTTGTGTGGAGTATTTTACAAAGGTTTAGAGGAAATTAAAGTTAATATTAAAGTTATACTATAAGAGTTAATATTACTCATAAATATTGGTTTTGAAATGTTTTTCCTTCAATTATTTCTACTCAATTTTATATGTAAATGTGCCAATTGTAGTTACTCAGATCTACTTAATTTTTTTACTTGCATTTGTTCAACTTATACAGTGTATGTAATTGGTTACACTGCTTTAAAATCTACTCAATTTTATTAGTGTAAAAATGTTTCACCAAAAAAATTGAGTAAATCATAGTAAACGTTTTTAGAGTGTGGGGTGTATAAGAAAAATAATATTTATTAAATATATAATATAGCAATCATTTCCTGACTATCATACATTGGATTCATCAAATGGTGTCGTATTACAGTTCGTTTTAAATGGAGACGCACCCAAAATGTTAGATACGGGAAGGGACATGTTTTGTCCTCTTTTTGTTGTGGCCGCTACATAGTAACTTTTGGGAATGTCAGTGTGTTGTGGCCGTGAGATCTTTTGAGGGAAACAACGCAATCTTTTGTTCGCGTCTATGAGCTTAAAACGATGGAAATTAATTCTGTCATTTACTGCCCTCATGTTGTTCTGAACCATCTTCAGAACAACGGTTTAACCTCAATTTAATGGAAACCTGGCTAGTGAAGTGTTAAATTGATATAAAGTGACAGTGAAAAATACTTATATCGTGATGAGAATGAAATATTTGTTTGTGCATTATTGCTAACAATGCTTGTAGAAATTAATCATTAACATAGTTCATTGAAGATAATGGGAATTGAAAGCTTATGAAATGATTTATGCATTAAGAATATAAGGGGTGAGAAAATGATGTACTTTTTGTTGAAGTGTGTGACCAGAGTGATAGACATAGGCTGTTGGTATGTATGACAGGTCCATATAAGAAGTTGTTTTGTTATAAGGCTGAGGCGCTGAAGAGCACCTCTCTGTGTGTCTTAACAAAGGAAGCGGTTTTTGTGTGCAGGGTGAAAAACATGACGGAGTGGAATGTTGCAAACGAAGCACACAACCAGAAATTCATCTGACTTTCACAGGACCAGAAGTCATCAATAATCACCAATAATCCTTTTTGCAGTCCGGATTGTGCGTTGTAGTCTCCTGATGCCAGATTTGGTAGCTGAACCAAACCAGACAGTGATGGAAATGCATAAGACAGACTCAATGACAGCCGTGTAGAACTGAATCAGCAGCTCCTGTGGAAGGTTGAACTTCCTCAGCTGATGAAGGAAGTACAGTCTCTGCTGGGCCTTTTTCAATGTCAATGTGATTGTCCCACTTCAGGTCCTGAGAGATGGTAGTGCCCAGGAACCTGAATGACCCCACTGCTTCCACAGTGCTGTTCATGATGGTGAGTGGGGGGAGAGCTGGGCTTTTCCTCCTGACGTCCATTATCATCTCCACCGTTTTGAGCGTGTTGAGCTCAACATTGTTATAACTGCACCAGACAGCCAGCTGTTCGACCTCCAGTCTGTAAGCAGACTCATGACCATTTTGGATGAGGCCGATGACAGTGGTGTCGTTTGCAGATTTCAGGAGCTTCACAGTGGGGTCTTTATAAGTGCAGTCATTGATGTACAGGGAGAAGAGCAGTGGGGAGAGAACACACCCCTGGGGGGCGCCAGTGCTGGTAGTGAGAGTCCTGGATGTGAGTTTCCCCAGTCTCACAAGCTGTTGCCGGTCTGTCAGGAAGCTGGAGATCCACTGACAGATTGAGGATGGCATGGAGAGCTGGGTCAGTTTAGCTGAGAGAAGATCAGGCATGATGGTATTGAAGGCCGAACTGAAGTCCACAAATAAGATCCTTGCATAAGTCCCAGGTCTGTCGAGATGTTGCAGGATATAATGCAGTCCCATGTTGAAGAGGATCCAGCAAGGGTCAAGTGATGTCCCTCAGGTGAGCCAAAACCAGTCTTTCCAACGACTTCATGACCCCAGACGTGAGAGCGACAGGTCTGTAGTCATTAAGTCCAGTGATTTTGGGTTTTTTGGGGACGGGAATGATAGTGGAGCGTTTGAAGCAACAGGGAACTTCACACTGCTCCAATGATCTGTTGAAGATCTGCGTGAAGACCGGGGCCAGTTGGTCAGCGCAGGCTTTCAAACAGGCAGATGAGATGCCTTCTGGGCCTGAAGCTTTCCTAGTCTTCTGTTTTTTGAAGACTCGGCTCACATCCTCCACTTGTGGAGATTGATTGTGTGTGTGAGTGAGAGTGTGTGAGTGATAGATAGATAGATAGATAGATAGATAGATAGATAGATAGATAGATAGATAGATAGATAGATAGATAGATAGATAGATAGATAAATTTTTTTATACTGTTGTCTGAGGTTAACCTATGACGTTTGCATGGTTTTTACATTCAAAAACATCATAATGAAGAAGTAATAGGCTATTTTCTACCCTAATTTTGAGGCTCTCTCAAGAAACACTGGGTTTTGATGGGCGTGCCGCACTGAAGACTTGGAAGTAAACGCCCACGGATAGGATTGGATAACAGTTTTGCATATTTAATGAGCTTCAGCTCCCCTGTGAGTAGGCTACATGAGGAATTGGTCTGAAAGCCTGGGAGAAACGGCAACCAAAATGATTCGTCCCACAGGGCTCGCAAAATATCTTTATCAAACAAACACAATGATTTATCTCTCATCCACCCGTGATTGATTGGAATGTTGTTTTTTTATTACTTGGCCCGCCAGATTGGTGGATAGAAGCGTGAACTGTGCATCACACACACACACACACACACACACACACACACACACACACGCGCCAAGTACGTTGCAGACTGCATGATCAAAACTTCTGCGATTGTATTTTTCCTTCAAATATCAAGTCAAGAGAGTGAACGCACATCAAGAAAGGAATGTCATTTCACTATTTAAGATAGCCTGTTTTGGGCTTACGTTTTGGTATCCCGTCTGTAAAACACATAGCCCTGGGATGTTATGTTAGTGGCACAAGTCGGTGGGCGGGGCTACAGAATCAGGCATTGTTCTTCTTCTGTTGAGGCGGTGCTTCACTACACTCTGACGTCATAGCCTGGCATATTCTGAGATTGATCGTTTACTGGGCCTGGTGTCAATAAAAGCTTTTCTTTGACTAACAAGGAAGTTTTCAGCTCTGAAACTTACAGGATATTCTTATATTACCATGACCTTTTATATATAAAAAAATCAAGGGAAAGTTGATTTCTCAATTCATCACCCCTTTAAAAGATATAGCTACTAACTTCAGAAAAGTCTGAAGGTCTGAGCCGAGATTGGTGGTTGTAGCTTTAAACCTCTAGGAGGAGTAGCAGTCAATGTTTTTTGTAAGAATAATAATAATGTTAAGTTTATAGCATTTCAGTAAGTTGGTTCTCCCAAGCCAACTTAATTAAGTTAAAAGAATGTTTGAAAAATGTCATACCTTATAAAAATGTTCCTCTAATGTCAAGAAAACTTTTTTTTTTTCATTTTAGACAAACCAACACTGTGCATTTAGCGAACATTCTTGTAACGAAAATCTGGGATGGGATGTGACACTGAAGCCGCCTTCACGCTCGATGTCGTTACTAAGTAACCGGGTAAACAGCTGCTGCTTTGATGACGCAAACAACCCCTGTTCGGACCCAAATATTAGGCTCGTTTGAGATGAGCAAAATCTGCGCAGAACCGATTACCAGTGATCAACGCGAGATGCATGCGGTTTAGAAAAGTGTCCGGTAACGTCCGACTTGCTCTGATGTCCTGCTGGCGTGTCCCAACAAACTCTTGCGGCGGCAAGGCAGCTGTTTCATTTTGCGCAGTCGGGCGCAGTTGCTCTCCACCGACTGCTCTGATCAAAAGCATAATGGGAAACGACTTGCTGACGACACAGCTTAATGCTTATTATTTTAAAATGTTTGGTTTTAAAACTCCCATATCATGTTTTTATGTGTAGGCCTATATAAATTATGTGTGAAAATTCCCAAACTCTCTGACTGTGCGATCTCTCTGTGGGTTGTGATTCTTGTCATATTTATAAAAAATATAAAAACATGTAGCCTATGTAATTAAAGTAAAAATTATTGATAAAAATAAATAAACTTTGGGTGTCTTGTTCATATTTATTTTCATATAAAAGTAACAGAACTTAAATTACATCCAGTTTATCAGCAACAAAGTGCGCGAGCGTGAATCCCGCGATATCCGCCTTTGATCTTGCAGGTGTCTGATCCACTACGAGAAGAGAGAACTGTCCGTCTTACCCAGTGTTGGGGAAAGTTACTTTGAAAAGTAATGCATTACAATATTGCGTTACTCCCTTAAAAAGTAACTAATTGAGTTACTTAGTTACTTTTTAAGAAAAGTAATGCGTTACATTACTTTTGCATTACTTTTTCTCTCCTGGGCTGGGCTTGTTTT
The DNA here is from genome assembly GCF_949357685.1 of Gobio gobio. Classification (NCBI taxonomy): domain Eukaryota; kingdom Metazoa; phylum Chordata; class Actinopteri; order Cypriniformes; family Gobionidae; genus Gobio; species Gobio gobio. Next base: position 31,949,077 of record NC_137121.1, on the reverse strand, counting down.
TGTTTTGTTTTTATAACAAAAAAGTTATATTTTTGTGCAACGGTAAATACCTCTTCATACCAAAATTGAAATAATAATCCCCAGGCTGAGGTAAAAATGCAAATTCACGCATGAACAGTAGAGGGCGCAGCTCTGCTGTGCTGCCATTCTGGATAATGGTAGAATAGGATGCAGGAGAAAAAAGTTTTACCAATAAAAATTAAAAATCTAGTAATTTTCATCATCAAAGGTCAGCAGCAAGACATTTGGTAAATTAAATATAAAGGTAGATTATGCATAAAAATAATTGTTTTATTTAACATTTAATTATTGGAGGTTTGCATAGTATTCTGATTTTGCATTTGACTGATTTTATTCATTTTGAGGAGTACAGAATCTTTATTGTGCAAGTGAGATAAATAAATGCTCACATTTAGTCTAGAACTACAATAACCATCATGTTCACACACACACGCCTCTGCACTTATTTTTCTCAACATGGGGGCAGGAGAGCTGTCACTCAAATGAATGTGAAAGAGTTACTTGCGTTACTTTTTTGAAAAAGTAACTCCGATATTTTGTTGTAAATTTGAAAAGTAACTTGCGTTACTTTTTTGAAAAAGTAACTCTGATATTTTGTTGTAAATTTTAAAAGTAATGCGTTACTTTACTAGTTACTTGGAAAAAGTAATATTATTACGTAACTCAAGTTACTTGTAATGCGTTACCCCCAACACTGGTCTTGCCTGCCCTTTTTTCACTCCTACCCTCACTGCTGCCGCCTAGTCTCGGCTGAATTGACCTATCGGTAAGCCCCGCCCCCCTTAGTTACCGTTGCTAACTCGGACAAACAAACGGAGTTGCTATATCTTACAATGACAGCTGTCAGTGTGAAAACCTTATCCCAAGATGTTTTTGGACACAGAATGTAGCGTATATCCCGTCCGAATGATGGGCAAACTTTACTGATGGTTTATCAAGTTTATTATGTCCTTTTTCACTCCAAAAAAATCAGCGTAAGAGCTGAACAAACAAACATAAGAAGTGCGCATTAACGTCTCATTCACAAACTCTCTCTCTCTGTTGCATTAACATTAACATACACAGCAAATTACACAAAAACACTCATACAACTAACAGTAAACAAACATATACACAGAGCTTATGACTTTTCGAGGGTGCAGTTAATAACTGGTAAACTTTGTATCTGCAAAACAACTCTGATAAACTGGGTGCAAGCTCTTCCTTTCACTACCCGTCCCGTAGACTATAATACCCATCAAAATAGGAGTCCTCCTTAGTAGGACAGATAATGTAGACATTAAACATATCTAAAATTAAATTAATTTACATATAACCAGTTTAATATGGAGATGCACTGAAATGTAGACCTTCGTGTTTTTGACCTACAGTGTTAACGTACATGACGTAAGATCAGTTAGTTATTACGGTTTGTATGCTAGCAGGGACTTTAAAGGGTTAGTTCACCCAAAAAATTACTCACCCTCATGTCGTTCGACACCCGTAAGACCTCCGTTCATCTTCAGAACACAAATGAAGATATTTTTGTTGAAAGCTGATGGCTGAGAAAGGCATTCATTGGCATTCAGTACATTTACACTCCCAAGACCCATAAAAGGCACTTAAAACGTCGTTACAAAGTCCATCTCACCACAGTGGCTCTACAATAATTTTACGAAGCGACGACAATAGTTTTTGTGCGCAAAAAAAAATCAAAATAACAACTTTATTCAACCAATTCTTGTCTTCCGTGTATACCTTCACGACGCATGCGCGAGAATATGACGTAGCGCCGGCGTTCGGGAATCCATGAAATGCACACTTTAGCCCGATTTTGAGCACTACGCCGAGACCTAAAGCACGATCAATGTAGAATTCAACAGCTTAGACACGCGCGTCTTCCTCTGCTTGTAAACAAATCGCTTCTGGGTCATATGTCCGAACGCCGGATCTGCGTCATATTCTCGCGCATGCGTCGTGGAGGCCTACACGGAAGACAAGAACAAGTTGGATAAAGGCGTTATTTGGATTTTTTTTGCGCACAAAAACTATTGTCGTCGCTTCGTAAAATTATTGTAGAGCCACTGTGGTGAGATGGACTTTGTAACGACATTTTAAGTGCCTTTTATGGGTCTTGGGAGTGTAAATGTACTGAATGCCAATGGAGGCCTGTCTGAAGCCTTTCTCAGCCATCAGCTTTCAACTAAAATATCTTCATTTGTGTTCCGAAGATGAACGGAGGTCTTACGGGTGTCGAACGACATGAGGGTAATTCATTACATAATTTTCATTTTTGGGTGAACAAACCCTTTAATTGTAACTTAACGAGAGTATGACAAACAGAAAATCCTCTCAGGATCCCTGGAATCAGCAGTAGCTACCTCAGGCACGACATTTTAGCATTTTTGTAGCATAAACACCATCAAACCGATGAGAGCTTTGGATTTTCCAATGTTTCTCTGTGGCGCTGACACCTAAAGATGTCCAAGGCTGCGTCCGAAATCGCGTACTTCCATACTATATAGTATGCGAAAAACAGTACGCGAGCAGAGTAGTATGTCCGAATTCATAGAATTCGAAAAACAGTATGCGAAAAGTACCCGGATGGCCTACTACTTCCGGCGAGATTCTGAAGTGCGCATACGATGGACACTTTACTATCCCATGATGCCACGGGAGAGCGGAGTTGTCGTTATATTTGAAAATGGCGGAAAACGGAGATGCGGCTGTTTTCAAGTGTAAGTACTTTAGAAACTTTTTTTGTTTATTTGTGGTTAAATTGTATTTGTTTAACATCATATAAGTAAACGATTGATTGTTAAACGTTTAAATAATGTAAATTGAGGGTGTCCTTTTCCAGCCAATTTAGAAAAATTATAGTTTTATCATTATTAGACCGAGCTAATGTAAATCAGCTAGCTAACACTGTTTTCATTAAACAACGACGTTCGTTGTTTAGCAGTTTAATGAGATAGTTACACAACTTCAGTAAATTAAAACGATTTTATTTCTCCTTTACCAGTGTTGATATTATCAAATATTTGTTGGCTACATAGCAAGCTACTGTTAACAAGTGTACCTCAGGCAGCTTGTCCATGTAACATTAATAGATTGACCATGGTTCATCACATGTTAAAATCTGTGTTGATTTTGCAGGGGGTGATGAACACACCCGTGTTTTAATTGAGTGGAGAGTGGCTAATGAAGCCCTCTTCACTGGGAAAAGGAACGCAGCAAAAAAAGGTTTTGAGTAAGTATACAAGACAAATGTAATTTTATTCAAGTGCTGTAGATTCAATGGTAAGTTAGTTGTAACGTTAGATGTAAACATTTCTACTCTAGCTCTTACTGCATTCATTTTATGCTTGATTTCTGTGCATTTATTGCAGAGTTTTTATCACAGAGCAGAGGCTAGAGGGCAAAATGTCTGCTGTTCAGATTTAAAAAAAATGGGAAAACCTTAAACAAAAATACAAAGTAAGATTTTTTTTTTTAATTATTGTTGTTCACCCCAAAATGAGAATTCTGTCATGATTTAATCATGCCTATGTTTGGCCCTGTAATGTAGTAATTTAATAAATCATGGCCCGGTTTCACAAACAGGACTTAGGCTAAACTAGGATTAGGCATTAGTTCAATTAGTACATTTAAGTAACTTTTATAAATGTGCCCTAAAAAAAACCATTTCCGGTGTGTATCTTAAGACAAAACAATGGCACTGACATATTTTAAGATGCATCAGTGCAAGTTTCTTTCAGTTAACACAACTCAAAAATGCATTTTAGTCTAGGACTAGCTTAAGCCTTGTCTGTGAAACTGGGGGCATATGTTTTACAATATACTTCACTGTCTTGATATTCTGTTTTCAAATATTTGTAGGATCTGAAATGTCCACAGACTGGGGTGAGCACTGAGGATGGGGATGTTACAGCAGCATCCTGGAAATGGTATTCTGCCATGGATGAGGCAATAGGGGGCAGACCCTCCATCACACCACCCACCCTTATTGCCTCATCTGGCCCGGATGTTGCTGTTACCTCTCCATCCTCAGTGAGGTCAGAGCGTGAAAGAGTAGGAAGGAAAAGAAAATATTTTGAGGAGCTGATCCGAGAGATGGAGGAGAGGGAAGCTGAAAGAGAAAGAGATGCCATTGAAAGGGAGGAGAGGCGATGGATAGAGATGGAGGAGAAGGAGGAAAGAAAAGAAAGAGAGCGACGAGAGCATGAGAAGAGACTAGAACAGGAGGCCAGAGAAAGAGATGAAAGAAGAGACCGAGAAGTGAGAGAGAAAGGGAGACAAAAGAGAGAGAGGAAAGATTCCTTCAGCTACTAGAAATAATTGCTAAAAAATAATGTTAATAAAGAAATCAAATGATACACACTCTCTTTTCATTTATTTGTTTAAGTTCACTGTCATGCTGTTTTAGCAAGTTATATTACAAAACACTTAATTCCCAGGGATTTACAGTATCTAGATTGTCAGTTGTAAAGTGCTTAATATGTGGCATTAATATTTTTTAAATTTTTTTAAAAGTAATTAATATTTTTGAAGTGTTTTGTGTATGTCCTTATTTTGTAGCAGATTCCAGATGTTTTTTGAAACCAGCAAACTGCAGGTATATCTGAAAAATATGCTGTCTGACTCTGAATATGAGTGCCGCACTGTAGAGAAAAATCCAGACACCATTCAAATCTATTTGCTTTATTTTTGTGTATTTAACTTTCAAATGGATACAGGATACAAAGCTTAAAACAAAATCACATAACATTGGCATAAAGTAGTATAATAGAGCTTACAACACCACCAAAAGAAAAGTATTAAAACTTTTTATTATAGTGTCATCATGAGGAAAGAAAATTAACTTAAGTAAGGTAACTTTCATAGGTTTCAAAAATATCTAAACAGACTTTGATACTAGCAATCTCATTTATAGGGCATCACTTTAAAATAATTATATATGTTTCTTTCAAAGCATTTGTACAAGATGAGGACTTTACGGCTTGGGTAATTTTTGGATTTCCACAGTAAATAATTTGTAAAACATGAACCTCGAATATGTGATATGTAGCTAGAATTTCAAAGAATTGGTACACAAATTAACACAGCCTAAGGCAGTGTGCCAGTGGTTGGTGGGTGTCACCTCTAGGGACCACTGTAGCTCCGAGATCCCCTGTCGATTAGCCTGGGTCTGCAATATCCCCAGTTGCTGGAGAGGCTTTGTCCAGCGCAGTGAGCTGTAAGATCCAGAGAGATGCACACAGATAGCCATGCACCTCTCTCTAACTACTACTACTGCACTGTACGCATCACAGCACCCTGTGGGGCTGTGCCCACACACACACACCTAACTATTTACATAATAACTAACATAACTAACATAGACAAGCTGAAACAATGTCACTCTGAGAACAAGAACTGATTAGAAAACAAAAACATAACCTGTTAAAAACTGTCTTACAGGTAATCGTGCTCATGAAGAGCAGGCACACAGTTGCCTGGTGCAGACGCCGCTGCAGCGAGATTGTCCCGCACGTGCTCCCCTGCGCTGGCTTCTGTGTTGCGGGGTTCAGGTGGGCCATCATCATCCTCCGCAACTTCAGGATCAACAATGTCCCCATTGAGAAGACAGAGGTTGTGGAGCACCGTGCAGCATGCAACGACATCTGGCACAAAAGCAGGGCTGACTTCCAGGGCCTTGAAAAAAATGGACCGCCAGCGTGTTTTCAGCATCCCAAAGGCCCTCTCAACGATGCTCCGTGCTCGGGAATGCTTCCTGTTGTAGCGAGCCTGTACAGCATTCTGTACAGGCTCTCTGTATGGGGTCATGAGGCAGATGGGCGCACTCAGGCAAGGATACCCACCATCTCCAAGGATGCACTTTCCTGCAGGTGGATACAGGCGGCCAGCATACACAGGGCTGTTCTTCAGCACCCTGGCATCGTGCACAGACCCAGGATACCCAACAAAAATGTAGAGGAACTTCCCCTTGTGGTCAGTGATGGCCTGCAGCTGGACAGAATTAAACAGCTTCCGGTTGAAGTAGCACTGGATGTCACTCGCTGGTGGTTTAATCCGAATGTGACATCCATCTATGGCACCAGCTACAACACTGAACGCTGGAGACCCTGCCAGCTGGGCAAAACCTGCTCCCACTGCCTCCAGGTCATCTGCGCTGGGGAAAGCGATGAGCTGCCTCATAATGCCGATGACTGCCTTGCTCATTCTGTGCACAATGTCGTGCACAGTAGACTTCGGGATGTCAAAGGCGAGTGACACTACCCGGTATGATGCTGCATGGGCCAGCCAGTAAAGGAACACCAGCACCTCGATGTCCTTTTCCCAACCATGGTCGCAATCCGGTTTCACCGCAGCAATCAGGGACTGGATGGACTGCCGTGAAAGTCGGAGGTTGGGGCGGAGGTCAGCTCCATCTTCAAAATATAGCCGAAGAATTGGCACCGCAGCATTCAGGTGGCAGTAGGTTGTAGGGCTCACAATCTGTAAACGTGTATATAGTTTTTATTTTAGAATACAGTTTTAATACACTTGAAGACACTTGTTTCCTGTGTTGACTTATTTATAAATATAATTTATATGTATGTGATACAATTTCTTATGTATATATGTGTATTTATATATTTGTGTATTTTTTTTTATATATATATATTTATATATATATATACACATTACAAATTGTGTGTGTGTGTGTGTGTGTATATGTGTAATGTGTGTGTGTGTGTGTGTATATATATATATATATATATATATATATTACACATATATATATATATATATATATATATATATTACACATATATATATATATATATATATATATATATTACACATATATATATATATATATATATATATTACACATATATATATATATATATATTACACATATATATATATATATATATTACACATACATACACACACACACACACACACACACACAATTTTATATATATAGAGTTATTATATATAAATCAAGAGTTATGAGGACTCACTTTACCTGAAGATATGTCCATATCATGTAATGACAATGAAAAGGACCTATTACCATTAAAATTAAATTGCTGAACCTAAACATACGTGCTTGATAAAATTTTCATTTTAGAAGAAAATTTAATACGGCATTTAGAGGCTTTTACATCTGAAGTCTTCATATGTACACATGTATACGTTACATGTGTATTGTATCTGACAGGCTGAATGAATCAATAGAGACGCACATATATTTATCTCTATTGATTAACTCATGTTTATTCATCAATGCTAATATCGCAAGCAAATCAAGTACGTTTTCTTTGCCAAAAATCAACATCTGTCATTGTTCACATGTTTGTGGGGTTTGTTTTTTTCTGAGGTAAAATGTAATAGCTAAATAAATTATAATACTTACGTTATTTGAGAAATTCCTCAAAAGCTCTCGACGTAGGCGTGATCTGCGAGTAGCTGACCGACGCCTCCTCCGGATTGTGAGCTCGAACGACGTAAAAACGCCGATGAAAGCGGAAAGCAGAATTAAAAACATCGCTAGTTAGTGCAGTCAGTGGAATGGGCTCTTTAAATTTTCGCGCTGTTATGACAGCGTCTGTCACGTGACATGCGCTGTTACGGCACGTCACAATTCCATCATGGCGCATGTAGTACGTCCGGACTCCATTCATACTACCCGTATTCATACTATATAGAACGTACTTTTTTAACGGTCGTGAAGTACGTTCTAATTCAAATGTAGTACATACTCACATAGTACGCGATTTCGGACGCAGCCATGGACTTGTGTCAAGCCAAAAACAACTGGTGTTGACCAGAGTGCTATACAAAAGCCAAGGAAACAAACCAAAGAATAGAACACACAAAACATTAAAGCAAATAAAAGATAATAAACTGGAAAAGCCTATATAAAAATCAAGAAAAGATACGTTTTCAAAGTGGATTTGAAAATGTACATAATTGACATCTGATATCAGCCGATAGGCTATTCCATAATTTAGGGTCGATGACTGCAAAAGGACAATCACCCCTGTTTTTAAGACTAGTTCTAGCAAACAAATAGTAGATCAGAGTCAACCAATCTGAGTGATCTTGACTGTGAGGGCGGATGTAATAGTTCAGATAGGTACTGTGGAGCCTAGGGGTTCGTTCTTCGTACCTCGCTTAAAGGGTTAGTTCACCCAAAAATGAAAATTCTGTCATTAATTACTCACCCTCACGTCGTTCGAGACCCGTAAGACCTCCGTTCATATTCGGAACACAAATGAAGATATTTTTGTTGAAAGCTGATGGCTGAGAAAGGCCTCCATTGGCATTCAGTACACTTATACTCCCAAGACGGATAAAAGGCACTCAAAACATCGTTACAAAGTCCATCTCACCACAGTGACTCTACAATAATCTTTCGATGCGACGACAATAGTTTTTGTGCGCAAAAAAAATCAAAATAACACCTTTTTCCAACTTGTTACTGCCTTCCGTGTGTGCCTCCACGACGCATGCGCGAGAATATGACGCAGATCCGGCGTTCGGACAGATGACCCAGAAGTGATTTGTTTACAAGCAGAGGAAGACGCGCGTATCTCAGCTGTTGGATTCTACATCGATCGTGCTTTAGGTCTCGGCGTAGTGCTCAAAATGGGGTTAAAGTGTGCATTTCATGGAATCCCGAGCCCCGGCGCTACGTCATATTCTCGCACATGCGTCGTGGAGACACACGCGGAAGGCAATAACAAGCTGGATAAAGGTGTTATTTTGATTTTTTTTTGCGCACAAAAACTATTGTCGTCGCATCGTAAGATTATTGTAGAGTCACTGTGGTGAGATGGACTTTGTAATGACATTTTAAGTGCCTTTTATCGGTCTTGGGAGTATAAGTGTACTGAATGCCAATGGAGGCCTAACTGAAGCCTTTCTCAGCCATCAGCTTTCAACAAAAATATCTTCACTTGTGTTCCGAATATGAACGGAGGTCTTACGGGTCTCGAACGACATAAGGGTGAGTAATTAATGACAGAATTTTCATTTTTGGGTGAACTAACCCTTTAACACATCTGAGATGATTTGACAGATCCCAGATCTTTTAATCGTGATAACTGATCTCTGGCTAGGATTAAGTTTTCTAAGATTACTGCGCGTCCTTGTGTTCCCTGAAGAGGGCAGATGTATCGATACTCAAAACCACGATCAGCAATGCAGCGATTGGCTTGCGGCAAGACAGCAACGTAATGACATCATATCATTATAAAAGCCACCTGACAAAAAACTTGACAAAGAAAAAAAGAAAAGAAAAAAAAACACAAATTTCTTGATCTTTATAAGGAAACAGCCAACCGACCAAACCAACTAAAAGTTAGTATAGATAAATGAAGTGTGCACTGTTTTGATGAACATGATTCCCAATGATTTATATTCACGATTTTATAGTATTTGTACACACGTTACATTTTTATTTCAATGTTTGAAATTATAATTAAATTCAATTAAATTTGAAGCAGATTTGTTACGTGACAGTTTTAAAGTTTCTTAAGGGTCAAAATCAAATTATCTGCATCTCTTGTGCTTGCATCAAGCCACTCCCATAATATCAGTCATCACTCAAATTAATGCACGGCTCAGAGTAACTGTACAACATGTGAGTAAACCTCCAATAAAATTATAAAGTCATTATTCCATCACAAATAAATCTCTCAATCAAGTGGCTGTATCTATAGTATTATACACAACATTATAATATTATTTTCAAATACATTTTTATATTATTATTATTTAAAAATATTATTGACCCTGGTTCAGTAATGATGCAATCTAATCCTGTTTACATGAAATAAGCCTGCTCCAGAGCAGGTTTAAGCTTCCGGACCTGTTGCTATGACAGCAAGTCCAGGATGAGCTTTGAAGAACCAAACAATCCAAGATCATGTCAAATCGTCAACAATCAAATTCAGCTAACTGAGTTAGCGACGTACGAAGAACACAAATAACAAAACGTTAAAATCAATTCTGTATTTAACCGGTAACCAATGAAGCGAGATCAAAACCAATGTGTTCACTTTTATGAATCAACAAGAGTCAGATACAACTGAAATGGTTAACAAATAAAGTCTCTAATGAATTTGTTTGGGAAACAACTGGTGCTAGAAGTACTTTTACCTTGGTTTTGTTTGAAAACAAATTTCCCCTATCCAACAATTACATTTACAAGAAGAGCTCTGTCGTACTCATTAATATTATACACTACTGAATGTAGTTTGTCATGATACGTTTATTGTGACAGCAAAAACTAAAATGAAATAACACAAATATGTTGTTAAAAATGTATTATGACATTTGCCATAGTTGATCTTCCACAAACAGTAGGTCTTATACAATTGTATGAACAGCCTCTCTGATCTCTTGAAGCAGATCCTCAGGTTTGAAGCTCAGAGCTGAAGGGTCCAGTCTCTTAAAGTCTTCATTGCTAAGCATGCTTTCAAATATTTGCAATACTCTCTGGAGGTCAAAGGCTGCATGATGAGGGCCTAATGCACACAGACTTTCTGCAAGTAGGTCTTCGCAATTATCTGCATTTCTGGGACATGAATTCAAAAAGGATATTCGAATATTTGCAATGGTCTTAAGGAAAGAGACAAACTCCCCATAATCGATTCCTGTACAAGATTTCATGATCACCTGAAATAGAATATAAATTAATGTATTACTCACAGCAATTCAAAAATTATGTTTAAAGTGTCCAAATATACTTGGCTTAAGACTTGACACTTATGCCACACTTACCTCCGGTTTCACAGACAAGGCTTAAGCATAGTTTCAGACTAAAATGCATTATTGAGCGGTTTTAACTGAAAGCAACTAGCACTGACATATCTTAAAATATGTCAGTGCCATTGTTTTGTCTCAAAATGCATAGCAGTAATGTTTTTTTCTAAGGCATGATTATAAAAGCTACTTAAATGCCCTTATTGAACAAAGGCCTAATACTGGTTTAATCTAAGCCCTGTCTGTGAAACTAATCTAAGCCACTTTTTTGGCATGCTTTGTCAAACGTTGTGGAGCATGTCCAAAATGGCAAAAAGAAAAAAGTAGAGTAGAGTGAGGTTAGTTCTTAGAAAAAAACGGTTTGCATCACTTGTTTGCAGATCCCAATGGCCAGCACAACCATTGGAAGACGACGCTGCAAGTGTTTTTATTTTGACTTGACTTGGGAGGGTGACTTATGTTTCCTGTATGTTTCTCTCTCTTGTTTTACTCTCAAACTTTAATTGCTTACAGTAGCTACTAATGAGAGATGTCCTGATTAGCGATGGGAGTGGTTGCTGTTGCATTTAAGCCTCCTGAATATGGATGCATGGCTCCCCGCTCATTTGGCTTCTTTGACTTTCAGAGTTGAATTTTGTTTACCCAGTATGGTGTACATAGTGATTGTTAAAGAAGACTAGATTGTTAAACTACACTAGATATTTGTTGTAAGCACTGTTTGATTAAGTTGTGAATTCAGGGGTGTATTCCAGAATGCTGGTTATGTGACATATGGGGCATGTTTAAGGGTAAGTAAGCGGATAACCTCAACTTTTGGTTCGAAAAACGGTATATATATATATATATATATATATATATATATATATATATATATATATATATATATATACACACACACACACTGATCAGACATGAAGTAAATAACACTGATTATCTCTTCATCAAGGCACCTGTTAGAGGGTGGGATATATTTGGCAGCAAGTGAACATTTTGTCCTCTAAGTTGATTTGTTAGAAGCAGGAAAAATGGGCATGCGCAAGGATTTGAGCGAGTTTGACAAGGGCCAAATTGTGATGGCTAGATGACTGGGTCAGAGCATGTCTCAAACTGCAGCTCTTCTCGGGTGTTCCCGGTCTGCAGTGGCCAGTATCTATCAAAAGTGGTCCAAGGAAGGAACAGTGGTGAACCGGCGACAGGGTCATGGGCGGCCAAAGCTCATTGATGCACGTGGGGAGTGAAGGCTGGACTGTGTGGTCCAATCAAACAGACGAGCTACTGTAGCTCAAATTGCTCAAGGAGTTAATGCTGGTTCTGATAGAAAGATGTCAGAATACACACTGCATCGCAGTTTGTTGCGTATAGAGCTGCATAGCCACAGACCAGGGGCGTAAATTTCATCTAACAGTTGGGGGGGACGATAAACATGAAATTTCTCAAGAGCATTTTTTGAAGGGGACACAAATAATACAGCCAAAATCGTACTTGTAAGGATACGTGTACCACAAAAAATATATATAATAATATAAAAAATAAAAAAAAACATTTTGTGCTTATTTGGCGTTTTGGTGCACTGAAAAATGATCTAATGTCCGTTTTTCTTTTCTCTGTCATTTTATCTGACCAACAACACAAAGTGATAGTTGTTTAAATATGAGTAAGGTTCCCCACGCAGTCATATTAAAATTATTAAATCATCTCGTATCCTACACATAGTATTTTATACTATGATATTCAGATCTTTAGATATTCAACTGCAGCAAGCCCAACACAGATCTGGCGGAGCGGCCGTCCGCATATACTTTAGATTTAGAATTAGCGCCTATTCGAGGGCGGGTTCGGGTTGCTTGAATTATGGGTTCATTAGCCTATTATTCTTAATGAAAAACACAGCAAGAAAACAGTACAATGACACACTCCCTTAAATTGGCACTTTTACATGTCGCTTTGAAACCAAATGTTCCGCGATCATCTTCTGTCAGCTGTTTGCTCTGGTGATTAATGAAATATGACTCTCGTTCGGCTCGTCCTGTATTGAGCAGACACGTTCAGTTTTTAATTGTTGTGTCTGTTCTCTAACTAAACAAAATTATTTTATTACTATAAAAATGAAAACGACGGTGGCCCGGGGCGGTGCCGCGGTGGGCAAGTGATGTTAACAGTGTTTTGCCTAATCTGTATTAAAGAGAAAAGAGTCCGAAAGAGTTCATCTGATGTTTAAAGTGAATAAAATAGTATTGACAGCTTACTGGAGTTTCATAACTGGTGTCTGAAGGGCTTGTTGTCTCCCCAAACTTGTGTTGTAGTTTTTTTTACGTTCTATGGGTAACGTTAAAGGGTTAGTTCACCCAAAAATGAAAATTCTGTCATTAATTACTCACCCTCATGTCGTTGGACACCCGTAAGACCTCCGTTCATATTCGGAACACAAATGAAGATATTTTAGTTGAAAGCTGATGGCTGAGAAAGGCTTCACACAGGCCTCCATTGGCATTCAGTACATTGACACTTCCAAGATCCATGAAAGGCACTTAAAACGTCGTTACAAAGTCTATCTCACCACAGTGGCTCTACAATAATCATACAATGCGACGACAATAGTTTTTGTGCGCAAAAAAAAATCAAAATAACACCTTTATCCAACTTGTTCTTGTCTTCCGTGTGCGCCTCCACGACGCATGCGCGAGAATATGACGTAGCGCCGGTGTGACAGACCTGTTGCTGGGCAATACGGACTTTCAGCTCCCTCCAAAGACTTTCTATTGGGTTCAGGTCTGGAGACTGGCTAGGCCACTCCAGGACCTTGAGATGCTTCTTACGGAGCCACTCCTTAGTTGCCCTGGCTGTGTGTTTCGGATCGTTGTCATGCTGGAAGACTCAGCCTCGACCCATCTTCAATACTCTTAATGAGGGAAGGAGGTTGTTGGCCAAGATCTCGCGGTACATGGCCCCATCCATCCTCCCCTCAATACGGTGCAGTCGTCCTGTCCCCTTTACAGAAAAGCATCCCCAAAGAATTATGTTTCCAACTCCATGCTTCACGGTTGGGATGGTGTTCTTGGGGTAGTACTCATCCTTCTTCTTCCTCCAAACATGGCGAGTGGAGTTTAGACCAAAAAGCTCTATTTTTGTCTCATCAGACCACATGACCTTCTCCCATTCCTCCTCTGGATCATCCAGATGGTCATTGGCAAACTTCAGACGGGCCTGGACATGCACTGGCTTGAGCAGGGGGACCTTGCGTGCGTTGCAGGATTTTAATCCATGACGGTGTAGTGTGTTACTAATGGTTTTCTTTGAGACTGTGGTCCCAGCTCTCTTCAGGTCATTGACCAGGTCCTGCCGTGTAGTTGTGGGCTGATCCCTCACCTTCCTCATGATCATTGATGCCCCATGAGGTGAGATCTTACATGGTGCCCCAGACCGAGGGAGATTGACCGTCATCTTGAACTTCTTCCATTTTCTAATAATTGCGCCAACAGTTGTTGCCTTCTCACCAAGCTGCTTGCCTATTGTCCTGTAGCCCACCCCAGCCTTGTGCAGGTCTACAATTTTATCCCTGATGTCCTTACACTACTCTCTGGTCTTGGCCATTTTGGAGAGGTTGGAGTCTGTTTGTTTGACTGAGTGTGTGGACATGTGTCTTTTATACAGGTAACGAGTTCAAACAGGTGCAGTTAATACAGGTAATGAGTGGAGAACAGGAGGGCTTCTTAAAGAAAAACTAACAGGTCTGTGAGAGCCGGAATTCTTACTGGTTCAAATACTTATGTCATGCAATAAAATCCAAATGAATTATTTAATAATCATACAATGTGATTTTCAGAATTTTAGTTTTAGATTCCGTCACTCACAGTTGAAGTGTACCTATGATAAAAATTTAATAAAATGAATAAAAATATTTAACATCCGTAATATTGCTGCAGAAAGACTCATTTGAGCATCATTTGTACTTTTACACTTTAAAGTTTCCTTTTGATGTTTGATGGTTAAACGATAAGAACAATTTTACCTCACTGTACCCACTTTTTGCAAATATTTAATTCATAGATCAAACAGTTAAACTTATTTATAGCACAACTTTAAGCTTAGCTTTTAAAATCACTGAGCACACTACAGTCTCCAGGCTCACAGACACCAATATTTTAACGATTAAGAAAACATGAATCACTGTCCGGAAAGTCTTCGGTATGGAGATAAATGTTAGGATCATGATTTTACAGTACTACATCACACCATGCGTGTATATTAGCACCATTTTTTGTTTGCTTCAGGGATCTGATAAAGCGTTTGGACCCAGAAACAGTGCTGCATGATATCAGATTTAACAACCGATAACCTAGAGCCAAAAAATAAACAGTTACCTGACAATGCTGATGCCAGGTGTCCATAGTATCACGCCATTCCTCAATTTCTCTCTGGACAGAAGAAAGTTCATCTTGCAGGAACTGCCACATGATGTCCAAATTACAGCCATTCAGCCAGTTATGATTGATGGAAATGGTATCCTCCTATTATTAAGAGATTCATTATAGAAATTGAGTTAGCAAGTTAGCAGGCTGGTCAAAGAAGGTTTTTTACTCATGACATCTAGGGGCAGGGTCTGCTTAGTAGTCATATAATAATCAAAATTAATATTTTACTTCACTTCTTTAAGCAAAATTATAAGCAAAAATATGTTTTATTTATTTTAATATTTGAGTGAAATGAGACCCAAGTTTCATTAGATTCACCCAAATATAGCTAGAGCAGCAGTTCTCAACTCCATTCCTGGGGACAGCACTGCACATTTTGTATGTCTCCATATCTGACAGACCAAATTCAGTTCATGCAGCTCTCTGCAAAAAAGCTGATGATATAAATCAAGTGTGTAACTAAGTGAGACATACAACATGTGCAGTACTGTGGGTCTCCAAGCCGGAGGTGAGAGCTAGAGCCTATTGACCAAGAGACCTACTTGAACTACTGCAGCAAATTACTTTTTGTATGGCCTTAAAAATCCATGCATTATAGATATATAAAATATTTTGTATAATATAAATAAAATTACAATAGTACAACAATAGAACAAGCTTATACTATTAGTAGGTTACTTCCTAAACCCTGGTTCTCTGAACAGAAATGAGGTATCTACTATGGGAACAATTCAGGCGTGACCGACTCCAATTACACCATCGGACTGACAGACCAACCGCTACAGCGATCAGGGTGCCCCGCCTCCCTAGTATATAAAATTCTGCCTTCACGTGCTCTCGGAATACATACAAGTTTCCTAGGTAAAAATTGCACATGAATACCCTCCCATTTCTAAATTTTAATGCGATGAGCTCTTAATCAAGACTTTAGAAGTGAGAATTATAAAATTTCCAATAGCACATGAAGGTGGCATTACTCACTACAGCCAGCTGTTGCATCATTCTCAGCATATCTTCATATCTTGTAGTCTGCAAGAAGGGCAGTGAGAACCAGAGTTACAGAAGTAACCTAACATTATCTTTCTATCATCCGTTTGATATCTCACTATGAGATATAAACCACTTCTATATTGCAGATATGAGGTATGCATACACAACATAAAAATTAAGGTTGAAAACAATTAATCATGGTTCTAATACTAATGTAAAATCTATGCTTTTTTCATTTAATACACTCTAGTGTACACATGCCCAAAGGTATTTTACTGGGATGTGAAAAATGTTTCACTAAACGTGTGTGAGTGCTGTCATATCACACACGGCTCCTACACCAAGGACTGAATGAGCCTAATATGACTCAGTCACATCCAGTCTTTAATATCTGTGAGTGTGCTTATGCCCAGCTCGCTGTAGCACAGAAGCAACACTTTACAATAGGATTTACTGCATTTGTTACTGCGATGTTACTGGTCAACTCCATCTGTACACTGTTAAATGGTAAATCCAATAATACATCAAATTCACAGGAAAGAAAGTGAGAATGATGCAGTAGGGGGCTGCAGCCAGTTATATACTAAAGAGGTGGGACTCCCTGATCACTGTAGCAATTGGTCTGTTAATCTGACAGATGGTAATTTCTGCAGTCGGTAATGCCTGAGGCACTCCCATAGTTAGATATTGACTTCTAGGGTGTCCAATTTTGCTCCAGGATGGCCACTATCCTGCAGAGTTTACCTCCAATCCTAATCAAACACACCTGAGTCATCTAATCAAGGTCTTTAGGATTACTAGGCTGCACTCCACTTTGATTTTGTGTCAATCCATCTCAAAGTCCAATTTTAGTTGCTTTTAGTTTTATTTTGCTAATTTTTTGAGTGATTACTTATATGGAATTGCAAAACATCAGGTCTAACCACAGTGGTTGTCTCTAGTGCACATGGTACACGGTACATGAACATATATCAATATTTTGGACTTTAAAGTTCTCCAACAGCCCAATCAAAATGTAAAAAAAAAGTCAAAAACATTTTAGATCCCTTAACTCTAACCCCAAAACTTTAACATAAGCCGTTTTTTAAAGATTGTAGAATGTATAAAATGTAAAGGGCAGAAAAATGTACAATGACAATTTTAATAACAATATACTAGAAATAAATATTTTGAGCCCTTATACCACTCTTACCTCTAAACCTAACCGTAGCAATTTATTTAAAATATGTATAGTATAACGATAAAACATAACAGACTAACATATGTAATCACAGCAATTTATTTATTGCAAAAACGTCCAAACGACAATGTGTTGCAATATCAGTCTGTTTATACTAGTTTTGTGTAAAAAGAAGAGAAGAATTTAAGTGGATAATCACTGAAAACCGTATGCAATGAGCCAATAAGCATTTGATATCACTGACGCAAACTTTTGTTGTACCTTATTAGCCTGGTTCTGTCAACACTGCACTGGCTCCCTATTAAACATTGCATACATTTTAAAATCTTGCTTATTACTTACAAACACTAAATGGTTTAGCTCCCCAGTACTTGAGCAAGCTCTTAACACATTATACTCCATCACGTCTACTGCGGTCTCAAAATTCTGTCCAGTTGATAATACAGAGAATATCGATATCAACTGCAGGCGGTCGATCCTTTTCCTATTTAGCACCTAAACTCTGGAACAGTCTTCCTAGCACTGTTCGGGAAGCAGACACACTCTGTCAGTTTAAATCTAGACTAAAAACACATCTCTTTACTATGGCATACACATAAAATACTTTTTCAATTAAATGATTGTTAGGCTGCATTAATTAGGTCAGCCGGAACCGGGAACACTTCCCATAACACCTGATGTACTTGTTACATCATCAGAAGAATGGCATCTACGCTAATGATAGTCTCTCTTTTTTATCCTGAGGTTTACTGCAGTCAGCCGGATCCGGGCCGTATCCAGATCAGATGGTGGACCTGCGCCCAGACAAGACCAACGCATGAGCCTGAAGTGTCTGCAGAGACCGTGTCAATTAGACTCCCCCTAAAATTGCCTCATCGACACGGCATCCTCAATAAACCCGTCTCTGGCATGATGACTCCGATTGTTCGAATATTACAATTTAATAATTGTTTAATCAATACGGCATCCTCAATAAACCCGTCTCCGGTGTGAGGACTCCGATATTTTTATTATTCCTATTTAATAATTATTTAATCGACACATCATCCTCAATAAACCCGTCTCCGGCTTGCTGCCTCCGATCTTTCGAATATTCCGATCTATTATGACTTCTGACCTGTAAAGTTGCCAGAATAATAATCATACGCTGTTTGTTAATTGGCCAGAGGAGAACTGGCACCCCGACTGAGTCTGGTTTCTCCCAAGGTTTATTTTTATCCATTTGGTCACCTGATGGGGTTTTGGTTTCCTTGCCACTGTTGCCTCTGGCTTGGCTTGCTCAGTTGGGGGACACTAAATTTTTCAACTAAATATCCAAATAAATCTAATTATTAAACTAAATTAACCATATAAACTAAATTACTGATCTAATTACTGTTCTAATGCCCACATTGTCACTGTATGATAATTGAAATAAGCTGATGACATCACCATTTTCTCCAGAACGGCTATACGGCTGAATAAAATTCTGTTGCATTATTTTCCAGTTTAACACTGTGAAGCTGCTTTGAAACAATCTGCATTGTAAAAAGCGCTATATAAATAAAGTTGACTTGACTTGTAAAGTTTCTTAAGGATGCAAATTTTGAATTTGTAAGTGCAAGATTCAATGTTTGTATGATCATTTTGTTGGGTTTTTGTATTTTCCCCTCAGAAGGGGACATTGGCCCTCCAGAACTAGGATTGGACACCCCTGTTTTAGTACATCTTACATATTTGTACACCATTAAAACATTATTACTTACCAAATTGTAAACTTGATGATGCCAACCACTAGGTACAAAGATTATCTCCCCAGCTTCTTGAATGATCTCTAAAGGCTGACAGGCCTCTTCAAACTGTGCATACAGACCTTTGTCTTGAAGTACAGGTGCTGTTACATCATAGGCCAAGTTGCCATGACAGTCCCGGAGGAACTCCTCTTGGCCTGGAGGGTACAGGAGCCATTTCTTACGTCCACAGATGTTGGCAGACCAACTGTAAGAGCGAAACACATCTGAATGGAAAGGTGTCCTAGAGGCAAGAACAAAAATGTTACTAGAGACATCCAAAGGGGTGACAAATATCTAACTTGACATATATTTCTGCAAATGTCAATGCACACTAATTTATTTAAATTTAACAAACAGTTAAATATAACAAAAAATATGTTTGAGCACATATATATCTATATATATATATATATATATATATATAGAAAATAGTAAAATACTTTGACTTTATAAAACAAACAAACAAATGTATAATTTGGCAAGGAGTGCACAAACTATTATAATGTATTTTAATTACATTGGGGTTCAAAAGTATGAGAACACTAAATTAATTTTCCAATTTAATAAAACACTTTATTACAAATAATAATAAAAAAAATACATGCAAACCATATTTTTTTTTAGTATTTAGTCTGTCCTCGTTGTGCTTTAATGACCGAATATTATTGAGCATTATTTAAGAATGTTACGAATAGCATCTAGTGTATTTCAATGGAATCTGAGCTTTTGTGCAAATTACTTAGAAATAATGTAGATATCATAAATAATTTCTTCACTTTACATCATAATGTTCCTTTGTTGTACATTTTGGTTTTCAAAATACAAAAACGGACCAGACTTTCAAGGTGGACACAGACTTTTACACCCAACTGTGTGTGGACATTGATTCATACGGTACCATGACCCCTTAGGTCCCATGTAGACAAAACGATAATCATCCACTTCCAATGTGTCCCAATATTCATTCAGCCAATCAGAGGAGAAGTAAATTGGGTTCTTGTAAGTATTATGCCCAGGAAAGTTCCTAAAATGAACATAAACATATTTGACATTATGGATAGTATAAACGTCCTTGATTTTACTACAACGTTTCCCTGCTAATCTTATTCATCTCATTCAAAACTACTAAATATTGTGCTATAACCTAGGTTATATGCTTTTAAAGAGCTGTACCTCTGCATATGCCAGTCCTTTAAGTAAAGACATCCTTTGGGTGAAGAATGCCCATTCTGTATGTACTCCCTCCAGTACTGGATAAACTCCTTAAAAGGCATGATCTGCTTTGGGTTGGAATTGTATTCTTTTGCACTGCAGTTTGCAACAGGAACAGGAGTCTCATCTGCATAATAAAATGAGGCTATTTATGGATATAACATATTGAGGACACAGTTATACATAGGATATGCATTAGGATACATTTTTTTTATAGTTTTGGTACTATTTTCAATAGGTAAACTTTTAAAAATTGGTACTCACCAATACACAACAAAATTATCTTACAATCTTTTTATTGTCAATTTAATATTCAATTAATTAACATTTCAAATGAACCTAAGGAAAATGTTACAGTACTGTAATGTGCAGTCTTTTTTTTCTTGTAGAAAAATTATGGAAGAAAAAGATAAATAAATAAATAAAATAATAATAAAAATCGAAGTAAATCTATTTAAAATCAGTCCCGGTGACTTCACAGGGAGGGCTGGGTGTCACCTTGCCCAGTTACTGTAAGTAGTCCATATCTTATATTTTAGAGCTGGAGCAGGGCCTATTTATTAGTACTAATTTATAATGTGTGACACGTTAATACAAGTATAATAAAATACAATTTAAAAAATCATTCTTTGCTCACCAAACTCGTGCAGAAGTCTTTGTAAATTTGGCTTTCCATCAACAGTGACCCAATTTTTTCTGCAGTTCCAATTTTCTGTGAATTTTTTGGAAAACATGCATGGTTGATTCGGAATCAGGTAGTTCTTGAAGAATTTAGAGTAAGGTATTTCACTCTCTATGTACTCAATAAAATGAGAGGAGCAGTGCTGTTGATGGATCTGCCTGGGCATTTTGTCCAAACTGCAGCAGTTATGAAAGGTTTCCCTATCCATGACATGTCAGAAAGGGGCTAAGGCTTGTTTATACATTAACATGAAGTTTTCACACGTTATTCCATGCTTGATATATCATAATACTTAAAAACTTTAAGTCCAGGTTAATATCAACATATAGCCAACAGATAGAAAACACATTTCAACAGCCTCATTCCTCACGGTGACCGGTTTGCGTGGTTATATTTAGGCTGTAGAAGCACAACTAATACCTCGACGGTCCAACGTCACGCTTACGCGTAATTAAAAATTCGATACGAAGAGATTATCTTTTTCTATATGCATATAAGTCGAAAATAATTGTTTTTCTGCGCCAGGTTTGGAACATGGATATCCAGTTGCCCACCGGAAAAATAAACGTGTGCACATGGTGCACACCAACTGTGTGATTGGCTCGTGTTCGTGCGTAAAGAATGAGCTGTGTAATAAAATAAAAAGTGAATTAAATATCAGTTAATTAGCTCTAAATAACAATAGGTCGATTTCATTAAGTAGACATATGAGGCGCAATCGTCATTTGCGCGGAATCTTTAATCATTCGTTTTGCACGTCGGAGTGTAAACATGAGTGCACCAAACAATCTCCGCTGCGTTCAGCCTTTGGTTCAGCCACAACGCGGCAGGAAACCGGAGTCTAATGTTTTTACTTTTCTTATAACGAGAAACACTAATGTGGAACAGCAAATGTCTCGCTGTGAAGGGATATTGTTTATCTTAATGCTTGACTTACGTCACAACCTGCTGTAGCTGTCACTAAAGTTCCGGTCTCAGCGCGACTGATACTCAACTGCTATTGGCTCATCTGCGTTCAAGGGGAGGGGCTTACCGATAGGTCGCAAACAAGCCTAATATAATATGAACACAGTCCAGCGGGGGCAGGGGCAGGGGTGAGCAATCGAACTCGGGTTCTGTCCAGGCAATCGAACCAAGTGTGAAAGCACCCTTAGTTTCAAGTTTACTAAAACAGCATTTTAATTTTACTGTGAGATGGACAATTAAGATTAAAAAAAAATATAATTTTTTGACAAGGGCAGGGAAAGGCTAATGACTGAACCATCTGAATTGGACAATGAACACAATTACTGTGCCTGTGAGTCTACATGGAAAAATAAGTAATAAGATAAACACACACACTAATTAAATGGTGCTTTTATTTTTTAACACTTTCTATTGTGAACTGTACTATTAACTTACCATTGTGTTATTAATATATATTTTCACCAATACTATTAACTCTGAATTATGTCATCTTTTTTATTTTTTGTGTAATTTCTATGCACTGTGATTGTAGACAGCAGAGTGCGAACGGGACTTTTATTTGGTGTGGTGATGTGACGTCATAAGGCTGCGTCGCACTCCTGTATCTGTTGTGATTCTGCTGAAGAAAGGTTTGTGTTTTAAGCGTTCAAGGTGTTTAAAGCGGTATAAATCGTTCAATCGTCTTCAACGTTTTACAAGCGACGCAGAATGAATTATTTATTATTAAATGCAACATTGCATTATCTAACATTTATTACCGTTGTGTGAGGAACGTAATATAATGAAAACACACGAGTAACAGAAAAGGTGAGTCTCATTTCGTATAAACATGAATTCAGTCACTGGTTAGTAGAGGTGAGAGAAACTGAGCTTTATGAAACTCAGGGTGCATCTCATTCAGCTCCCTAGTTCAGTCAGGGCACTGATCAGCGAATAAGTCAATGGGCTGAATCAGTGCCCTTACTACTGAACTAAGGAGCTGATTGAGACCCACCCTCAGTCAATTGGATCAATTGCTTCGCAACAAATGATTCAGTGATTAAAATCGCTCTATTTCCATTTCTGTCTCAATTTCTACAAATCATTAAATAGCCAAACTGCCTAATATATGAAGGGTCTGTATAACTTGCATTATTTTATTAATTTTCTATTGTTAGTTTTAAATGTTGGTCTAATCAGTCAATTTTTCTCACTCTGACTGACACGGTCTCATTGGCTTCACATTTCCTTTAGAGCAGTTAGCAAACCTGAGTAAACTAAAATGAAATAAATGCCTCCACTGTAGACTAGTCAGAAATAATCTACACATTTTCCCATTTACCATAATGTTTGAAAATAAAACAAAAACAAAAAAAATTTATGAAACACACAAACTATAATCTATAATATCCCACTTTAGTAGAGGTGTAATGATACACCAATGCCACGGTTCAGTTCACATCACGGTTTTGGAGCCACGGTTCGGTTTGCTGTGGAGGCAGGGATCATGGCGGACACCAGCAATAATAACACTATATTCACTTTTAATAACAACAATAATTGAACCTATTAACTTTATCTTTATTAACTTTATACATTGGCTTCACATTTGAGCAGTTAGCAAACCTAAGTAAACTAAACTGAAATAAATGCCTCCACTGTAAACTAGTCTAGACTAGTTAAAAAATATACAAAAACAAGCTAATTTATTCCACAAAAATTAATGACCCCACACAAGTAATGTCCCACTTTTTTAAACACATAAATTGTATGAATATGACCAATACTGATGAATAAATAGGCCTATAAGTTAAAGCTATTAAATAGCAGTTTTATATAAAGTAAATAAATAAAGTGGCATTTTGGGGTTATGGAAACAACAGTTAGCATGGCAAATACACAACATGAACTGTTAATAAATCACATGACTGCTCCTGATTAGCACAGAATGCATGCAAATCCTTCCCAGCTCACACACGACGTACCTGTTTTATTTATTGGTACTTTACTTTTATTTAATGACTTAAGTTGCATGATTGTAGTTTCTCTTGCGCTTAATGAAGTGATATACAGTGCGCCCTGCCACGTTTGCGCATGCAGTTGAAGTGTGTGCGCTACGAGCACAGTATAAGGGATAACAGGTAGGGCTGTGTATTGTTAGGAATTTGACGATTCGATTTCGATTCTTGAGGATTCGATTTCGATTCGATATTGATTTATTAGCTTCGATATCGATTCAATAATAAGTAAATACACAAGTAATGAAGTACCTGAGTATATTTTTAAATAATGTGTGCAGTATTACCAAATTACCAAACCGTACAATATTGTACATGTGTTGAATACAAACCACAACTGTAACAAACATGTGCTTTATTAACACCTCTAAAGTGCATGTAGCTGTAAGTAGTAGAAAGTATATTTCTTTCTTCCTATATTCAAGTTATAAAAGAAATGTAAACAGAAGCACAAAATGTGCATACTCATAAAAGAAAGTGCAACCATAGATATGATAACATTACAAAGTGCTATTTTGTCAACACAATAAATAACACTGAACAGCTGATCAGAGAACCTTTGGCTTATTTACTTATTTACGTCGGCTTTTAACGTTGGCGGTGCAGGCTTGAACGGAGCGCAGCTGCTGTCTGCCATCTTGCTGTTTTTGTAAAGCGCGTCTTGTACAACGCTGAACCGTGTTGAACGCTCTCACTAGAGTGTTACCCACAGCGCCGCCACTGGCCGGTGGGCTGAATCGATTCATAGGATTTGATGAATCGATATTGAATTGAGACACAAATAATTGCAATGCATTGATGAATCAATATTTTTACCCAGCCCTACTAACAGGACATGAAAGTTCGGTTTTCTAAGGTGAAAGAGACATATAGCCTTACATAGGGCTGCACGATTAATCGGAAAAAAATCACGATCTCGATTCAAACATAAATGCCATCTCATTTCTTAATGTTGGCGATTCACTTCCGTGTATTTCCCTAAGATCATGCTGCGTTCACGCGTTATTGGTCACACCAGAGCTTGTCACACTTACACAATAACAAAACACTAACCAATCAATCATAAATCTCCACTTCTCTCCTCTCCCTCATTGGCCACGTTCCGCTGTTACTGATGTGTAACAAGGCGGCAGACCTAAATGTAGTCAGATTTGTAGCGGTAAAGGCCTGTTCACACCGGGACGATTTGCGTGCGCGTTTATCGCCGACATTTAACACCTCGTGACTAAACAAAGGGCGCCAATGTGAGTGTACACACCGACGCGCAAAACGCCAGGCGTAAAAGCGTCATTTAAAAAAAAATACGCGTCAGGTTCGTTTTTTATTTTGACGTGGCACGTTAAAAACTGGCTGACCAATGAGATCGGCGCTTTTGTTCACGTTCCTGGAGCGGCTGATGTGACAGTAAAACCCGACTTGGTGGCGCTCAAGCACAAAACGGTCTTGCCGAGCAGTAAGTAGACAAAGAAGAAGATGAACAGCAAATGCTGCTTGCCAGTTAGCAAAAAGTGTGTGTGAATGGTTTTGGCCATAGACATAATATGTCTATGGTTTTGGCAAGCATGTAAATACGGTCTCTCTTCTTCTGTGTGACAAGCGAGTGTCAGAAGCGTAAAGTGCCGCAGCACCACCTTGTGTACCGGGAGCGCATCTACTAGGGATGGGGCCGATCCGATCCAGTATCGGTATCGGGACCGATACCAGCTTAATTCACGTATCGGATTTTCCCGATCCAACCTGCGGAGAAATCCGATACCTATACCAGCAGGATAGCATTGAGCAACATGTCAGCTGTGTGGAAATACTTCACACTGGAAACACCGCAGAGCAAGACAATGTTTGCAAAACCGTAATTCAGAGAGGTGGAAGCTTCCTCGCGTCGTACAACACAACGAATGCAATCAAACATTTAAAAAAGCAGACAAGACTAGGGTGACATTTAAGAGATAATAATCAGGGCTTGACATTGACAATCGCCATCTGCGTGTATTTCGGCTGTGTAACACTCACACCAGCCACTTTGAACTTATGGTCTTCTCAAAAGCCATCTGTTATAATCACGTTGCGCATTATAACCAAATTATATTATTATTATTATAACATTATAACACGTGTTTATATTGAGTTTATGAATATAATAATCTGAGGCGTTCAGATTAGCGGAGTTTTGTTCAGAGCGCGCGCCGCTCTCACGCTCGCTGAAATCTACACTCAGATCAGAGATAAACGAGCGATGCACGCAGGAGATTAATTCATCATACAGTGATTGACAGTTTTTGTTATATTTCAGCACCGAAAATAGTTTCAAACAAAACATGGCAGAACCACATTGCATCTTATATGACTGGCATTAGGTTGGCTTGACGTTCGCGAATCTAGGGACCGTCTCTAAAGTTACATACAACATTGGTAGGCTATACACGTTTCTAACTTAAATGGCATTTGAAGAGAATGACTTAGTCATAAAACTGACTGTAAAGTGTTCATCTAGGTGTTAGGTATGATGCACACCTTTTGGATTTTTGATATTTAATCAAATAAACTGTCAAATCATATGAAAATATGCTTTATTTCACTAGAATACTGTATGAGCTCTTACACAAAACATGCTAGATTTAAATGTCATAGCTGATAGAACACTGATGAGAATATTGCTTGAATATATTTACAGATATAATATTAGAGATTTATGCATTATGCGTTGCCATTGACGACGGCCATTATAAGGAAGGAAATCCCACAGAATCTAGCTTAAAAAGTGCTTAGAGCTGCTTGATTTATTTTTTGTTTGTTGATTTTCAAATATAAATTGATAACCGTGATAATTTGGGTCACTATTATGTTCATATCATACTTGCCTGTCTCGTGGAGTTTATGTCAGCATCAAATAAAATCAACAATAATGATAATAATAATATTAAAGCAAACACAGCTCTAGTATCGGTATCGGCCAATATCCAAATTCAGGTATCGGATCGGAAGTGAAAAAATGTGGATCGGTGCATCCCCAGCATCTACTGAATTTGCACGTTCACTCTGCGCATCGCCAGTGGAAATCGCTTGGGTGTGAACACTCAAGACGCGCCGAAAAACGCTGGCGATAAGCGCACGCGATATTCGTCCCGGTGTGTGCAGGCCTTAAGAGGTAAAAATGAACCCCAGTGTCGAAAATCCCGGTGGCGACGGTGAGAGTGAGAATGTGACAACATTGGTACAGAAAAAAGGAGCACATTCCACCGTGTGGAGCTTTTTCGGGTTTAAACCTAAAGACGATGCGCAAAGAGTTATTTGCAAACAGTGCTTTTGCATATACGATCACCTCAAACGTCACCACAAAATACAGTATGAGTTAGCCATGAGAGACAAGGGAGCCACACCACAAAATACCAGCCGCCAGACCACGCAAACTTCCATAACTCAGACGTTGTACGGAGCATCGCCATACCCTCCAAGTTCCCAGCGGCACAAAGATATAACAAAAGCCATTAGGGCTGTCACTTTTTATTCAATATTCGAATATGCATTCGAACATGACGTGAAATATCCGTAATCGAACCAAGGCCGGCCCATGGCATAGGCGGAATAGGCAAATGCTAGGGGCGCCACTCATCCATAGGGGCACCAAAATGTATTACTGATACTATTTTATTCATATTAATTTGAAATATTACCAAATAAAGCGCAAAAAACTTAACCAAGTCCCCCGCCTCTTCCCGGTCCACCTCATCGATCTCCCCCCGCCGAGCTACTTGAAGTGCGTCAGAAATATAACGCGCGATCAGTTTAACGTTGGGGGGATTTGTTGTGTCGCGTCGCCTCTCGCCGCATCTAATGTAGACAGGATTGCTTTCATTTTTTAGGGTGCTTGGTCGCTCGCTCAAGGTGTAGACTCAGTGAAAGTTGCCGAATTGTAGTGTCAAAAAAGACAGAAGCCTCTGATGCAGGGAAGATAAGGGATACACTGCTCTTCTTATTTAGTATTTTTGTCTTGTTTCTAGTCTAAATATTTAAAAATTCTTAAATCAAGATGTATTTACTAGATAAGTAAAATAAGTAAAAAAACAATCTAAATTATCTGCCAATGGGATGAGAAAAATAATCTAGTTTCTGATTGAAATCGTGTTTCTGTCCCAAACAGAAATAAGAGAATTTTTCTCACCCCATTTGGCAGATAATTTAGCTTGTTTTAAGCAAAAACTCTGGACTGGAAACAAGAAGAAAAATACTAAATAAGAAGAGCATTTTTTGCAGTGTAAAGAGAGAGGTAAAGTGATGTAGGCTAATGAATGAACAGTTTATTTAACTGCATAGAAGTAAAATACTAATGTTTGCTAATTAATTCCAGTTTTACCTTAAACTGTATGCAAGCAGTCTTTCTGGGTTCTCCAGAGGCCACAGACAGTGTGATTTTGTCAAAAAAAATCATATCTGTTTTTTAAAACGCATGTAATATCACTTTTTTAATAGCCTAATGTTTTTATTCTACAGTTGTGCAGTTTTAAGAGGACATATGGCAATTTTAAAATGTATTTGCCGAAATTAGTAATGATATTTATATACAGGTTTATTTAAAATAGCAACATTTTATGTAAAATTCACATTAAATATCTAAATTTCTCAGTTTAATTCATGGTGAAAACATGAATGTGCATAGTTTAGTGGAAGATTGCTGCCATCTACTGGAAAACAAAAACTTTTGCTAGTTCTCAATGAATAGTTTGTGCATGAATGCCAGATGCACTCTTGCTGTTTGTGTTTAGGCTGTAGGTGCTATTTTTTTTTATAGTTTAAGTATCATCAGCCTTTAAAAAAATAAATAATATATCATGAACATAATGACGGGGTAGAAAGGACTGGACATCATATAAAACAACTATAATTTTTTTTAAAAAACATCAATGCATTACAAAAATAAAACAGTAGCAGTGTTTCCACAACTTGATACAAAAGGGGCACCAAGTAAAATCTTGCCTAGGGCAGCAAATTGGTCAGGGCCGGCCCTGAATCGAACTATAAATAAACTATCCGGTTTTTAAAGTGCCATGCAGAGCGGGTACCCGCAAATATTGCTGAAACGGGTGAAAAACATCCCAACTGTGTCGGATACGGGTGCGGGTCGGGTCGGACAAGGGAGAACACGGGTTTTAAACAGTCACGTGCAAACAAATATATAAAAAATATATGCGTGTACAGTGCCGCCTCTCCCATTGCTTTCATCCCGCGCTGCGCGTCGGGCATCAAGTGCTGAGGAGGGCACCACAAGAAAATGCTCTCTCTACCTGTATTTCAAGATGACAAAATAATTTCAAATCCATATTAGTTTATTTGTGGCCGCGCAGCGCGCGCGTCCTCCCAGGAGAATCACAACCGCGCGCGCGATCTGCCTGCACTCGGCGAGATGGATCCTGAGGAGTTGAAGAAAAAAATAGCCGCAAATGTGGAAGTTCATCACTGAGGAAGCACGCAGATAACTGTGTTAACAAACCAAGCACACGCAGTTCTATCGAACAGTATTTTTGTTATGTTTCCTGAGTTTGGTCTCTTAATAACACTGTCTTAGTACATTAAGCCACGTTAAGCGTTTTCTTATAACATTTTTGTTTAAATATTTTATTTATAGTTTTCATTTTTTACAAAAACACAAAAACAAAAAGAAACAACAAAATAAGACAACAAAAACCCTCTCTCCACAAGGCAAGATATTAAATAATCATAAAAATAGAAATAAACAGTAATAAGCATAGATTTACATCTAGTCTGTCTACATTTGTTGTTTCTACATTTTAATTTAATTGTAACTAATTAATTTTATTAAATTTTTATTCATTTTTTTTTAAGTATAAGAAAAAATGAGAATCGTGTAAGAGAATCATGATCTCAATTCCCATGGAGAAAAATCGTGATTCACATTTTAGCAAGAATCGTGCAGCCCTAGCCTTACAACATATAATCTGACCTATAGGGCTGGACGATTTATCGAAAAGTAATCGAAACCGACATTTAGAACCTCTAACCGACGTAATTTTCCCATGTCGGTTATTCCGGTTTTAGTCACGTGACTCCGCCCCGTCAGTCACATCAAGTGCAGTTTGCAGGCACACGGAAAAATTCAGGAGCAGTTATCTTTGTTTATACAATCTGGATGCTCAGAATTACTATAGTAATTGCATGTTTTACACAGTTTATACAGATAAGTTAATAGTTCTTACAGGGCTCGACATTAAGCCTGTTCACATGCTTGTCCTTCCTGTCATTCACTTGTCCGAGTAAAAAATTAGCTTGTCCGGATTTTTTTTGTGGTAAATATAATCTACAGGGAGTGCAGAATTATTAGGCACGTTGATTTTCTGATCATATTTTTTTTCCAGGCACATTTGACCAATTCCAAACCACAGTAATCCTAATAACTACTATTGATTTAGTATTTAATAATGTATAAGTGATATATAATTGTTCATGAAGGCTGGAAATGAAAATCACCTTATATTCAGGTGTGCAGAATTATTAGGCATGTTTTCTTTTACAGATAAATTGAGCCAAAAAAGAGATTTAATTCAGACTGAAAAGTCAAAAAGTATTAAATGCCCATGAGAAGGATGCAATACTAATGCAATACTAGACATTGCAGTTAAGCCATGGCCATTGGACAGTGAAATGCTCGTTGGGTCAGCAGGATCTGACAAAAACAGGTGGTGAAGAAAAGACACCTGTTAACTGCAAAAGAATTAAGAATTAAGGTGAAGAATTAAGGGTGAAACCATCAGGAACCCTTTAGTCTCCAGCGCCACCATTTTCCAGAGCTGCAACCTACCTGGAGTCTCCAGAAGTGCAAGGTGTCAGGATCTCAGAGACTTCAGTTAGGTAAAGAATCCTAAAAAATGACCCCCACTAGATAAGAATCACAAGCTGAAGTGTTGTAAAATACACGAAGAAGGTTTTTTTATAGGCTTTATGGACAGATAGGTTGAGAGTGACTCTTGAAGGACCAGCACCACATCCTCTAGTACCACTGTTTGAAGAATCTGGCAGTACGTTTTGGGAGTTCATTTTAGTCTATCCTGAAGTCCGTTTTGCAGAGATGGACTAAAATGAACTCCCAAAACGTACTGCCAGATTCTGGAAGATTAATTCTTCAAACAGTGGTACTATAGGATGTGGTGCTGGTCCTTCAAGATCCTGCATTTCACTGTCCAATTGTCATGCCTTAACTGCAATGTCTAGTATTGCATTAGTATTGCATCCTTCTCATGGGCATTTAATACTTTTTGACTTTTCAGTCTGAGTTAAATCTCTTTTTTGGCTCAATTTATCTGTAAAAGAAAACATGCCTAATAATTCTGCACACCTGAATATAAGGTGTTTTTCATTTCCAGCCTTCATGAACAATTATATATCACTTATACATTATTAAATACTAAATCAATAGTAGTTATTAGGATTACTGTGGTTTGGAATTGGTCAAATGTGCCTGGAAAAAAAATATGATCAGAAAATCAACGTGCCTAATAATTCTGCACTCCCTGTATTCTGAAACATTAATCTCACCAGTGTTCAATCAGCTTTGTCATATTTAAATCTGCATATTTGTGATATTTTTACCTTTTTATAAAGGGCATTTTTCCATAATCTTATTAAATATAGGCTATGCTTCAGCTTTCATTTTATATTTTTAAATGTTATCTATAAATTAAATTTGAATAAGACACTATAGGCTGTTACAAATCAAATTAAATAATTTACACTGAAAATGTACACCTGCATTAAATAATGTTATGAGATATTTTAAATATTTTTGAATATACAAATAAGAAATGTTGGAAAGATGAAACTAAACCACCTGTAGGTGGCAGCAGGGGACCGTCTTAATGAGTCATTGAGTGGATTTGTTCAAACGGCTGATTCATTCAAGAATTAGGCGGTCGTTTATGAATAGGTCATTGAATCTTTGATTCAACCAATTCATTCACATGCTGTTGCTGTGAGATGCACTACGTTTCTGTTGTGTTTATTGTTTGGAACTATTTTCGCTGCTGAAATAGAACAAAAACAGTCCATATTGCATCTAAAATGTAAGTGACTTAAAGGTCCCGTTTTTCGTGTTTTTTTGAAGCTTTGATTGTGTTTAAAGTGTGCAATATAACATGTGTTCTTGTTTCGCGTGTAAAAAAAACACAGTATTTTTCACACAATTTACTTATCTGTATACCACTGTTTTCACTGTCCTCAAAACGGCTTGAAAGATTTCCCTGTTCTATGAAGACCCTCCTTCAGAAACACGTAACGAGTTCTGATTGTGCCAGCGGTTCCCGTGTTGTGATTCGACAGCAGCTTAGGGCACGCAGAGCGCACGTTACCGGAAAGGTCACGCCTCTTACCATAACGGGGATGCATGCGCTCAATGATCTCTAAGTACAGCGTCCCTGGGAAAGCCAAACAAAGGTGACTTGACTCCGGGATGAAAATAACAGCGTCTCGACGACATGGCAACAAACAAACTATACGAACGCAAACGAACGCAACACTTCCTATTCTCCACACGGGAGCAACAAGACCACGCCCCCTTTTTCGCGTGTTCTTGTGGGCGGAGGTTAGTCGACATACTGCTCTACTGACGTCATTAAAGCAGGAAATACCAGGATGTAGTCCTAACCAGCCGTTCGCTGTAGGCTTTGAAAGGGAACTTCTGTTAAATAAAATATCTCGCTTGGCATTGAACTTTGAGCTTTATAATTTTACAGGTATTATAAATGCTCTAACAGCAACATTACACACTAACTAAAGTTTGAAAAATGGGATCACGAAGAACAGGACCTTTAATGTTAATTAATTGTTTATGAACTGGCGTATGAAATCAGTGTCATTTTCAGTCACTCGTGTTTGTTGTTGCTTAAATGCATCATATGTTATAAATATAAAACTACACAATTTTAACTGTGTATGTTAACTGAGTTTCTTCGTATGAGCAGCGCTCATTTGTTTTAGATTTTCTCCTCGAGAGGCTGCGCGAGCCTCAACAGCACAAACTTGTTAACGCAGAGCTCGACATTAAGCCGGTTCACACGCTTGTCCTTCGGACAAGTAAATCTGTCATTCACTTGTCCGAGTGAAACATTTGCTTGTCCGTATTTTTTTTGTAAATATAATCTATTTTGAAGCAATATTCTCACCAGTGTTTAATCAGCTTTGACATATTTAAATATGCATATTTGTACCTTTTTAAAAAGGGCATTTTTCCATAATCTTATTAAATATAGGATATGCTTCAGCATATATTAATTTATATTTTATTCTAATTTAATTTATAGATCAAATTTAAGAATATAAGACACTATAGGCTGTTACCAATCAAATTAAATCATTTACACTGAAAAATTACAACTGCATTAAATAATGTTATGAGATTATTTTAAATATTTTTGAATAGCCTATACAAATAAGAAATGTTGGAAAGATGAAACTAAACCACCAGTAGGTGGCAGCATGTGACCGTTATAATGAGCGAGTCATTGAGTCGATTCAGTGAAACTGCTGATTCATTCAAGAATTTGGCGTTCGTTTACGAATAGGTCATTGAATCTTTGATTCAACCGATTCATTAAAACGCTGAATCCTTCAGTAACACACACTGTTGCTGTGAGATGCGTTACGGTTCTGCTGTGATATTTGTTTGGAACTATTTTCACTGCTGAAATAGAACAAAAACAGTCCATATTGCTTCTAAAATGTAAGTGACTTAATGTTAAATAATTGTTTATGGAACTGGCGTATGAAATCAGCGTCATTTTCAGTCGTGATGGTATTCAGGAAAACAACACTCTTGTTAGTGTAATGTTGCTTAACTGTATCATATACTATAAATATAAAAACTGCACAATTTTAACTGTGTATGTTAACTGAGTTTCTTTGTATGTGTGGCACTCATTTGTTTTCGATTTTCTCCTCGAGAGGCTGCGCGAGCCTCAACAGCTCAACCTTGTTAACTTCAGTTCGTTTTATATTATCCACTATCGATCTCCACTTACACTGAATGCAGAATCCTTATTGCACTTTGGTGATTCCCTAGTTAATTTTTGTTTTGACGTTTGAACCATACTTGTCCGTCGGGCAAGTAAAATTCTTTTTCATTTGCCCCTTCAAAAAATCCACTTGTCCCGGACAAGCGTTAATGTCGAGCCCTGGTTCTTATATGCGGTGCTACACGCACACAGACAGTGCGAGCAAGCCTGAAGCTGTGACACACACAATCACTTTCATTAATGCATTCAAATAAATGTAATGTAGGCCTACTGTGCTAATTTATCTGTATATGATGTAACCGTTATAACAAACAGAAATCTGTAAAAATTTGTGACCCATAGACAATAACTGCTGAAAGTGAACTGTTTCCTTCAAGTATTTTAAAATCAACACGAAATGCACTTTCATTAGAAAAAAATTATCCCAATTTTAATAGTTGAACATATTTACAGTACAAACCTTATCAGTGAACTATGAGGGCAAAAAAAAAGGAAACCAAAATAATCGTTCATTAATCGTAATTGAAGTAAAATGTTCAATTAATCGAGATTTTGATTTTAGGTCAAATCGTTACAGCCCTAATCTGACCTCAGAAACTGAATCGGGACAACGCGTTTTTCTCAGGCACTCTGCGACCCACTCAGAACAATGGGTCTTCTTGTAGTGGTCCCTCAGCACTTGGTGCCCTACAGCGCGTGATGCACGTGGTGGGAGCGGCGGCTAGGGATGAAACGATTACCGGTTTCACGATAAACCACGATAAAATTTAGTTACGGTTAGTAATATCGTATAAAATTTTATTATCATTAAAACCGCGTGTGATTATCACAGTTGTGAAAACTCGCGGTAAATCTTCTCCAGTCAGCGTCAGTCTGACGCAGCGCACCGCTGTTTTCTGAATGAGGAGAAATGGCAGAAAGCAGTGACAGCACTCGGGGGATTGTTCTGCCTTCTAAAAGGACCAAATCTGAGGCGTGGTCATATTTTGGCTTTTACAAAAGTCCTGAGGGAAACTTAATCTAAGATGGTCACCCTGTCTGCAAACATGCCAGAAGAAAGTCGCTGTAATAGGGGAAACACTTCAAAACTACGAACGCAAGGCAAGTGGACTTTGACCTCAATACCAAAACTACGTCTGGGAAATAATAACGTGAAGCGAACGAACAAATTCAGACAAGACTAGGGTGACATTTAAGGGATAATAATCAGGGTTTGACATTAACAACCGCCATTTGCGAGTGTAACGTTATTTCGGCTGCACACTAGCCACTTACACGTGCTTCTATTGAGTTTATGAATGCAATATCTCATAATCAGAGGCGTTCAGATTAGCAGAGTTTTGTTCAGAGCGCGCGCCGCTCTCACACGCTGAAATCTGCACTCAAAGCAGAGATAAACGTGTGCTGTACGCAGGAGATTCATTCATCATAAAGTGGATGACTTTTTTTGTTCTATTTCAGCAGCGAAAATGGTTTAAAAAAAACACAGCAGAACCACAGCGCATCTGATATGACTGGCATAACGCAGGCGAATTTAGGGACCGTCTGTAAAGTTACACACAACATTGGTAACGTTATACACGTTTCAAACTTCAATAGCATTTGAAGAGAATGACAGTCATAAAAAGACTGTAAAGTGTTCATCTAGGTGTCCGGTATGATGCACACATTTTGATATTTAATAAAATAAACTGTCAAATCATATGGAAATATGGATATGCATTATTTCACTAGGATACTGTTTGGGCTCTAACACAAAATATGCTAGATTTAAATGTGTCTGATAGAACACTGATGAGAATATTGCTTGGGAATATATTTACAGTGATAATATTAGAGATTATATTTACGACAAATTATTATTATTTATGCGTTATGCGTTGCTATTGACGACGGCCATTAAGGAAGGAAATCCCACAGAATCTAGCTTAAAAAAGTGCTTAGAGCTGCTTGATTTATTTGTTGTTTGTTGAATTTCAAATATAAAACTTGTTGAAATGTTTTAAGTGTGTGCATCTGTTCTTTTTGAACACTTTCATTTCGTTTGAACAAAACCGTGATAATATTGATAACCGTGATAATTTGGGTCACTATAATCGTGATGTTAAATTTCCATACCGTTTCATCTCTAGCGGCGGCACTGAGCTTGAGCGATCACCCAAGTCACGTGACATGCAGTTAGTGTATATTTAGTAAAATAATATTATTATAATAACATTTAGTTTAAAAGTGTACTAATTACTTAATCAAATATCAAGGAAGAAAAAAATTATTGTGTGGCATAAGGTGAAGTGAGAGCTGGGCTGGGGCACGTTCGGTTCGACATGAGAGGATCGCGGTTTTTCGGTTAGTTTTGAATATCGCTACACCCCTACACTTTAGCTTACTTAACAAACACATTTTGTGTCAATGACTAATACTGATGAATAAAGCCTATACGTTAAAGCTATTATATAGCAGTGTTTGTTAATACAATAAAGTAGCCACCACACTCACACCACACAAAATAACATAAAGTGAAAATAAAGTGGCATTTATGAAAACAACAGTTACCATGGAATACACAATACATCATGAACTGTTAATGAATCATATAAACTGCTCCTGATGATCAGAATGAACATCATACCTGCATGTCTTCCCAGCTAACACACATCAAACCAGTTACGTGATTTAATGGTACTTTTATTTCATGACTTACGAATTGACAACGTACCGCTGCATGCTCGTTAAGGGTGTGAACCTACACTGGTCTCGCGGTTCGGTTCGATATCACGATGCATCGCAAATGCATTGACAATGCACTGCATCCTCATGTATACAATTTTGTCAGTCAGTTATATGAACTGAACCTTTAATTTTACCTGCTCAAAGAAAACACGTACACAATGTACTAAAAGCCACTTCAGGAGGTGGTCTGGGCCGCATTAGTGAAAGCTAAAGTCTAAATGCATCTGGTTGTTGAAACATTTTACTCCCAGTTCTCCCAACAATTATAAAAATATAAATGTGTGAGAGTGTTATGGGCTGGCCTATATGACATGTTATAGCCAGATATGACAGCGCTACTGAAGCACGCATCGCAGCAGACAAGCAGCTGCGGATCTCTTCATCAAGCCAGCGCACATAAACCACCGCAAATAAAACCGAAAGCAAGTCGCAGGTGCTCAACATAGTCATATTTATTAAAAGTAAAGAAACCGAATGATCTTACCAGTGCTGTTGCTGCGCTCTCTCCTATTGCAGTCTTTGATTTTGAAATTAGCTGATAAATGCAGCTCATATCTGTTGTTTTTCGGTGACGTTAACTCCATTAAATCTGCATATAGTGCGGGAATTATAGATTTAATTTATGTCCGTTTTGCAGTGATACATTTTATGTGACCAAATGTACATTAAATTGTTTTGATAAATCAGATAGATATCTGATCTGTAAAAACGCATGACCAGGTGTAAACAGGCCCTTTAAGAACTCTAACGTTGATATAATTTGATCCATTTTTGGCTGAGCTGGGTCCACCTTGGCACTGACAGGCTTTAACAGCTCACGATGAAAACGGCTGACGTGGTTTCTTAGTGGTATTACCCCATGCACATTTTATTTGTGCGTGACATGATCTGCACACAGCACGTGTCTTCTCCAGGTCGTGCTTACCAGGTTGTTCATAGGCTTGAGGCTGTGCTTCTGCATTCTATTCGATTGTATTTTTCTTACAAGAGAGTGTCAAGAGAGTGGACAATGCACATAAAGAAAGGAATGTTATTAGAATGTTATAGAAATGCCCATTGGGCAGGCCGTGATACATTTTGTTAGCCCGGTTTGAAAACACAGTCCCAAGACATCGGGTTTTGCGAGCCCCTGGCCAATACATGTTCAAGTCTTTATGCAGTGACTGTGTTCTTCCACAACCAGGCACTGCACAATATTTTGTAATCTTCAATGCCATGTTTATTGCTTGGAAGTTCGATCCGGTTTAGCTCCACGTAGGCCTATGTTATTTATCCATGTCAGGCATGAGTCGGTGAGCGGGGCTACAGAATCAGGCTTTCGTCTTGAGGCAGTGTTTCACTGCTCTCTGACGTCACGGGAACGCACATTTACAGATCCATCGTTTGTTGGGCCTAGTGACAATAAAAGCTTTTCCTTGACTAACAAGGACGTTTTCGGCTCTGAAACTTACAGGATATTCGTATATTACCATGACCTTTTATATTTCAAAGGCTCAAGGGAAAGTTGATTTCTCAATTCATGACCCCTTTTTTACAACAATCAGAATGGTAAAAAGAGAGAGAAAAAAAAAACCTGTTGTAAAGCACCGCTCTCTGCGACACCTAACCATAAATATATATGGTTGTGATAATGTACTTGTTCTATCACTGACAGATGCGCATAATCTTCAGGATCATTGATATTTCTCTGTTCTTGCTCCACTACATGTAAATGCCTCACTCTTAATAGCTGGGCTGCCGCTGCCATGTTTCCAATGATTGACAGGGCGGGGCGGGGAACTGATTGGCTCAGATTGCATTTTCAATTCCACATTGAATTTGGCTACATTCCTTACAGGACATTTAATGAAAATGCAATCGCAAGTATCTTAACTGTTAGTGTAAATGCAATTAAAACAGTGCATCTATCCATCATATAACTGCTCCACACGGCTCTGGGGGGTTAATAAATGTCTTCTGAAGCGGAGGGGAGCGTTTGTGTAAGAAAAATATCCATATTTAAAAAATGTTATAGACTAAAATAACTAACTTCCGACGGAAAGCCGCAGTCTTTTAGTCTTTCTTTTAGTCTAATCAGATGATTTAAGTCCATTAACTCTCTCTGACTCTCTCACCAGTGACTGAACTACTGAACTAGAGCTGATTGAGACATTTAGAGATTTAGTTTGATGTGTTTTTCTGTTAATTATTCTCATCTTAAACAGGACAACACACTGGAAAAACTCCTAGAGAAGCAACTGAGATCCACGTGACACTATTATAAAGATGGAGTTCATTAAAGAAAAGAGTGAAGACATTAGGATTGATGAAACATTCAGAGTGAAACTTGAAGAAACTGAGGACCAAACAGTGATGGCGTTTATTAAAGAGGAGAGTGAAGACATTAGGATTGAAGAAACATTCAATGTGAAACTTGAAGAAACTGAGGAACAAACAGTGATGGCGTTTATTAAAGAGGAGAGTGAAGACATTAGGATTGAAGAAACATTCAATGTGAAACTTGAAGAAACTGAGGAACAAACAGTGATGGCGTTTATTGAAGAGGAGAGTGAAGACGTGAAGATTGAAGAAACATTCAGAGTGAAACTTGAAGAAACTGAGGAACAAACAGGTTGGTTAATTAATTAAAATTACTTTTTTAATTCAAATTTTTCAAATTCCAATGTTGTGTTGTCCGTTTTACCAATACAATCAAGCTGTGGAATTTTAACATGTCTGTTTTTAAATGTTAAAAGTAATTTTAATTAATACAAATTATAAGTTTCAACCATTTGGTCCCTTAGGCTTCATCCGCCGTGGTAGCGTGTCAAAGCATTTTCGAGTATTAATATGCAGCTTTAATGCACGTTGGCGATTTTGAATTTATATTTCATGTCGATATACAATTGCACACTTAAAACTGATCGTAGTGTTTATATATTTGTAAGACTGGCGAATCTATAGAACAATGGCAAGGAAAACTAACTTTACTGCACTCCGAGAGCACCCTGGTGGTCGGGAGCATTTCCAATGACTCTTCAGGACTGCTTGAAAATTACAGACTTTGATTAGGGATGAAACTTAACATTGCTAGACAGTGGCCCTCCAAGACCGAAGCTGCCCACCCCTGATCCATAGATAATGTATATAACATACATGTTGTTGGTTTTGATGCTTTAAATATCTAACTTGTTTTATGTCTGTTTTTTTCCCCTAGATCTGATGGCACTGAAAGAGGCAAGTCATGACCTTGTTGAAAGGGAAGAAGAGAAAGACCATTATGATAAACATCATGATTTCATGACTAAAGAAAGATCGACACAGACTTCCTCACAAAAAAGAGCCCAAAAGATAGAAACAAAAAGTAATTTCCCCTGCCAACAGTGTGGAAAGAATTTCACTCAAACAGGAAGCCTTATAGTCCACATGAGAATTCACACTGGAGAGAAGCCTTACACCTGCCAACAGTGTGGAAAGAATTTCAACCGAAAAGAAAGCCTCAACAGGCACATGAGATTTCACACTGGAGAAAGCCTTTTCGCCTGCCAACAGTGTGGCAGGGGTTTCACTCAAAAAGGAAACCTTGAAGTCCACATGAGAATTCACACTGGAGTGAGTCCTTTCACCTGCCCTCAGTGTGGAAAGAGTTTCAGACATAAAGGAAACCTTAAAGTCCACATGAGAGTTCACAACAGAAAGACGACTTACACCTGCACTCTGTGTGGGAATGGCTTCAGATGGGAACAAAGCCTTAGGGAACACATGAATATTCACACTGGAGAAAAGCCATTTACATGTGATCAGTGTGGAAAGGGTTTCAGACGTAAATTAACCCTTAATTGTCACATGAGAATTCACACTGGAGAGAAGCCATTCATGTGTGAACAGTGTGGAAAAAGTTTCAGATATAAAGATAACCTTAAGGGCCACATGAGGATTCACATGAGACCTGTTATAGAGGTCATCAAATTGGGATCACACCAGAGAGAAGTTCCCATGTCTTCAGTGTGAGAAGATATTCCCATATCAAAGAGACCTGAAACGGCATTAGAAAACTCATTCTGGAAAGAAATGCAGTGTTTATCAGTGTGACAACTTTTAAAGGAGCAATTTAAAAAATCAACTGATTTGTCTTTTGCCATCACACTTATGCCTGGTTCATGACTACACGATTTTAGCCCGAATTTGGCACGATCTGTTTGACGTATGGTGTCGTAGGGATTCGTAAACGACAATGGACGTCGGGACGCAAGAATTTATCGTTTCATCTCGTATAGTGTGTCATAGTATACGACAACCGAATCCGCGTCTGCGATAGTTCACAACGTCACAGCAGAAAGACTAGCATGTTGATTTTTTTTTTTTGAGGTCCCCACGACGGGTTCCGTCATATGGGTGACGCTGACCAATCGGAGCACAGACGCTTTTCGTACACAGCTTTCAAACATGGCGAAACGCAAGAGAGATGATGGTGCGGCTAGGTGGAGTTATGAAATTGAGGAAAGGTTCGTGGAGATGTGGCACCAGTACTCTTGCCTGTGCGATGTTTCATCGAGGGACAACCACGACAGATTACAAAAAAAAAAGCTGCCGTACGATAGCGGAAGCCCTTCAGCAACCCGGTGAGTACTGGAATTAGCTGTAACTTTTAAGCTAGCAAATCATTCATTATATTCTTCTTCGCTATAGAGAAAATTGTGTGTGTGAGAGAGAGATAGAGATTTTGTTAGTGAGTGAGTGAGGGTGTGTGTGAGAGAGCAAGTGAGTTACTGTGTGTGTGTGTGTGTGTGTGTGTGTGTGTGTGTGTGTGTGTGTGTGTGTGTGTGTGTGTGTGTGTGTGTGTGTGTGTGTGTGTGTGTGTGTGTGTGTGTGTGTGTGTGTGTGTGTGTGTGTGTGTGTGTGTGTGTGTGTGTGTGTGTGTGTGTGTGTGTGTGTGTGTGTGTGTGTGTGTGTGTGTGTGTGTGTGTGTGTGAGTGAGAGAGAGCTTTCACTACTGGCTAATAACAAAATATTTAATATAAAAAGAACGATATTTTACCTCAAGTTCTCCTTGGAGGATTGACAACCCATACTGCCCTCTTTGAGCAAGCCAGGAATGTGTCCATGGTCGGGTTTTCTTTCTTTTTTTGCGCTTTTCTAAACACAAGACAGCCAGTACAAAACACGCCGCTTCAGACATTGTTTACGCTCTTGTTTGTTTCCGGAAGTCAGTCGCTAGTTTCGCCTTCTCGATGACATCACCCGCGTCGTTAAAGACAACAAGCGATGATTGGTCGCGAAGCAACGTGTAGTCTGACATGTTTCTTATCCAGGACACGACAAGATTTTAGGAGTCAAAATCGCGTAATCTGACACAGTGACTATCGTAACAGACAAAAAAAATTGTGTAGTCTGAACCAGGCATTACAGGTACACCTGAAAAGTCATGCAGATCTGAGGCTCTTCCATTTCAAATGGCACCAGATAATATGCATCTGTGTGAAATTAGAGCTATATTAACATTGCAGCTGAATCTGATGTTCCGCTCAAATGTTTTTGTTGTCTTTTTTTGGGTGAGGCTATTCACGTGACCTTTAAATGTGGCCTGTATCATAGACTT
Organism: Gobio gobio; assembly: GCF_949357685.1. Taxonomy (NCBI): domain Eukaryota; kingdom Metazoa; phylum Chordata; class Actinopteri; order Cypriniformes; family Gobionidae; genus Gobio; species Gobio gobio. The sequence goes on along the minus strand of NC_137121.1, from coordinate 31,906,778 downwards.
CTACAAGACTCCACCCTGGACTCTTCATCACAAGTGATTCTCCCATTCTCACTCATTTTATTTGCTTTCTTCACCTCTCTATTTTTTCTGGCTTTATATTTTCTTATTGTGTACATCTACTCCTGACCATCTCCTTTGCCTTTGTCACATTCCTCCTGTATTTTTGTTTTGTTTTGTTTCTCTTGGATATATTTTCTGTTCTTTTGTTTCAGTTCACTTTTCTTGTGTCTATTAGTGTCTATAGTTACTAATCATGTTTCTATGGTTTCAGCTTAGTTTCACTTGTTTTTTTCCTTTTGTATTTATGATGGTATCAGCGTGTTTGGGCTTTGGGCTATGCACATTTTGTACCTGTTCAGCTCTAGGTCTGCTCTTGACGCTGTTTTGCCTAATGGTAACTTCATGTTCTGTTACGATTGTCAAACTCTTATTAGCATTCAGATGTCTTTAACGGGTGGGGCCCCCCGGGACTCTGATTGTCATGGCTTTGTTCATCCTGCATATTTACTTAAGGTTCTTATGGAGCTGCTTTGGCAACGGTCCTAGCAAAGAAATGTCATTAGAAATGTCGAAAATGTGGAGTTTTGATTTAATCTAAGGGCATGTTTACACCTGGTATTAAGATGTGTTTTGGCGATTGGATCACAAGTAGATGGAGACACCTGGTGTTTTAATGTCTCTTTTTTCCACTTTACTTTTGACCACTTCTGTCCTGATTTCTTCAAGGGCAGGGTCTATGAGCGGGTAAATGTATAGGCTTGCTATGATCAAATGCTTTTCTTATGCTTTATTAAAGTTCTTGATGTTTTCTCATTTGTGTTGAGTGTTAAGTTTGTCATGCAGAGGTGTGTTATACAATGTTGTAAGATTAATGGACTGAGCCTTAAATCATTATTGAAGACATGAGACAAGAAGCTAGAGAAAAAGAACAAAGAGGAGCACAAAGAACAAAATAACTTGTTTTATTATTCCATGAAGAAAAGTTAGTTTAGGATTAGTTGGGAAAGTGCATGATATTCTAGAATAGTCCATCCTTGTATGATTAATGTACCTGGAATAATATATACATTAATTAATATGGCACCAAAAATGGTTCTTGGCTCGTAATCATACGGAAACCTTTTTTAGTGCTATATATATATATATATCTTTTTTTTTTTTTGCCCCTTTTTTACATTTGAGCCCCTGCCCATGAAGAACTCTCTGCACGGCCCTGTAGGGGAACCTTTTTTAGTGCTATATAGCAGCAATGTTGGTGCTTCAGTGGTTCTTCAGCGGTTCTTCAGAGGTGCTATATAGCACTAAAAAAGGTCCCCCCCCCCCCCCATGATTAGAAGGTTTCCCTATGAAGAACCATTTTTGGAACCTTTTTTTTTTTTTTTGAGTGTTGGCTTTTTAAAAATGTATTTGTTTTGGGTGCTGGGCAGTGGGCACGCTGATTTTTACAGCGGACCATTTAATTTGAGTAGTGTAACTTTTATGTTTGGTTGACTGCATTTTATTTTGAGGATGAATGGCTGAAATGTCAAGTTAACATTGCTAGAACTGTTATGTTGTTTGTGTGAGGTTCCTGTGTGTGCGTTCAGTTAGATATAATAAAATAAAGATATAAAGAAAACATGCAATGCGTTAGAGTATTACAAAAACGAGCATCACAGGTTTTTCTTTTGTTAATGTTATTTCAGTGAAATATATTTAATGTAGTCCTATTTATTTTATTTCTTTATATTGTTCCTTTTATTCTGTTTTTCACAGAACAGCAGGTGTCTGATGTGACTGTGTATCCTCATGTTCTGTTATTCTAAGCAGAACAATCTTAATATAATAGCATTCTAATATTAATGGTTAATGGTCGACTAATGAGCTTTGGTTAATCAGGAAAATAAGCTAAAAGGGTTTAGTTACCCTTTAAGGAGCACAACTATTTCCAACATTGATAATAAAGCAGCATTTTAAAAGGATTTCTGAAGGATCATGTGACAGGAGTAATGATGCTGAAAATTCAGATTTGATCGCAGGAATAAAGTAGCCTACATTTTAAAGTATATAAACATAGAAAAACATTATTGTGATAATTAAATTGTAATAATATTTCACAATGTGACTCTTTTTTATCAAATAAATACAGACTTAAAGCTACACTGTGTGATATTTTCCCCCATCTAGTGGTGAACTTGTATATGACCATCCAGTGAATTTTAGTTTCTGTTCTGTTCAATTCCGATTTCGTTTTAACTCCTACGGTGGCCGATTTAGTCCAAGATTAATATGGCTTCCAGTTCGACCTCGTCCACATTCGACTCGGTGCCTGTGGGATATTCTGTGCGCAGTGGGATGGTTGGAACTCAACTGGCCTAATTATTCGGCTAGAAAGAACTGCAGCTAATCCAGAGTGAACTTTGATGATAGTAATGTTTATTCAGTCATCCAATTGCAAGGCATAAACAGGTTTGCATGGATATGTACATAAATGTGGTTTCTGTGAGAGAACAAATTAGGATGGTAAATATACATGATAATGACATGACAGAATATACACAGTTAAGAACTGTATAACTATACTTATAAGTTACATTTGTATAATGTAACCGTAAACCAGAGCTTATTGTACCATATATAGGCGCTAAATGCAGCTGCATTAAAAGGAGCGGAGCTGCCGCTGCTAACAAGCGGTGTCGGATTACAAAAGTGTGTGCGCAGGTTTAGCTCTGTATAACAAGTGTTAATATGCCGATCAGACCTGATACATATTTCCATCAACATACATTACAAGCAAATATTTTCTATAAACGAATAAACATTGTTAATACTGAATGACTATTCAAATAGGTGAGCATTACGCTATTGTATGTTGACACAAAAATACTTCTGAGGTAACATCAACTGAATTACATGATGACACACTCTGAAACACATCCACAATGACAATAACTATTATTACTTACGGAGTTATTAACGCACAGAAATACCACACAAGGAAAAACAGACTTTTGAGGAATAAACAAGCCAGGAAAACTCCGTATAACTCTGTTACTGGAGCTGCTGAGATGAAAACTCTCTGCGCATGCACCAGACAAGTCTGAACAAGTTGACGCGCACAGTGTTAAAACCGGTTAAAACGCGAAAGGCGAAGCTTGAATTTACGGGTATGTCCCTCTTTGGCTAATGTACTTTCAAGATGGAGGGGCAACATGGCGACCACCGTTAGATCCCATTACCTTATGTATTTTCAATGGCATATTATAAACTTACGAGAATACTTTATTACTTGAAAGAAGTAAATATACATTAATGAGCACATATATTTTTGAAAGAACTAAGTGTTTTTAGCTAAGAATAGACTAAAAAAGTTACACAGTGTAGCTTTAATGAGCAGAAGAGACTATTTCAAAAACAATACTAATAGTAATGTGTCCCAAAACTTTTGACCGGTAACGTTAGTGTAACAATTAGGGATGTGACGTGAGGAAATTTTCCAACCGGTTAATCGACGTGTGACAATACCGGTATCTCCGGCGGGGGCTTTTAAATCTCTAATTCTAAAATCTAAACCGAAAGTAAAATGTGCACGGCCGCTCTGCATTCATAACTGTGTGGAGCAAAGTGAGTGTTTTCAATGAAATTAACTGAAAACTCCCCAGTGGACATGCATCGTGAATGACTGTGCGCATTTTACTTTCGATTGAATTAGCACCAATTTGGGAGCAGGTTGCTTAAATAGTGGGTACATTAGCCTATTATTCACAACAACAAACAGCACAATGACAAACTCACTTAAACAGGTACTTTTACATTTTGCTTTGAATCCACATCTTCTGCGGTCTTGTCATTCAGCTCATCACTCTCGTGATGAATGAGATCTTACTCCTGCTGCATTTGTGCTGCGACTCTCGTTCGGCTCACGCAGACACGTTCAGTTTTTAATTGTAGTCTGTTCTCAAGTGATGTAACCGTGTGTTTCACCTGAACAAGCCTAGTAACAATATGTAATGACAAAGTTTAAAGTGGCTTCATAAAGTAATTAAAAACAAAAGCAAAATGCTTGCTTGATGCACATTCTTTGCTCTTCATTTTTTTAGAAGTACATTAAAGTTTAAAGGGTCAACCTCCGTTGATCTTCGGAACACAAATGAAGATATTTTAGTTGAAATCTGAAATTTTCAGATTTTGAAAATGTGCCAAATTTCAGCAGTTTGGCGGTTTGACACGTGATCCGAATCATGATTCGACTCACTGATTCATAACGCTTCGAAGCTTCATGAGGCCGTGTTTTGAAATCGTCATCACTATATAAGTCGTTATTTAGGGGTTTTTTTGCGCACAAAAACTATTCTCGCCGATTCATAAAGTTATTTTAGAACCACTGTAGTGAGATGGACTTTGTAACGACGTCTTCAGTGCCTTTTAAGGGTCTTGAGAGTGAACCGTGCATTGTGCCAATGGAGGCCTTTCAGAGCCATCAGATTTCAACTAAAATATCTTCATTTGTGTTCCGAAGATCAACGGAGGTCTGACGGGTGTCGAACGACATGAGGGTAAGTAATTAATGACAGAATTTTCATTTTTGGGTGAACTAACCCTTTAAGAAACTTGCTGTATTTTTGTGCAATTAAGAGAATGTACACCGCCATCTTAATATGTATTATGTGCTATGTTATTAATGTATTAATATAAAGTTTATATATATGTAATATAGTGTGTTTTGGGACTATAATGCTATTTCATGCATTCTGAGCTTTTTACACTGTTAAAGACTTGGATTCCCATGTTAAACATGGACAAAGTTTCAAAAAATAAGTTGGACGTTTGATGGAGTATTTCTGTATCAAAAATACTCCTTCTGGTTTCTCACAAGTTTCTTTGTTTTTGGTTTTCAGGGCAAGACAACCCTGTTCAGCTTCCCAAAGAGCCCAGTGTTAAGGGGACAGTGGATGGAGTTTGTTTTTCCGGAGCAGCAAAGGAGTTGTGCAAGTGTTTTCGGCAATGATTATTTATAAACAAGGCCCAGTTCAACTCCGGATTTGCAGATCGTCTAATGCTGAAAGATGGAGCGGTCCCAACGATAAAGGGTCACGGTAAAGATTAGTTCATCTCTCGAGTCTTCTCATTCGAGTTGTTCGTTCAAGCCCCCATAGGCTGAATGCAGAAACAGAAATGATTAGTTCATCTCACTAAATTTTTCAACTAAATATCGAAATAAATCGAATTATTAAACTAAATGAACCATATAAACTAAATTACTGCTCTAATTACTGATCTAAAGACCACACTGTCACTGTATGATAATTGAAATGAACTGATGACATTTTTTCTCCAGAATGGCTAGACGGCTGAATAAAATTATCCTGCATTATTTTCCTGTTTAACACTGTAAAGCTGCTTTGAAACAATCTGCATTGTTAAAAGCGCTATATAAATAAAGTTGACTTGACTTGACTCTCAAGTCTTCGGGTCCGAGTCTTTTGTCTCGTAACGTGACAGCCGTGTTGGATATAGAAATTAGTTAATTCACAACCTTCCTTACAAACAAGTGCATAGTTTTTTTGTTTGTTTAGTTCAGTTTTTTAGCTAGTATAATAATTGATTTTCCTATGAAGCCTGGACAGATTGGGTTGGTCAGAATGGATGGGCGTAACAAATGTTTATTGCATCTGATGATTTTATAATAATAAATATATTACAACATGCAGTCAATAATACGACTGTAATGTTGTATATGTTGCGAGACACTGAACCGGGAAGCGGTCATGTGAAAAAAGAACGAGACTCGGACCCGAAGACTTGAGAGATGAACTAATAATTTCTGTTTCTGGACGCATGTATTACATATGAGGTTGTCACGGCTCAGATCAGACATGATGACGGAACTAACGGCTCGAACCCGAAGACTCGAGAGATTAACTAATCTTTTCTGTTTCCGGACGCATGCATTTGTGGTGAACATCAGTTAGGATGGCATTCCAGAGACCAGTATATGGCAAGGCCCCTTCATAACTACCGGTGTGGAAGAAGATATGCCACACAGTGATTGGACCCTTGGTGAATGAACATAAACAAATCACAGTTTATGTCAATGGTTATTGACTGTAAACACAACAGTCCACGGGACAGATCCATTAACAGATAAACAAATGCGTCGGCGATGACTTAACCGTTTCTCATCATGTTTGGTCTCTATCTGTTCCATACAATGCCTTTTATGTTTTAAACGAGGTTTGGTAAAGAAATAATGCATGGGTAAAACATTAAAGACATTGTTTTGACATGCCACTTTATGCTATGCAAATGAGTTCCACACTAGGGTGGGCAACCTCAGGGCTACACCAGTGGCCAATCACACTCCAGGATCAGAAAGGCGCCGGATTTCAACTTCCGCCTGCAACGGAAGATTCGACTGACTCAGCTGCCTGGTCCACTTTTTTTAAGGACCCTTTTTTGCGCAATCAGTTCCGCATCCTTCAGCCCAGCGTGGCAACGACTACTGGATCGCAACTCTGCACTCTTCCCACTGCACGCTACCTGCATAGCCAGTGGAAGACGTCTCTACTGCCAGTACGATCACCCAACTGTGTGGAACGTAAATATAAACTTACCAAACCAATTTCTAGAGACCTTGGCATCAGTTTATACATGCAGCATATGTTTTTCTAACCTGCTTACCTATTACCTTAACCTATTATTTGTAACAAGCTGACCCCAGGTAACTTGTTTAATGATAAATAAGCATTTATTTATTACCATTTGCTAGAACCATTAGGTGGTTTCCATAAGAAGCATTCCCATACAATTATTTTTCATTGCTACATTCTGTTCAACAGCATTGCATTTATCCATTCTGTGTTCACATCATTTATCGCTTTCATTCATTACTTTTATTTTTGGTTATTAGTTTACTATCCTTTAGAAGTGCATATTCATAGCATTATTAATAATTGAAGTATATACTCTTGCATATATATTGGTAATAAATTTCATTAATTTGATTACACTGTGTCTTCATTGTGTTGATAATCAAAGACTCTAATAGTTGTCCAGACTCACAAATCCTTCAGATAAATCAGCTCCCTCTAATTTACATTAATTCTGAATTATTGAACAGCTCTTTTGGGAGTGTTTTTATATTGTTAAGATAGTATTCTTAAAGGGGGAGGGGTCATCTGATTTTTTTAAAATATTTTGGTACTAAATACTACTTGTGCAATAATTATGGTCCATTAATGACCACTTAAAATAATTTTCTTCTAATATTTTTCTTATTTATATTACAATTAGTATATAAATTAAGGTTAAATTAGAGAATTCTTATTCAAAGAGGCAAATTAGAGTCATTTTGTGGCTCGAAAAATAATAATTTCCATTTGTAATGCCATTACCCACTGGTGCCTTTATGGCTCTTTAATCAATATACATGTATCTAGTCTGGTTGCTCCAAAAAGTATTGCAGTTTTGCATTTTAATAAATATTTAGATATGATCAAAAACTAGATTTCTATAAATGTGAAATTTTAAAATGTTAATAACGTACACACCCTTATTTCCTTATATGTACAGTAGGCTATGAATTGATACTGAAATTGATATACCGTCCGTCAGCCCCTTCAACTTTGTACGGATTGAAAGCTCCAGCCAACCAGCGGGTAAATCATCATATAGAATATTTAGCAGACAGTTTGTCACACTTTAACTCCTATAAAGTATATTTCCCATTATACTCAATTGTCTAATACTAGTATCTATAACATACTTCATATTTATGATATTTTATTAAGACCATAATAGTATACACAATTAAAAATGAGCAATATTACTATACATATTCTAAATGAGTTGTATCATAGTAGGGTACAATGGGGCTAACGGCACACCCTAAGAAAATATGTCTAACTAAATGAATTATGTCTAACTTAATACTTGTTAAAAAAGTTTGTACTATATGGTACTATGTTTATTTTGATAAATACAATAATTCATTATTGTTCAATAAATATTAAAATATGTTAATATAAAAATATATTTAAAAAATACTGAATTTTTTTTAAAAGTAAAGATTCTGAAAGAATTGAATGAGATCACATAATAATTTAATAAAGCTTTACAGTACTAACAAATACAAATATTTGTATTATATGATGATTATTATCATATTTTTTTAAATATGATGGTTTGATTATAAATATGGTGATTATCTCTAAGGTGGACACCCTACTTGATATATGATATTTCCCATCTGAATCTAACCATGTCATGTCAACAGATGGAAAAGTCAGCCAGCTGTTTATTATCATGTTAAATATGGTGCCTTTTACCCCAAATACCGTATTACTTTTACATAATCTTCCGTTATTGAAAAACTGTTGCTTCATTAAAGTCATTAACAAGACCTTTGTCTCAAAATATATTCAATAACTTTAGAGATTCTCATCTACAATATTTTAAATAGCAATAAACATGAGATCATCAAATCAGTGCAGAATCAATTTTTTAGAGGCATAATTACAACAACATAAATTGAGCACTAAAGCCTAAAAATTGTATTTACAATATGATTGTAAAATGTTTGCTTTTCATTCTCTGAAGGGCTAATATCAGAATAGAAAAATGCCTTTTATTTCTAAATTATTTTATGATGTAAAAATCATACTAACAATATAAGTACACCTCAGGAAACATGAAATAATACTAAAAATCCACGCCATGGGACCTTTAAGAATTCCGTGCTTTGTGTGACGCATGCGCATTATTAACAGTGTGCTTGCTTGCGTCTTGTAGCACGCAGTGCTTTTTGCAGACTGAGGTGGGAAGCGTTTAAAAGCTTTTTATTCGCCATAGCCTATGTTTAAGTGTGAATTACATAAAATGTACGTTGCTTGTTTTTAGCTCTGAATATCGTGTCTGTCATGTCGTAATATCTGCGCCAAGACACAAACACGCTAATGTTAAGGTAACGTTACCAGTTTTTTAATTCAGTTCATTGTGAAAGTGAGTTAAAGCTAATCTGTAAATCCGTTTGTCTTCCAATTCAGTTGACAAGTATTTGTGTAACGTTACGTACTGGCAGAGCATACAGGTACTTTAGCTTGAAATCAGTCTTTATCAATTCATACTGCATGTTATTTTGGGATAAAAAAATGTCCAAAATATTTATCTCTCTGTGTTTTAATAATATAAATCTGTATTTTCTGTTCTAATTATAAATACTATTAATAAACTGTAAAATAAATTCTAAACATGTCTTAAAATATAATGTAGTTCACCAAGTTCATTTTGAGATGCCATACTAACATTACTCATTTAAATTATATAAATGTATTTAATTATCAGATTAAATAAATATTTAAACGGTTTCAGGCCTCCATGTGAACAACGTTTTGTGGCTATTAAACTTTAACAGTCATTTAATTGATCCTAAAAACGAAGGGTGTGAATATAAATCATTTGACAATTTGACACCCATGCTTTATTGACAGCTCTCAGCATAATCAACATTAAGCATAATCACAATTATTTTTACTAATTTAAATTGTATTGCATTACTGAATTTTGTAAATATTATTTTTAAATCCTTTTTCAATAGAATTGGCCCAGACCCCTGCAGTGTCAAGTTAAGCAAGCTCCTCTCATGAGATGGCAAACTAAGTCTGATGACACTGTTCTTCTGAGTGATGAATAAAAGAATGTGGTCTAGGCCAGGGGTCTCCAAACCCGGTCCTGGAGGGCCGCTGTCCTGCAGAGTTTAGCACCAACCCCAATTAAACACACCTGAACCAGCTAATAGGTGTCTAACTAGGGCCTTGTAAGACACTGATTAGCTGGTTCAGGTGTGTTTATTTGGGGTTGGAGCTAAACTCAGCAGGACAGCGGCCCTCCAGGACCGGGTTTGGAGACCCCTGGCCTAGACCATATTGGGACAATCGAATCTCAATGTGTCTTGGGTGTTAACACCTGTACATCGAGTTCACTTGTGCGTCACCCAAGATAAATGTTAATGCCTGGTGTGAGTGAACAGCGCTACTCTGTGACTACACAACCATCTGAACAGAATGGTTCCTGAGAGATATGGTTGCCATTATGCTATATAACTGTTTGGTGATGTTTTTGTTTGGTTTGATTTTTAGTGAGAAGACCTGAGCCTGGAAAGTGCCTGGAAAGGCTTCTCTCAAGACCTTCAAGAGGATTGAAACCGATGATTCAGGTTCGACTATAGTTCAGAATAAGATTATCTATACATGTTCATAAATGTTTTGCTGAAGTTGTCACATTTGCTAGTTAGAATCCGCAATGATCTTGCATCATTTCGTCTCCTACTTCATTTCCTATGGGGGTCATTTTTGACCCGAAAGTCCTGAATGTGACTATTTTTTTTACGACCACTTAGACTTTTCAAATCCTGTCCCCAATTATTTGGGGTGTTCATATACCAAGTACAAATTAAAGTCACCTAGTTTCGGACCATTCCAATGAAGCTACGATTTAAAAATTTTTTTATAAAACGCAAGATCCACTATAGTGGTAAAACGGTGCTATTGCGTGATAAAAATGCTCAATGTGTCCACCGGATGGCACCGATCTCATTAAAAAAATTGCTTTCATGAGGCCTAGGCTTGACTCTAAAATGAAATACAGCTTTAATAAAAAAAATAATATATATAATTTTTTAATTATATTCAATGGGAAAAAATGGGTCATAATTATTGGATAAATATTAATTATTAATCATAAAATTATCTCAAAACACCAAAAAAGAAAAGAAAAAATATTGAACAAAAATAAATTTCATTGATTTTACTCATATCTTTTTTTTTTTAATCTTAATCCCGCCCTCCGGGTCATTTTTGACCCGAAGGCCCTGAGTGTGACCCATAAATGAAGAACCCCAGAGGGTTAAACTGTTGGTGAGAATGGACGAGATAATAATGCAACACTGACGTAGGCTACAGTACAATGACAGTTGCACTGATGTGTGTGCATGTTGGGAGTTGGGAAGCGGTGAAAAAATGTCCGGTACGCGGTAACTTTACCAGTAAGAATATTAATTTAGTTACGTTTAACCGTTCCTGAACGTGACAAAATCAACCATGAACACAGCCGCGCGGGTGTGATGTGTTCATGAACGAGCTGGGGTAGGTCTATATCTGGACTCACATTAGCAGCAGTCAGTATGACTGTCTGTGACACGGGACATCAATGAATACAAATATTTTAAAAAATGTATATTATAAGAGTTATTATTACTTATTTTGATTTCGTTAATAACTTGACAGCACTTAAATGTGTATTCTTACAAGTTAAATAACAATGTTTGTGGGACAAGTGGATTTTTGAAGGGGCAAATGAAAGAGAATTTTATAGACAGATTAAAACATCAATAACAAAAAACTACAGAATCAACAAAATGCATGAATGATTCTGCATTAATTTATCGTAAGTGGCGATCGATAGTGGATAATAATATATAGTCTAATGTATAATAAACTGACGGTAAAAATGTTGCTGATGCCTCTTGAGGAGAAATCAATGATTGAATGACTGAATGATTCAGCGTTTTGAATGAATCGTTTGTATCAAACATTCAATTACCTATTCATAAACGACTCCCTCATTTTTGAATGAATCAGCCGTTTGAATGAATCGACTCAATGACTCACTCATTAAGACGGTCACCTGATGCCACCTACTGGTGGTTAACTTCCATGTTTAAACATTCTTTCCAACTTTTCTTATTTGTATATTCAAAAATATTTAAAACAATCTCATAAATTTGTTTAATGCAGTTGGAATTAAATTATTTAATTTGATTGGTAACAACCCTACAGTGTCTTATTATTCTAATTTAATTTATAGATCAAATTTAAAGGGGGGGGGAAACACTCAGTTTCAGTCAGTCTCATGTCAATCTTGAGTACCTATAGAGTAGCATTGCATCCTGCATATCTCAGAAAAGTCTTTATTTTTATTATAATTATAAAAGGAAGATGCGCTGTTCCGAGTCTTTCCGAAAAAAGCCGTGCGGCTGGGGGCGTATCGTGTGGGCGGAGCTAAAGAATGACGAGCGCGCGCCGCTGTTACTGTGTTGAGTGCGTCTGAAAGCTGCGTCATCCCTAAAAGCGGGGAAAAACTTTATTCAACATAAAAAATGGCTTTTAATCAGATACAGCCATACATCTATGATCCGGAATCAGACCCAGAGGCTGAAGTTGAACAGGAGCAGCAGCAAAAACGACTAGAGCAGGACGTCGACTATGTGGTATAAGTTACACAAACTATATAATATGCTTAGCGGCTTGTGTTATTTACACATTTATACTTTAATTATATCGTGTGTGTGTGTGTGTGTGTGTGTGTGTGTGTGTGTGTGTGTGTGTGTGTGTGTTTACGCGTGGTTTGTGTAGATATGATTTGTAGTAAGCGGACTGGTTTTGCGCGTCAGGCTAGTGTTTACATAGAAAGACATGGAATAGTAGCGCATTTGAATGAAGAAGCGCGCTTATTTAGTTCAACATATTTCCCCATTCTTTGTGTATTGTTGTTTGGAGTGCTTTTACAATACACAAACATACACATATAGTGGCCAGCTAAACAAATGTACATACTATACATCGCATGCTCCATTGATCAATACGTGGTCATGTTTGGGCTACTTGATGGGCATAGGCAAAAATAGACATTTGAAGCAGTCTTACTCACTGCCTGCGGTTCCAACGTTGGGACCTTTATCGTTGGGACCGCTCCATCCTTCAGTATTAGGCGATTTGAAAATCCGGAAAAGCAAATTCCATCCACTTTTGCCTTAACGCGAGGTTATTTGGCTACGAGCCAGCGCTTTGATGGGCGTAGCCTATTGCTTTCACGCGCTCTCTCTCTCTCGCGCGCGCGCGCTCTTCCGGTAGAATTGTCCGTACGGCCCATACAAGGAAATTCCGCCCTGTTGACGTCAAGCGGACCCATGATCGAAAAAAACTTTCCGAAACTTATGACTAACAGGAAGTACTAATTTTGGCAAAGAAATACTCCCATCAAACGTCCACCTTAGCTTTTGAAACTGTGTCCATGTTTAGCATGGGAATCCAAGTCTTTAACAGTGCAAAAAGATCAGTATGCATGAAACAGCATTTCACCCCCCCTTTAAGAATATAAACTGAAAGATATTTAATAAGATTAAGGGGAAAAAATGCCCTTTATAAAAGGTAAACATTTCAAAGATATGCAGATTTACATATGTCAAAGCTGATTGAACACTTTTGAGAATATTTCTTCAGAATAAATTATATTTACAACACACACAAAAATCCGGACAAGCACGTGAACAGGCTTAATATCGAGGAGAAAAAAAAGTGGCTGGTAAAAAGTCATTTTGGCAGGCTGGTGGTCAAAAAAGTTAATTTCAGGCCCTGCTTGCCAGCCAACAAAGGTTTGATTGATGGACGTAGTAACCAATCAAAAGGCATTATCTTGCGCAGTTTATGTTAGCACTAAGCAGTATTGGTGATTATTACTCATGCTCATCGTCTCCATGACACCGGATACCAGACTCTATAGTCCTATTCGGACGGTAATTGTTTCTCATGTGGACATCCATGAAAATAAATTTGCATGCCACCTCAGTGATAAAACTCTTGCATTCGGATGGTGATTTATTCACGGTGGAGGAGCGGGGTTTTGTGATGCCGCACACCTGGGAACGCACTGCTCACGTGGTCAATAAAATATCATATGCTTGGTATAATACGAAAAAAATGCATATTTAATTTAATAATAGGAAAATAATATCCTAATTAATATTTTATTATTTAAATCGGTTTAAAAATAGGAAGATATAGACGCACATTATAGTTAAAATAGTTTTCTGCCTTGTATTTTATCTATATAAATAATTAATAAAGTAGTTTATCTAAAATAAAGGACGTCATTTTTTATTCCACATAGAAATGAGCGGAAATAAGTTAATACTGCCTCTTATTTACACGAGCCATTTATTGCAGATTTATTTGAGTGAAAAACTGCTCTTTACAATTACAAATGTTCTGAAATAAATGGCCTTTTTGAAAGGACGCCTAGACTTTTCTTGACATATAGCTTACAGAAGCTACATTTTTGAGAGTATCATCCTCAAATTTGAATCATAACATGATTAGACATTCAGTATTTCAGTTATTTTCAGGCTCTTAACATTAAATTCTCACATTTTTCCCTAAGTACGAAAAAGAAAGAAAAAAAACGTGAGTCACTTACATGTATATTTACATGTATATAACTGTTCAAATTTATATAGAAATTTTTTCAATAATTTAGCCTACTTAATTTTGTTATCACGGGAAATGATGCGCTCGAAATGTGAATCATTGTCTGTCCATCATTTTGCGTGACCATAAAGAAAAATGCCATGTACAATATTTACAATATTTGCATCTTAAACCATGAGGGCAGGCCAGTGGATATATCGCAATGTGCAAACATTATAATATTTAAACATATGAAACTAAATACGAATTTTAATGGCTACAACAAGTATAGGCTACAGTAGGCCTACAGAGACATTTCGTGTCGGAGCGGGATTTGAGCGCACATCGTTTTCATGAGTGGAATCGCTCACATGCTCTGGTAAGGTAGGCAGGTTTTTTGCATTCATTTTTATTTCTTGTCGCTGTGTAGGCTCTTGTATTGTATATTGCCTTCTATTCCCTATTCCCTTCACCAACATGTCCATTGAAATCTGCCCCATCACCACTCTCTCACTTCTGGGAACAGTCTGCTTCACTTGCTCTAACTCGCTCCATAATATGTCTTTCTCCTCTTGCTTACAACCTACTTGTGGAGCATAGGCACTAACAACATTCAACATCACACCTTCAACTTCCAGTTTCAGACTCATCAACCTCTCTTTACCTCCAGAACATTCTTCACAAACTCCTCCTTCAGGATCACTCCTACTCAATTTTTATTCCTGTCCACACCATTATAAAACAGTTTAAACCCTGCTCCAATGCTTCTAGCCTTGCTCCCTTTCCACCTGGTCTCCTGGACCACACAGTACAATACCATACTATATACTCATCGTCTCGTAAAACCTTGCGTTAACAACTCACTAACTCTTGTTCTTCTCTTTTCTTTTAGGTCTACCCTGGGGTTCCGCACCTGACTACCGCCACCCATTGGACACCCATCACATAGCTGTAAGTATAATACAAATGTACATGCATGTACTGAATAATTAACCAGCAATTATTAATAACAGAACGAAAATAAACATAATAAAGATTAGGGGGGTCTAGCTTTCAATTCACAATTATATTAATCTATCAATATATATATATATATATATATATTCTAGATTTTCCCCACATGAAGGTCTGGTACTTGAGCACAAATGCAATGTAGAAAACACATGGTCACATACACATACACACACAGGTCTGACTGCCACAGAAAGCATTTGTATAGTATTTGGCAAATAAAATCAGCCACAAATGCAGAAAAAAAAGACATAAAGGGGTGAGACCTAATGTGCGCACGCACACACACACAGAGAGAGACACGCACACATGCTTGCTTTCTCCCTCTCTCACACACACACACACACACACACACAGACAGATGCACACAGAGACACACGCACACATGATCTCTCTCTCACTCACACACACACACACACACACAGAGACAGATGCACACAGAGACACACGCACACATGATCTCTCTCTCACTTACACACACGCACATGCACACACACGCACAGAGAGACACACGCACAGAGAGACACACGCACACATGATCTCTCTCTCTCTCTCTCTCGCTCTCTTTCTCTCACACACACACACGTATGTGTATAGAATTTGTATAGCGAGAGAGAGGGTTGTATGATTGCCACAGAGAGCATTTTCATCAAATTAGGCAAATGTAATCAGCCATACATGCAGAGCGTGTGTGTGTGTGTGAGGCCTAATGCATGCACACACATTCAGAGAGAGCAAGAGAGAGATCAAACAGAGATGAAAGACAACTGACCTTTTCCTCTCTGAGAAAGTTTATGTTGAGATTCAAGAGCTGCATCTGTGTTTTTAAAACAAAATAAATTGTTCCCACGCAAAAGGTATAAAAGGGTGCCTTTGGTGTCCTGCACGTGGATCATTCTGTGCTGGCAGCATGGCAAAGAGGTACACTCTTCTTGAGACTCTGGACTATGTGCTGGATTCCAGCGAAAATGAAGAAACCCTGGAAGATTCTGAGCCTGAGGACTCTGAACCAGAGGACTGCAATCCCCCTGAAGAGGAGGAAGAGGATTACGATGACCAGGAATCGGAGGATGACTGTGAGGAGGCAGATGCA